>NC_142286.1:36407123-36716720 GCF_965620075.1 Prunus avium
TATTCAAACTACAATCCCAAAACCCTAGTTGGGTTCTCTGCATTTTATCTCCTATAGAAAGCTGACAAGTCACTGATTTCAAAGGTGGGAAAGATAAGAATGAAATGAGAGAAGGGTTTCTGTTCTTCTAACACAGACTCATGAACACGGGTCTCATATTCTTCTAGTTTGAGGGATGTGATGGGATGTAATGTATTCTATAGACAAGACAGAATTTATGTAGATGCTGAAAAAGGCTATTGATCTCTCATGTTTAAGTAAGAATAAAAATGAATGTGGGTTTTAGTTTTACGTCATCTAACAATTGTAAAATGAGTTCATCTGTATTCTGCACTAAAAGTCAGATTTTCATTTGAGACACAATGACAAGTGAAAAAATAACATTATTTTTTGAACGACCAATACACCAACCCCATTTTATACTATTTTTCCCTCCTATTAAATGGAAGCTTCATACCCTTTCACATCAAGATTTTGAGTCCTGGAAATCTACCATTTTCAACTTTGATACAATTTTAAATCCAAGAAAGTTGTCCTTCTGCTTGTTTAATTAGAGTATTAATAGTCATTGTTGCATTGGTGCATGACACATTTCATTCTAGCATCTATAGGCAGGCCTTTATTCTCTCTCTCTCTCTCTCTCTCTCTCTCTCTCTCTCCTTTTGTTATGGATCCCTTTAGAAACATTTCCGGCATAGAAGGATGCAGCAGTAGTGAATCTGGTTGGACAACATACATTGCATCTCCCATGCAAGAAGATGATGCTGAATGCAGTAATACTGAAGATGCTGATTATGACAACCATAATCGCATTAAATATCACGCAAAGGATAAAATTGTCAAAGATGACAACGAGAGTGATGATTCCATGGCTTCTGATGCTTCCTCTGGCCCAAGCCATCATCACCACCTTGTTTCTTCTAAAAGTAAAGACAGCAAAGCCGCTTCTGGTTTCGGTTTCAAGCGCGACAACAAGCAGTCTAAGCACAAGAGCACAAGAAAACAAGAGAAGAAAAGTGGTGAAAAGAGCACCAAGAGGAAGTGAGAACTCAGTGCTAGGTCATGACACTTGAAGGAGGCACTGCTACCAGTCCTGCTCAAAGGGGGCAAGTTATAGTTGTTAATTAAAACTATAAGCTTGCAGATGAGAATAAAATATATATTCTTTCTTTTATATCTACCATTTCAGACAAGGAAGCATACATATTTCATTTTTCTTTCATAGAGTTCTTGATTCCACCAATCTTTTTTAGAACTTATGCATCTCATGGGACATTCTTAGCTGTTCTAGAAGAGAACCGGCTTGGAGCTGTTCATCTACTCTTCCCAGGCCTTACAACAGTTATCAGCGTAGAGAAACATCATGCGAAAGCTTCAGGTTAGATTTTGTATTAAGGTCAGGAGTAAGTTACTGTTATTTTGTTATGCAAGCATGAAATCATGATGTCTAGCTCAATTTCATCTATTTACCGAAAGAAAATACTAAATAAAATTGTTTTTTACTTATTAGTTGGTACAACTGAGGTAGCAGTAGGTTGTAGTAAGGTGAGCAGGGAAGATAGTTCTTCAAGTTTACTCGTTGCTAATTTTCTCAACAATAATGTATTGTGTATGAGTGTTTGTGCCGCTGTCTCATGTGTCTATATGAACCAATAGTGTGTACATTTGCTGGAAAGAAGAAAGATCAAAAGCCACACATGCGGCTATTTGCCCCCAAAAAAGAAATTACCAGTAAAGCTTCCCAATTATGATGCAGAATGTGTAAGTTATAAGCTATGAAAACCCAACAGCGTGTATGTTGTGCTGGAAAGAAGAAAGATAAACATACAAAGACAAATGCCAACTATGAGTAGTTCTGCCGCAGATGTGCAAGCACAACAGCAAAGCAAATACCAAATATGGGCTGTCCTTCAACTTCAAGAATATTGTAGCACATATAAAAACAGAATCTGTCATTTTAAACAAAATCTGTCTGCAGTTGGATATTGCCCCAGTTTGTAAGAATGAGAAGAATGTTTGGTGTAGTTTTGGAAGTAAAATAAAATGACCAAATGATAAATCTCAGTCACTTCTAACTACATAAACCAAATGATATATCAACAAAACCAAATAAACTTTTTTTTTTTTTAAAGTACAAGCGATAGTCTAAACTATAAGAGAGGGAGATTTCTCTCACACACACACAACCAAGATGCCAAGATGCCAAGATGCCATGGAGTTTCGAACCTGAGACCTCTCGTCTACAAGTCAAGGCCCTTTTTCATTGGGCTAGACCCCGTTGGGAAAACCAAATACATTTAAATGGGAAAGAAGAATAGCTCTTCCTGCAATTAACATCTCTTGTGATAATAGATTATCAGGAGAAGTTAGGAAGCAGATTTACAAATTCTTTGGAGAAATGAGAACTGAATTTAATAGAGAAACTGAAGAACATGTCTCTTAGCCTTGCCTTTTGTCTTATTATTCATCTAGGTCAACACCAAGGATCAGATCTTAAAAAAAGTATCCCCACCAAGAGATTCTTGTGGTACTTTAGGATTTGGGAATATGGTTTGTTACAACTGAAGGCAACATGAATACAAGTTTTGACAGGAGGAATATAGTTCTTTAGCTTAGAGTCAACCAAAGTAGAGCATGGGTGGAAAAATGTTCAGGGTTGACAACCAATTTAGGCTTTCTGGGCCCTAATGCACAGCTGTGGTAGGTAGCTCACCATATTTGGTTCATTTAAAGTGAATTAGCACATGCCAGCCACATTATTCAGATCGTGAAACTCATTTACACCCAAAAAGCAAAGTAAAAAAAGCTGTCAACAACGGAAGGAAAAATTACAAAGAGGAAAAAAAACACCGGCAGAACATTGAGAAATATAAGAAAGTTTCTTCATTGATTTTCATCTTCCAACATTACAGAGTTTCAGAGTGCTACCCCACAGTCCTCCACAATGACTAGAATTATATCTTCCAAAAATGAAAAGGGGCTGTAGGGGGGGCAGATCTGCCAAAAGTACAAGCAAAACAAACCAAATCTAGTGCACACTCCCCGATTTAAAGAAAATTGATAAAAGAGTTGGCAGAAGCTCTGCCCAGCATAAAATCGTCAGCAGAAATTATTGGGATAAAGGAGAGTTCTGCTTAAGTAGAATGCCAAAGAAGATGGACTTAAATCTTTGACTGTTTGGCAATTTTGAACCATTCAGTATGGAAAGCACCTTCTACATCAGTTCTTTCATATGTATGAGCACCAAAGTAGTCTCGCTGAGCTTGGACCAAATTAGCCGGCAGTCTCTCCCTTCTGTAGCTGTCAAAATAAGCAAGACTAGCTGACATACCTGGGGTGCTGATGCCTGAGTTGATAGCAAGGCATACCACCCTTCTCCAGGCAGACTGCCTCTCAATGATCTCCTTCGAAAACTCTGGGTCCACAAGAAGATTTGCAAGATCAGCATTCCTATCATATGCCTGCTTAATTCTGTCCAGGAACACTGCTCGAATGATGCAGCCCCCCTTCCAAATCCTAGCCAACTCCCCCAACTTCAAGTCCCATCCCTGCTCAATACTCTTTGCACGGATAAGATTCATCCCTTGTGCATAACTGCATATCTTGGATGCATAAAGAGCTTGCCTCACATCATCGATCAACTTTGCCTTATCCACCTCTGGGGCAGTCAAGATATCACCAAAACCAGCTGATTTGAACACTTTAGCTGCTTTAACCCTCTCTTCCTTTAAACCACTGAGGAACCTTGCATCCAAAGAAGATTCAATTGTGGGAGCTGCAACTGATAGTTCAGCAGCTTGCTGAACGGTCCATTTACCAGTACCCTTCATGCCAGTCTTGTCCAAAACCTTGTCAACCAAATATCCATCTCCCTTATCATCCTTGATTCCAAATATATCTGCAGTGATTTCAATCAGGAAGCTCAGAAGCTCTCCCTTGTTCCACTCTGAGAAAACGCTTCGGAGTTCCTCATTTGACAGCTTTCCAACTGACTTCAGTACATCATAAGCCTCTGCTATCAGCTGCATATCACCATATTCAATCCCATTATGAATCATCTTAACAAAGTTACCAGACCCACCTTTGCCAATGTAAGTCACACAGGGGCCACTGTCTGGAACTTGAGCTGACACCTTAAGAAGAATGTCTTCAATGTACTTATAGGCCTCAAAGGATCCTCCAGGCATCATAGAGGGCCCATATCGAGCCCCCTCTTCACCACCTGAAACTCCCATTCCAAGGTAAAGAAGACCTAATTCAGCCATGGCTTTCGCCCTCCTCTCAGTATTCTCATACCACTCATTACCCCCATCAATAATGCTGTCACCCTTCTCCAGGTAGACGGAGAGGGTCTTTATGGTCTGGTCAACAGGTGCCCCAGCCTTGACAAGCATGATAATGACCCGAGGTTTCTGGATTGACTTAACAAAAGATTCAGGATCATGGAAGCCATAAAGGGGAAGATTTCCTTCATTTTTAGCTCGCTCAACAGTCTCATCAACTTTGGAGGTAGTTCTATTATACACTGAAATGGGGAAGCCTTTCTCTGCAATGTTGAGGGCCAAATTTTGGCCCATGACAGCCAAACCAGCAAGGCCTATTCTTGTAGGTTTCGGTGGTGCAGCCATGTTTTTCTCTGAATGACATTTGGAATTGTTACTTAGTGTCAGATGAGACAGAAAAATATGAAATACAGATCTAAGAAACCCTAGTCCGGAAAACAAAATGTCAGGATGATTTGATGAAATCCACAAACTGCGAATAGATCTTAAACATAATTTCACAGGGAATCAATATGTATCTGGAGTTCACTGATAAAGAGTAATCATGCATTCCTAGCATTATATATAAGATCAATGATATTAAACAACATATGAAGCTCAGATGGATTATACTAAAATAACAAATCTAAAGAACAAAGATGATACTCCAGTAACAATCCAGTAAACATTCAGTTATACAGTACAATTGTTACGATCGAGTCTACAGAAAAAAAAAACAAAAAACAAAAGGCCAAACTTTACACTAAAGTATATCCAGTAAAGCTAACCAAGTTAAACGAGACTAACTTATTCTTTCATTCTAGAACCCATCAACCAAGTAAAGACAAACACGCAAGTGAGAAGGGCAGAATCTTCAAATTCTAGAACCCATCAACCAAAATGAGTGGACGAACTAAAAAAGCTTGATCTAACAAATCTGAAAAGTCCCAAAAGCCACAGATCAATGCGAAATCATATTCAGAGTTAAGATTAATGAGCAAATCGACAACACAATAGTAAAACTAACATAGATCAACAATGGGAGCAATAAAAAACAAACGCTCTGCTTGATCAGAGAAAACCAATTGAAAATTTAGAAAAGCTAGAGTCTTTAACTGCTGTAATAGAATATAACGATTCAATTGCATTTAGAACGAGTTTTCAGCAACCAAGTAAGTATAGCAGAGTAAGCGACCATTTTGATCAAAACCCAGAAAGCAAAAGGATCCAAACCTGAAAGTTTTCTTCTCTGACGAAAGAACTGGATTGAAAATCTGAGCAAAACCAAGAAAGCGAAGATCTGGGTTAGGCAGACAACAATGATTAATAATTGTGGAAAAAAATATATAACGCAAGAAGGAAAGTATTCACCTTTTATTCCACAAAAGGTTTCGTCTTTGAGAGAGAGTCAAGATTGGCCACTGGTTGGGTAGGTGAGGTGAGGTGGACAAGCCGTCGTTGAAGATGCGTTAGGTGAAGAATTGAAAGTCCAATTACCAATATATCACAACCGTTGGTTTACTGGTGCAAGAGCAATTTCATTCTTACGTGTATTATTATAACTTCATTCAACATATGTCACCCATTACATCATTAACCATTGCTAACATATAACTCAAGAGTCTTGATTCAATTAAGATGGGAAATTCTTTTTGGGTGTAATGGTTGCACTACGAGTGTTATAATATTAGTGGATTGATAACATCACGTAATTGTGTGATCATATGAAAAAATTTCTCGAATTCAATACCCTCATTATGGTATGAACATACTTGAGAAAAAATATATTTCCATTTTTAACATAATTTTGGAATTATATAAGAAAATAAAATTATTTTATGAGATTTCTAAAATAAAGAATTTGAAATGGTTCTTGGAAAGCAAGTGCATCTAACCTGGGCATTGTTTGAGTCGATGCCTTTGCTAACTAATTAATAATCCGACTGTAAAGTATATGCATTAAGCATGCACATTTGTCATGTCAACAGGATGTCATTGTCACCAAAACTAATAATAAAGGGCATAACATTCTAACTTTCTATTGCATTCTAAACTCTCAACATTGTAGCTTTTCATGGCTGATTATGTTGTTTTACATATTATTGATGGGAGTGTTTGGTTGGGTAGAGAGAAATTGAGATCTTCAACCAAATAAAACTTTACATGATCGATGAGAGTGTTTGGTTGGGTAGAGAGTGCTTGGTTGGTTATGACTTATGAACTTATGGCTAAAGTAATAAGCAGGTCTGAATCTGTCAAATTACATGTACTGCAAAGTGCCAAAGAATCATTGCTACGTATACATTCCCAATCTGGCTGTTTACAATCCATGGTCGACATGAATAACAGATACAACATTAACACGAGCATAACAGACAGCTTTTCCAAAAGAGAAAACAAAAGGACATGACTTCTCACTGAGCTTCGCTCTGAGGTTGCAACTAAAGAAGGAATTCATAACTTGTGAGAATTAGTAGATAGTGACAGACAGTAGCTGCAGCTGACCGACGAACGAACTTGGAGCAGTGATGATGGTTTGGTTATCTATAAGCCAAAATTGCACATCTGAACAAATTCCATATCGTTGTCCAGATAATACGTCCAGAGTTTCTTGTATTGGTTCATAGCAATGTCCAGCCAAGGTTTCATGTTTCCATTATAGTGAATGACTGCAGCATTTCTAATCTCATCCATGCTAATACTAGGATTGTACCCCAGCCCTAGGACATGCCAAGATTTGTCCAACGACTTTGTCGTTGAGTAGAACGTAATCAGCCCCGGTGGAAGAGTCCCTAACTTCCACAGAGTCCGGTCCTCATTCTGCAAAATTCATCGACAAGAAATATTCACTCATGTATGATGTATCCCACAGTCAAACTAGTAATAGCAAAATTGTACTTCAACTATATATATGGCGCCATTTGGGTAGCAATTTTGAAGCGAAAATCACATATTTTGATATTTAAAGAAAGATTATGTACTTTGAAATGCTAACCCAAATGGCACTTAATCTTTCGAAACACAAGGAATTTGTGCACAAGGAAAAAAAGCACTTACCAAGTTCTGCCAGTAATGGTACTGCTTTGTGCATTTCTCCTGCCTCCAAGCATCAAGATCAAAAATATTCATCCCATATGCCCAAGCACAAGCCCTGGGATTGAACCTCTCTCTAAGAAGAGGGTGTGAAAAATTCAAATATTGGGCGTATCGATGGAAGGACCCAAAGCAGGTCTCAACAGCTCCATTCACCTTCCCATCCAAATCAATCTTCCATAATCCTGTCAAGTCTTTTTGAACCACAACATCATCATCCAAAAAGAGAATTTTGTGCAGTTTTGGATACATCTCGGGCAAATAAAACCGAAGGTGATTCAACATTGACAAGTACTTGGGGTTCCTATATTTCATGTTATGTGTATCCGTGGTAGCATTCTCTGCCCGATTCTCAAAGTAGAACTTCTGCAACTTTGCTGACTCAAGTTGCCTCAATACTGGCACATACGAAGAATTCAAGAAAGTAAAATCTTCTACTGCATTCACCTCCACATATGCACCCCGTTCCACAGGCCTCATCTTAAACCAAACCTTCATCGGTGCAAGATTCATCCTATCTGTGACAACATGGAAAACATGTTTCCACGGTTCATCGGAATTATTCACCACAGATCGTATCACCACCGAGACAGCAATCACATTATCTGAAAAGATCGCATAATGGTACAAACTAGGGTCCTCAAATTCGGGGCTTGGTTCTTCTTCCTTGTACTTCTCTGGATGTGAAATTCTTTCCTCAACAAGCCTCATGGCCAAACAATGCAAGCTTTTCGGTATTGATTTTGCAGCAATCGAGCTTGCAAATGCCCCATTCTTCTTTGCTTTTATAAGTAACTCATTAACAGCAAAAATGGTATCCTTCAACTTCTGAATCTTGAGCTGATTATCATAATTCTCCTTTGACTCCGCAATCATTAACCGAGCAACTTTGACCTTATCCTTTATCTCCTTCTCAAAATGCCTCAAAACATCCTCATCCAAAGGACCGTCTGATTCAAACAACGCAGACCGGTAACTCGGTTTCATTTGAAGATTGGAGAAATTCGACGCCAAATCATCAAACATTCTCATTTGTCTAGATATCTCAAGCTTAAGCTTCCTGGCGTACGCAGCATAGGCATTCACCAGAGTAACATGATCATTCGCTTGCTTATATATCAAATCTAATCTTGTTTTCAGAGGGTCAGAATTTAAAGCTAAAAACGTCCTACGCATGTACGCGTTTCCAGTGGTTGGAAGCGCCTGCATTAATTAAACACCAAGATTAAAACTTGAATTATGTCTAACAATAACAGTAAAAATTGATATGCGGGTTTTGCTTTGTTCTAAAATTTCTAAATGGGAATTTCTTTTCAAACGCTAGAAAATAATGAAATTTGGGTATTGCTTCAATCTGAGATTTGTTCAAAGGTAAAATCAGAATTTGGGTTGTGCTTAATCGGTGAAATTGACATCTGGGTTTTGCTAAAGCTTTAGCATTTCAATCTGAATCTCGCTTAAGTACAAAAACAAAGAAGAGAAAATGGATAGGGAAGAGGACATACAGAGTCGTGATGTGGAGTTGAAGGGTTGGTGGTGAAGAGAACAGAGAGCGTGGCAATGAAGAGCAGAGAGAACATAGCCGACACAAAGATCCGATACGAGAAGAAGCTCCGGAGGCTGAACCCACCAAACCCTGACCCTCCTCCGCCTCGGCTACCTCGCACGGCCACCGCCATTGGAGCAAAGCCGTCGACGTATCCAAGGACCAAGCTTGGATCAGAACGCGCTTGACCTCAAAACTAGTAGCAGAGTTTCTGCTCTCAGCTGATTGGAAAGTGAGTGATGAGAAATCTGAAGCTGATCGGAAGTGTCTGACTGTGTGTTTGCGTGTGAGATCTCTAAGCTGGGTGTGATGTGACGACCATGTGAGAGTGGAAGAAATCAAACTTCCAAGTTCGAAGAGATCTATAATCCGTGTCGGTGTTTGTTAAATTTCTTTAATAAAAATATAATTGTAATAAGATGTTGGAGTGTGACTGTGTGTAGTTAGCGGAACTAGGAAGGAAGTGGGACCACGCCTCCTTCATGGTCCATAGAAGATGAGAGAGCTTCGTAGTTTCCTCCACCAAAAGTAATTTGTCCTCTTTTTTCTCTTACACAAAATAATTTAGACCCAATAATTCCATTTGTTCATGAACACAAAGTAACTTGTAGACAAAGTAATTTAATTTGTTCATGAGTTATATAAAAAAAAATGCATAGTGAAATAATGGAGTTGATAGTTGGGTTGGGCTAGTGGGTTGAGCTGAGCCCAATTGATCGAGTTAATCCAACCTCAATCCGTCGGGTTGAGCTTAGATACATATATTTTCAACTCGACAGTAATTGAAGTCTAGTTTAAGATTAAAAAAAAAATTCAATCAAAAGTTTAAGATCTAAATTGAGGGGAAACATATGTTTTGTGGAATTGTAGCTGCTCATAGGGGGGCCATCTTCGACATGCTTGTGTATTAAGTTATATATGGTCCTTAGGTAAGGTCTTATCTCTTAGTCGTTGGATCAAATTGATTAGTCGTTGGATCAAATTGGTTAGTTTGATTCAACGATTAAGAGATTAGACCTCACCTAAGGGCCTATATTAAGCCCTCACTATAGAATGACTCCACACAACCAATGATTCTGGAATGACCTTCGCTCAAGTTACCACCCTAATAAGAATAAGGTCCATAAGGCTGCTGAGACAAAGCCCATTATCTTTTTTGGTAACAATGTGCCAGGCCCATGCAAATAGGTATCAAGATCATTTTTACCAAAAACCCAATGAGCCGTTGAAGTTTGTAAGGGGCCTGATCCAATGGATCGTCAACCTCGCTACTAAATAATGGTTAATTTATTTTCTCCAATATTCACTGAAAATTAGAAGTATAAGTAACCGAAGTTTGAAATGGAAATCTGGCTAGCCGTTAAAGATAACATGCATTGCTCAAGCCTCTCTCTTCCCGCTCCCGCCAAACTCCCATTGCCACCTTCTCTCAGACCTCAGGAAAGCCCCAATTTTGATTCCCTCAATAACCGGCTGATCAGCCACATCAATGTGGGTCATCTCCGCAAAGCAATCACCACCCTAGATCTCATGGCCCAGCGCGGGACTCACCCAGATCTCCCCATCTACTCCCTCCTCCTCAAGTCCTGCATCAGGTCCCGGAATTTCGACCTGGGCAGACTCGTCCACGCCCGGCTGGTTCACTCACAGCTCGAACTCGACCCGGTCGTTCTGAACTCATTGATTAGCTTGTACTCAAAATCTAGGGACTGGAAAAAGGCAAATTCAATTTTCGAAAATATGGGAAATAAGAGAAATTTGGTTTCTTGGAGTGCCATGGTGTCTTGTTTTGCGAACAATGATATGGGATTGGAAGCTATTTTGACATTTCTTGATATGCTTGAAAACGGGTTTTACCCGAATGAGTATTGCTTTGCATCGGTGATTCGGGCATGTTCGAATGCCCAGAATATTCGGATTGGGAATATAATTTTTGGGTCAGTAATCAAAAGTGGGTATCTTGGGTCTGATGTGTGTGTTGGGTGCTCATTGATCGATATGTTTGCAAAGGGTAGTGGAGAGTTGGATGACGCATATAAGGTGTTTGAGACAATGCCTGAGACGGATGCTGTGACTTGGACTTTGATGATTACTAGGCTTACACAAATGAGTTGCCCAGGAAAGGCTATTGATTTGTATGTGGATATGTTATGGAGTGGGCTCATGCCTGACCAGTTTACACTAAGTGGCGTTATATCAGCTTGTACAAAGTTGGACTCATTGTCCTTAGGGCAGCAATTGCATTCATGGGTTATACGGTCTGGGTTGGCTTTGGGTCATTGTGTTGGGTGTTGTTTGGTGGACATGTATGCCAAGTGTGCGGCTGATGGATCGATGGATGATGCAAGGAAGGTATTTGATCGGATGCCAAACCATAATGTTAAGTCATGGACTTCAATCATCAATGGATATGTGCAGAGTGGAGAGGGTGATGAGGAGGCAATCCAACTCTTTGTTGGAATGATGACGGGTCATGTTCCACCAAACCATTTCACGTTTTCTAGCATTTTGAAGGCTTGTGCAAATCTTTCTGATCTGCGTAAGGGTGATCAGGTTCACTCCCTGGCAGTGAAACTAGGCCTTGCATCAGTTAATTGTGTGGGAAATTCACTTATTAGCATGTACTCAAGGTCTGGCCAGGTGGAAGATGCCCGGAAAGCTTTTGATATTTTGTATGAGAAAAATTTGATATCTTATAACACAATCGTTGATGCATATGCCAAGCATTCAGACACAGAAGAAGCCTTTGGACTTTTTCATGAAATTCAGGATACAGGATTTGGGGCTAGTGCTTTCACATTTTCTAGTCTCTTGAGTGGAGCTGCAAGCATTTGTGCAGTTGGTAAGGGTGAGCAAATCCATGCCCGGATTATAAAATCAGGATTTGAGTCAAACCAAGGCATTTGTAATGCTTTGGTTTCCATGTATTCCAGGTGTGGAAACATAGATGCTGCTTTTGCAGTGTTCAATGAGATGGAAGATTGGAATGTTATATCATGGACTTCAATGATCACAGGTTTTGCAAAACATGGATATGCAGCTGCAGCTGTGGAAATGTTCAACAAAATGCTTGAGGCTGGATTAAAACCGAATGAGATCACGTATATTGCTGTTTTGTCAGCTTGTAGCCATGCTGGTTTGGTTGCTGAGGGATGGAAACACTTCAATGCAATGCAGAAGAAACATGGTATCGTCCCAAGAATGGAACATTATGCATGCATGGTAGATTTATTAGGCCGCTCAGGATCCCTTGTAGAAGCCATTGAGTTTATTAACTCAATGCCTTTTACAGCTGATGAACTAATCTGGCGAACATTTCTTGGAGCCTGCCGAGTACATGGTCACATAGAGCTCGGGAAACATGCTGCAAAGATAATTATTGAGCAGAACCCACATGATTCGGCAGCATATAGTTTACTGTCAAATTTGTATGCTTCCAGTGGTCTTTGGGAAGAAGTAGCCAAAGTAAGAAAAGATATGAAAGAGAAGTTTTTGATAAAAGAAGCAGGTTCTAGCTGGATAGAGGTGAAAAATAAGATCCACAAGTTTCATGTTGGAGATACTTCACACCCTAAATCACGGGAGATTTATGATGAACTGGACAAACTGGGTTCAAAGATAAAGAAAATAGGCTTTGTCCCCGATACAGATTTTGTACTTCATGATGTGGAAGAGGAGCAAAAAGAGTATTATTTGTTTCAACACAGTGAGAAAATAGCAGTGGCGTTTGGTCTTATTAGCACATCGAAATCGAAACCCATTAGAGTATTTAAGAATCTCCGTGTCTGTGGAGACTGCCACACTGCGATTAAGTATATTTCAAAAGCCACTGGGAGAGAAATAGTGGTAAGGGATTCAAATCGGTTTCATCATTTCAAGGGTGGGACATGCTCTTGCAATGATTACTGGTGATGGTGTGGTATATTTCAAGCTGTAAATGATAGAATAATCTTTTAGAGGGAGATCTAAATTATTTGAGAAATCAAATTTACGGTTTCCAACATTCAGTTCATAGCCCCTGCTTTGGAAGCTCTTGGTTGCTCATTGAGAATCTTTTAAGATTTGTCTGTAGACTGTACAGTTCAAATTTTCCGATCTGTATTACTATTGATGTATAAACTATTTCATGATTGATTTTAATAAAACTGTATGCAGTTTTGTCCTACATCTCACACTCATATTGGCTACAAATGATGAATAATATAGTTCATTAAAATCTCTGGATTAGGGTGAACGGCTAAAGATGAAGAATGGTGACTTGAACAACCTATAGATCATTAAAATATCCAGATTGAGGTGGACTGAAAGAAGAATGAGATGCATTGAGATTAAGATGGCAGCTGCTGATTATTTATTAATAAAACCAACAATTCTATCTGTTGAATAGTTGCAGCACCGCCGTCACACCTATCTGTCCTAACAAGTTAATCTGCAGCTGTTCTGTTGGCTGCTGATGCTGCACACTTAGGGGCCAATTCAAGCTGAGAATAAGATGTTTCTGTAACTACTAAAATTTGAGTTTTTTTCTTCCAGAAGTTTTACAATGGACAAGTTGGAATATAAGATTGGTAAGATAAAAAGGGCTATATACTTGGAGAGGCCCTCTCTCATTTAAAATACTCTTTCGTGGTCTTTTGGTGGTTAATTTGAATGCAGTGTCTGCTGCACAGGACTTCACAATTGAGGACTTAAAACAAAAGGTGGGATTGATTCTTCAAATCAAGAAGAATATAAAAGTACTGCAACCCTTTTATTTTATGCAAAACGGCTATGGAGATTTTTGTTCTCTTTACATTCATTGTATTTAGAAGTAAAATATATTTGAGAAAGAGCATCCTAGGACTTTGAGATGGAACCTTTTGCTAGAGCTTTCCCCATATTCTGCTTTCCGGAAACTTTTTACTGGAACTGAGCCTTGATTTTCTCTTTTCTGCTTTTGTCCTTTATCTTTGACTCCTATTTGTGCACCTCTCTTGGTTTCTATTTCAAATAAATTCAAGAAAAAAGGAAAGTGGATAGACTGTTTGTGTGTGTAATATAATACAGTTCAATTCAGAATTATATTGCTAAACAAAAATCTTGATGATTCACTCTGATGAGATCAAGTTTGAAATACTGTGGATTTGAGCTTCAGTTGGAGTCGGGATCAATTGCGTGGCGATTATATGTTCAGTATCATCAGAAGTCTATAATGCGCATAAAATGTCTAACACCAAAAACATTTGCCATCAAAACCAACTTGAAAAGATAAGAAACAAACAATGATCACTTGAAACGTATATAAATAAAATATCAAGACTCGTACGTTTGCAGATCTTCCTAGGCAAATAACTCATCACAGGGAAAGAGAGAGATGGAGGCTCTGAGCAATAGCCAAAAACAAGAGAGAAAATTACAAACAGTTCCTGGATTGATACGCTAGTGGATAGCTTTTTCTAAATGTCTTTCTTTTTATAGTAATTTTAATATGACGAACCAACTCCCATTTCACCACCTTTATTTCTGTGTCATGTCCAACTCTCCCCCACCATTGCCACTCATTGCTCCACCCATTGCATTGCCACTCTTTTTTTTTTCTCCTCCCTTTGCTCTAGTACACCTGACATAATTGCTACTTTCTACTTTCTGCAATAATCTTATTTTCTTCAAATATATATTTATAAAAGGCCTGATAAATATCTGGTTTGTCAGGGTTTTCTTGGGAATTGTTTGATGATCAAGATTTTCTTGGAAAGTTTCCATGTAAAAACAAACAGTCTTTAACTTCATGCAGCTAGTTAATTAGCATGAGTTTACATGATTAGGAAACTCATTTAACATACAGATAAGAAGAATCTATAGCTAAGAGATTTCCAATTTTATTGAGCAATGGTTAATGAAAATGCTCAAAACATGTTATTGCCAATTTGCTTGGATCCTGATACATATTAAAAGTGAAGCAAGCACTGGTTGACTTCTATACAAACAGAAGATCACCATACATGGAAAATGGGAAAATTGGGAAAATGATAAAATTTCTCCTCCATCAATATTAGCCTAGTAAATCCATTGAACTTGTGATGGACTGGTTCGAGGACTCGGATCTCAGATAAGCTGTGTTGCAAGGAACATCCTCCAGGTCTCTAAGTGATGGATGGTAAGGACTATGCAGTTGCAGATCAGTGAGCATTTGGCGAAGCTCAGAAGCTTGCTCTTTGAGCTGAGCATTCTCTTGCAGAACCTTGTCATGGGACTCTGAAACATGGTTCAGCTTATCCACAAGTTGGTGATTCTCATTTCTGAGCCAAACCACTTGTGACCAGAGTTCATCCAGGTGCTTCTGCTTGCGCATACGTGATCTGCGGGCAGATTCTCTGTTAGATATCATTCTTCTCTGTTTCCTTTCATTGATGAGACTTAGCTGATGCTCATCAGCTTCATCAGAAGTTGAGTTACTGCTGAAGGAAGATGGTTGCTGTGGATTATTAATTTCTTGAAGATGGGAGTTAGGGAATTGTAAGTTGTATAATGGGCTAGAAAACCGGTTGAATTGAAATGGGGTGGTGTTGCTTTGAGTGCTCATGCTAAAATGAGGAGGGTAGGGATATGATGAACTTGAAGGAACTAGATAATGGAGCCCTGTGACCTCACCAGGCTGCATGGCTTCTTGAAGCTTTGAGTGGATAAATTCAAGGTCTTAGTGGTGAAGGTGAGTGGAGAGTACTGAATTTGGTTGTGTTAGAAGGGGGGAGAGAGGCTCGAGGAGAGGAGGTCTTTTATAGGATGAGAAGTGTGGCAAAGTGCCCTTAAAGGCTCAGCTGATTGGAACATCATGCACATCATATCTCTATTTTATGCAGCATGCATCACATTCATCTATGTGTACATGAATGCATGCAAAAGGTTCATTTATGTGTTCCTTAATGCCCAATACGAGCATGAATGAATGGCTTCATGCATGTATGCATGCTATGGTGTTCTTATGTACATATATACACTTGTAACATGGGGGATTACAAGTAGTGTTTGTGGATAATCATTTTTCAAATCAAATCTCTGCTTACATCAGAGAGAGAGAGAGAGAGAGAGAGAGAGAGAGAGAGAGAGAGAGAGAGAGAGAGAGAGATCATATTATATGGGGAGTACAATTATTTTAATGGAGGAATGTTTTGGCAAAAATAATACAGTGCAGAGAAAATGGTTCAATAAGTCAATCTTAAATTTGGTGTGCCATTGTCAAGTCTCTGCGGATGGATACTTGCTATCCAATAGATCCAATAGAGCCCTTGTGACGTAAGGAATGGAAACAAATTAAAGAGGATTTGGAAAGGCAAACTCTTTTATACGTGCTGGCGATATTAAATAAGGAGTTTAGTGACTCATCAGACACTTAAACCCTTTAAAATATTAATTAATCAAAACTGTACTCGAGATTAATTGGTTTGATTGATTGTTAACAACATCTGCCCTCTGAGGCATTTTCAGGTACTAATCCTGTTTGTCTGTTTCATGGTAGAGAATGTCAAATTTCAGAACAGTTGGTTTCATGTTTGTCTCTGTGTCAAAAAGAGATGTACAATTATGGATCTCCTACCTACTCTGGTAAAATACAAAAAAAAATATACGAATAATAATACGTAGAGGACATATAAAGTGAGATAGACAACAATCTTCTTGTCCACTTTTGCAAGCTGAGCCACAAAGGTGTAAGAATATATTCTCCAAGAAGCAAGTGCAATATGCAACTCAATTATTAACAATCTGTGTTAATTACTATATTGGCCAGTTGAGGACAAATTGTCCTGAGCCAAGTTAGGGTTGCCTGGTTAAATATTTAAGCATAGTTAATGGTGCACTTAGGGTCAAATTATGTCATCTGTATCAGAGAACAATGAGAAAAGATTAGCTTTTGAACTAACCATTCAAATAAGTAGAAGTTACTGAGTGGAAAACTCTTGTTGTATAGTGGTGGGAATGGATATAAGGGACTTGTATGGATGTACTTTAAATTGCAGTCTTCCACTAACTGAAAAGCTTTTAATGGATGCAGAACCAAAATCATACTGACCAGCCAAATGCTATTCTCTCTCTCTCTCTCTCTCTCCCTACACCTGAGGGTTGGGTTGGGTTGGGTCAAGTTGAGTGGACTGATTGGTCAACAATGTCATGAGACAGGTTTAGACTGCTCTATCTTTTCCTGTCTTGCAATTGTCCTTCCTCTGTTCCAACTTTTTCTCCATTTCATTTCTTTGAGGATTTTTGGAGTATAAAGGTGGATCAGTAGTTGAAAAACCCCACAGCAATAGTTGTACTTTGTAGTGTACATTGTATACATAAACTGCATTTGGTTGGTCAATGTGTGTTCCTGTTATAATGGGTTGGCTTGTAATTTGCTGATGAGAATAATAAATACTACATCAAAATTTAATTTAAGTGAACCTGTCTAAGGGGTCAACTTAATTTCCCATCATTTCCCATCACACCTCTATGATTGAGTTTTCTACCCTTATTTCTAACCTTGAAAATTTCTCAGTCAAGGATGCCAGGAAAAAGCAGCAAATTTTAACTATAAGCATGCCAGGCAATGTGTAATGCGAACATCTAGCTTACATCCATGCGTTTCACCAATTTTGGTATAGTGAAGGTAGATGCATGTTTGAATTCTGCTTTAGAAAAGAGCAAAGGACAACTGTTTATGGATGCGTGCGTGTGAGTTTCATAATAGGGTCTACAACGGCTTATAGTTCTTCACATGTGCGTGAGCGTGTGAGCTAATATCCCTAACAAAACTCTTTTACTTTAAGTATTATAAACATATTAAGCAATGTGTATAATATGCATATACAATCAAATTATGGGAATACACCCTAAACGAAACTTTCCAGCGAAAGCGCATGTGAATGAATGTACGCCTAACAAAACTCTTTTGCTTTAAGTACTCTAAGCATACTAGGTAATGTGTGTACTCTATGTATACAACTAAATTAAGGGAATACATCCTTAAAGAAACTTTCCGATCGACCTCAATTTTGATTGCCACTTTGCCCTTCAAAGCAAAACATGAATGAAAGTGATGATAGAATCCCTTTTTTCCCCTCACTCAACTTACATATCTTATCTACTTCTCAAAATCGTTCCCCGTATCTCGCCATTGTTTCCATATTACCCTTGTACTTTGTTGAAGATTCAACACAATCCAAGAAGGCCACAAGGGCATTTTGAGAATCTAATGTCCCAACTTGGGACACTTGCCCTACAATGGCGGTCAGGGTTGTGCATGGACGGGTACTTGATTTAACTGCTGCCCTTTTCCTTTTCGTACCAAGCAGAAAAGAAACACTCAAATGAAAAGAAAAAAAAAAGGTAAAATCAAAATCAAAATCAAAATCAAAATATATTTACAAGAAACAATGATACAAGGACATGAACAAAGATAAAGACTAAAGTAGGGCAGACGAGAAAAACGAGAGCGCACGATAGATGTCATACGTGGGCCCTAGCTAACAAGCGCGCGTGGGTGCTTAGTGCACCACCCCCTATCCCTATTGCTTGGCTTGTCAAACTCAAAAACAAAACAAAACAAAAGGCCTCTCTCTCTCTCTCTCTCTCTCTCTCTCTCTCTCTCTCTCTCTCTCTCTCTCTCTCTCTCTCTCTCTCTCTCTCTCTCTCTCTGAGATTTGTGTGCCTAAAATTACAGTCCATCGATCTATGTGACTCTCCATATGGGATTTTTGTGTCTAGGTCCCTCTAAATTTGGTGGCTTTTTCAGGTTGCTCAACCAATCAAGGGGGGTTACAAGTTTTTGAGCATTGTCCTTTGATACCCATATAAACCATATGTGCACCCCACTGAGGCAACCTTTGTCATTGCAAGTTTTGTTTTTGTTAAATGGTGATTGCATGATGAAGTGGCTAGCTAGGGTATAGGGTGTGGAGGGTTTCATCCAACCAGGCCAATTCATCAAATGCGGTGGCTAAATTTGTTTGCTTTTTCAACCCCTTTCTCATATGTCTGCATTATAATTGTACTATAATTGCTTGCTTTGATGCATGGTGGTGGTTTATTTCCTAAATACTATTGGAGTCTAGTGGTTGTCGACATAGTATCGAAGTCTTGGTTTGCAGGAACTCATGTGTTTGAAACCTACGCGAGTCTAATATTTTAGAGATATACTCATTCACAGTTTTCCCATTCAAAATCATGTTCTTCTTTTGATACATGTCATTTTTAAAATAAAATAAAAAAAATCAAGTTTTGTACTTTTTTATAGACCAATGAAAACAATTGAATCTCTCACAATAACATCTTCCTTTTCATACATTTTTTTCTTTCTTGAAATTCAATTCCTAATAATGCATATTCATCCCAATTGTTGTTAACTATAATATGTTAATGCATACATGAACTTAGCCAAATTGGTTAGAGCGGACGTGCTCCCCACTCTGCACCCAAGTGCGAATCCCCCTCCCCGTAGTTTAGATTAGATTGAAATAGAATATCACTTATATAAATAAAAAAAATCCTATAATATGTTAATGCCTATGAAATGAATTGTTAAGAAGGGAGGAGTCAAACATTCTTCCCTTTGCATGAGTTTAATAATCTTTCGAATTTGTACGCTTGTCAGATTCTTAACCCAAGAGCACGCATATTCTGTACCACCTATCCTCCTCCTTTTTTCTAATGAGATCATCTGATCTCAAGAGATTGGTTAATAGAGGATAAACCCATCATGAGCTTATATTAAACGCGCTTAATTATTTCTTCTTTCCAATTCCACTTTTGTTTAAGCAATTAAACTAATCTCTCTCTCTCTCTCTCTCTCTCTAGACTAGTTAGTCCATCAAATAATCTTTGTTTAACTAATACTTTAACAAGATTTGGCATCTATGGTGCAATGCATGTATGCATTTACTTAATTCTTGGTGGTGCATTTTTGAGTAAGACTGACTCACACGCCTAATAGCTACATGTGCTTACGTACTTGTAATAATAAAGCTGCAGGTTTATTTTAAGCAAATGACATTTGTTTTCGGATTAATTTAATTTGAGTGCTTAATTACCTCCTCAATATTGTTTGTTTTCTTTGCTGTTGGTTGATTCTGCTACTAATTATATATGGTGATTTCGTAGTACAAATGTCTTAGATTATCCAAGCACTCTTCAAACTTTTGGATGGTGCCCAATTATGCTAAGCCATAAAAAAAAAATAAACAAAATGCTGGTCTATTTTGTTATAATTTTTATAATGGTTTTGGTGGCTGGTCTGATTTTGAATTAAATTTTATATAATTATTGGGTATCTCTGTCATCAATTAGTGGTGCTTAAACATTGCGTTTTGTTTTTGAATTAATAGCTTTTAAGCCCTGCCTAACTCAATTGGATGGTGAACCTAAGGTGGTGATATTGGAAATGAGGGGAAAGTTTTTTGTTTTTTGTTTTTTTAGAAAGTTAAGAAAGTAACTCCACCTTCATGCATATCACAGTTTGACATATGCAAAATTAATTCATAAAAAACATAAAAAGAAAAACTTCTGCACATATGTTACACTGCTATTGGCAAGAATGTAAGAGCTCATACTTACCTGGTAAGGAGGGAAGTATTTTCCTAAAAGTAAAAGGTGATTTAAAGCATTTCGTATTTTAAAATTAAACAAGTTGGCCTTTGAGTTTTTTGTTTTTTCGGGGTCTGAAAAGTTGGCTTATGAGTTTCGTTTCTGGTAATGCTTGTCCTTATAGCTAGACTTGGCTTTTATGCCTACAAGATTCTCAAGTTCTAAAACTTTTCCTTAATAAATTAAAGCCCATCTGGATAATTTTTAGAGCCTTTAAACCTCTAGCCACAAATTCAAGGAACTTTCCTGTTTTCTTACCCTCCTCAAACATTATGTGTATAATCTTTTGCCATTGTCTCACCAAATTGTACATAATCCATTGCTGCTTGACCAATATTTCTTATCAATTTACATATACCAACACACAATATGATGGCCATATCTAGCAGAAAAGAGAGGAAGAGATTGGTTTTTGGTTGTATTCTTTGAAAAAGCCAAAACTGCTTGCATAGGCATTCATAATTAAGCCATTGGATAGGGTTGCAATTTGTTGTAGGCTAATCAATACATCATCCTTGTTTTGCCTATAAATTCATGATCAACCAGATTTTTTAGCACACAAATTGAAAATAAAAAGGGGAGTTGCTGGTATAGGTTCTGAAACAAAAGCATATATATAATGCATGTTTGGTGGGCTAATTGGTTGGGCCAGCAACAACAAATGGTAACTAAAAATGACCAAGAAGGCAAATCATAATGGAAAGTGAAAACCATAATAAAATCAGAACAAAGAGGCAGGCAAAAATATTGCTAGCTGCAATATTATCCTCTTATGACATCATTTTCAAAGCCAAAATGATTGAAGTAATAATTCCAAAGTCCCCACTCCTTAAAAAAAAAATAAAAAAATCCTCTCTGAATGAGAAGGTGACCTTCAATTTGAAGAATATTGAACCAATGGCACTCCCAAAGGCCACATAAATTGTAAAGTTTTTCTAGAGGGATTGAGTGCTCTTTTTGTCTCTGTGGACACTACAAGAGCCACACAAGGTTATCCCCATTAGTGAAAATGACTGGTTTGTTTTGTTGAGCTTCTCTTTTTGTTATGTGTTTTGATAATGATGTAACTCCAATTCATGCATAGTTCAAACAGATGGGTTTGGAAGTGGGGTGAATTAATTTATTACCCTATGGTTTAGAGGACCCATTAACTCATTTGGAGAAGCAATCAAATCCAAATTGACAGATTAACTGCTGCTATAATCTTTGAAACTCTATATATTCAAAAGGAAATTTTGAGATTATACTTGAACTCAATAAACAAAACAATACAAGAATAGAGATCTTGATCATAAAGGTGAATGAATGAAGTAAGCTGTTACTTTAATTCATTTAGAGTTAAAGTAATAGTAGTTCATGATGTCACAAGTGACTTGGGGTGATTTGGGTGTTAAAAAGTGCATGCCATTTTCTATTAGACAAATACATATTGATGGACAAGCACATGAAATTTATTTTTGGATTTTTTGGGGCTGAAATATGTGATTACTATATCCTAGGTAGGAGCTAATTAGTTTATGCCAAGTTCCTAAAAGACCAAAGCATATGGTTGAATTGTTCTAGGCAAGTGTAGCAATGTGTGGTATAGCTTGCTTGTCTTGTCTAGGGAACCTTTAATTTTGGATATGGTTTATGTCCTGGGCTCGTTTGGTGGCTAGGATTAGATTGATTACGTAATACACTAGATTATGAATTAGAAATAAATGGAGAAAATGAATTACTCATGAAGGAAACTTATCATATCTAACCCCAACAAAATGATATCCACACCTTTTAACTTTTCCTCCTACTCCCCAAAATTGAGAAATCAACATCTACCTTCATTTTCTCCTTCAACATACCTTAATGGCATGTTTACTATAATCAGATTATGTGGAATTGAATTGAGGATGAATTGAATTGAGGATGAGTTGGATTGAGGAGAATTAGATTCTGGATTCTTATTGAAGTTGTTTACTAAATCATATGGATTGAGGAGAGTTAGATTTCGAATTCCTATTGAAGTTGTTTACTATAAACTATATGGAATTGAGGTAGGAGTGATGATAATTACTAAAATGTCCTCGTTGTTGGGTTAAAGTAGATGACAAATTTTAAAATTTTAAAATTGTGTGAGGATATAATGGGTAAAAAGATGGATTTCTAATGAGTTAGTTCTACAGGAATTAGAATACTACCTCTCACCCAAGAATTGAATTCCTCCAAAATCAGGAATTCACCCCACTTACTTTTCTTCCTTGATGTGAAGTAGACACATGAATTCTCTATAATTGAAATTCAATTCTTGATTTCAATTGCAATTTCTGATTAGTAAACAAACCATAAAATAAATTCAATCAAATCCAATTCTAGACACCAAACGAGCCCAATAATGCGTATGAACATCGGAGGAGACCTAGAGGATAAGAAGGCCCAAACAGGAAAACATATCAATGCGAAAATGTTGTGGAATCCTCAACCAAAAGTCTTCTATAATGTGGACTTTTCAAATATGCATTGGCCAAAGAAAATCCCCCAATCTTAGTTTTTACTTTATTTTATTTTATCAAATAGCAAGTTTTTCATTAAACAAATCCCAAAAGTAAAACCAATACGTCAATTACTACAATTACATTGACCATGTCTTGTTGAACAAGTTCAAACTCGTTGTGGCACTCCTCTGACGGGGAAGTGTGTAGGAACTGGGGTTGGCCACAGAGGGTGCAAAATCAATGGTAAGAAGGGAGCACCACTTCGTTTCCAAGTTTTTTTGGCTATCTTTGACCACGTTTTTGTACGGATGTTGCACTTGACAAATATATGTCTACTTTGATAGAAATACAAAATATCCGTATTATTTGGGTCCAAACCATACAGTATCCGGTCCATGTATAATTTATTTCTTGGATCCATGGGAACCCTGTGTTTCAAAATCAAACAGTTGCTACCTCCATTGACCATCTGATCATCAGCTGGTTCTGGTAATTTGAAATCCCAAACTAACAGAGAACCTGTCCTCAATTCGAAGTTGAACATCCGCAGACAGCCTTCGCACACACCTAGACACTCAATTTCCGACACATCACCACCTAGGCCCTCAATTGCCGGCTGCTCAACAAATTCAATGAAACATTTCTTATCAATTGTTTCGTGATTATTCTTCTTCGTGTCGAATGGATCGAACCCAATAAGAAAGGCACAACCACCTTTGTCTCTATGACGGCCCAACCAAAACAACATTCCCTTGTACGCAAAGCCAGTACTGGGATTGACTCTATGGAATGCAAATTTTTTGGGGAACGAAATATACATCGCTCTCCATTCACCAGTCTCGGAAGAGAAGATCTCCACGTAGTATTTGAAGGTATGGTCCTGACAATGTGAAAATTGAGGAATTCTTACAACCCTATGTCTATATATATACTCGGCAGCATTACGCTGCTGGGTTGCTTCTTTTCTATGAAACTCAGCTTCTTCCCCATAGTAGCTATAGTAGGGAGGATCACAGATGAACCCTAGTGCCACTACTCTTTTGTGGCATTGAGGCGAGGGAGGAAGAGCCACCCATTTCTGGGTGTATGGATTGCAAATGTAGTAATCGCGTTGATAATACTTGCCTGCACAACACAAAACTAAGTCATTATACGTCTCTAATACAACTGCTTTTAGATCTTCGTGGCCAAAGACGGGTAGTTTATCCTCGAGTGGTCTCTCAATAACCAAATCAGTTAACTTGGAGGACAAGGTAGGGAGGAAACCCCTCAAAGACTGGAGTGACCTCTCCGCCACTGGATCAGTAAACTCGGACGGCGCCGTCAACGCCATCTCAATGTTGTAGTTTATCAGGGTACGTGCGATTGGCATATACTTATTGTTGTGAAAAATGGACAAAAAACACTTTCACTCACTCCCCTAATGATCTTGTTGTTGATGGACTTTGTGACACACACAATGATGGATGAATCACACACACACGCTTGAGACAACAACCAAGCACAAAGTGACACAAGAATTTATAGAGGTTCAGCAATTGCCTACATCCTCTTGGTGATCCCCTTGAGAAATTCACTTCATGAAAGAATAAGTTACAACTTTGGTTTTACACAAAAAAACCCCTTTAGAACTCTATTCTCTCCCCAAGCTCTCTTTTCTCTCACACCCCTTGCTCAACACTTTGATGCACTTGTGAACACTCTCACAACCCTTGGTGTTTCCCTCCTTGGTGTCTAGACTCTCAAGACCCCAACTCAGCTCCTAACTTGAACTGATTGCTCTCCCTCACGTTCTCCCTTGGTAAGTTAACCTCCCTTGAACACAATAGCCCCCAGCTACTTGGCCACCTTGAGATTAACCACACCTAACTTCTGCTGCAGCCACTTACTCTTATTTAACTTGTTTTCTCTTCTTGTGTTATCTTACTTCACCCCATTACCTACACAAGCCAATGGACAAGAGATAAGATATCAGCTTGTCCTCCACGTTCTTCCCTTTAGTCATCACTTAGACTAAATGTCAGATCAAGTAGGTAAATAGAATCAAACTCAGCCACCTCCAATAAACCAGAAAATTGAGAGAAGATAATCCAAAATAAGATAACCAATTAGCCATGAGTGCTCTCCCAACTATCCAGCAGGTAGTCAACCTTCATTTAACTCAGAAGTGACCCACTAAGCCTCTGAGATCATGTGGAAAGCGATAGCCCTCGAAAACACAGTTGAAAACACGTAAGAAAACGTCACAGCACGATTTGGGCGACCGGTCGCCAGGAACTAGCGACCGGTCGCTTTTGGGCAGAGTCAAAACACACTGAGTCTGTGCTAGGGCGACCGGTCGCAAATATCTGGCGACCGGTCGTAACTCTGGTGACCGGTCGCACATACCTAGCGACCGGTCGCTTCCTGCGATTTCTCCAGACTTCGAATCTGCCTTGAAACGACCGGTCGCAAATACCCAGCGACCGGTCGCTTCCTCCTTCACTTGCAACCTTAATGTGAGCCAATTTTCCAACACTTATCACTTTGGAGACACAAAAAGTGGCGAATAAAGAGAGGATCAGAGATGGTAGCGTACCAGCGCTTGGACACACACTTGCATCGAAAAGCAAATTTATTACAAGGAAGGCGACATAAAATATCAACCAACACAAGGTCTGGGAGATCATCAATATTGATATTCTTCAACTTTGATGATGATCTTTTCGATCTTTTGCGGCGAGGAATATCGTCACCGTCCCGTATTTCTCCGAGAGAGATAGTGCTTCTGTCACTAACTTGCCACCATCTGGCCATGGCGGCAGATTTGGATATTGAGAGCTAACTGATCGATATATAGGGTTTGTATTTAGATTGGTTCACCCCAAACAGCTAGCATTATAATAAATAATAAATAAAATAGACGACATTAGTTCTTAGTGTTTGCACACGAAAGAAGTCTACTAATTAAGAAAGAACCCTAATACAAGTAAAAAAGAAAGTAAATCAGACTGAAGCAGGAAACTAACCTCTCTTTTTTTTGGGTATTCAGCGTTTTGCAGTTTGAAAGATCTCGTTAATGTCAATAAGTACACGACCTGTGAAAAATGAGGAAATTCAATATGCAGCCTCAACAAAATATATATATATATATATATATATATATATATATATATATATTCCAAAATTGAACAAAAAAAAGTTAAGAAATTGTGAGTGCCAAGGACCTTGTGTCGTAATTGAACAATAACCAAGGATCCTTGTACCAGTAACTTTTGATGTTTGATCACAATATAATACGCGAATTCACTATAATTAGAGTTTGCATATCATAAAGGCTTGTGTTACTTGTCCTTTGATAAGCGTATATTTTTTTATATATTTTGTACTTCTTTTACTTATTTATTTGTTGATTTCCTTGGATTAAATTAGTTGTTTTAATTTATTTTGTAAGAATTGTACATGTGAAGAAATTGTGGAAATGGGAGAAATTGAACTGAAAAGGGCAAGAGGATATTGGAGATTTAATTGGAAAGAAGCCAAATCGTTCATTTTATCACAAGGAGTGTTATCAAAGTTCCTAGTGCATGATGGTTCAAGTCTTATCCAAGTCAAATAAAGAGAAACAAAGAATACCCTAGATTAGTAGGAATACTATTTTTATAACAATTGTAATTATACCTTAGATAGGTAGGATTTCTAGTAATATAAATAGGAAGATTCGGCTACTATAAAAATAACAATGCTACACTTACCACATTTCTATACCACATGATGTGGCATGCCATATCATATACCACATCAATTAAATCAAAGAAGTGTATTTTAATAAAGAAAGTTAGAAAAAACAAAAACTGGAATAAATAAAAATAAAACCCTAGCAACCACCCCCACACAGCCACAAGCCACCAGCCATCACCACTAGCCACTCCCGTCGTTCTCTCTCTCTCTCTCCATTATTTTCAATTACTAAACAAACTCACATCATCCCCAATCTAACATTTTCCATCAAACCCATAAATAAAAACATATCCAACTTTAAAAAAAAAAAAGGATTCTATTGGCCCAAACATACTTTAATAAATTATATATATATATATATATATATATATATATATAAATGTTAAATGAATTTTAATTAATGTGGTTATCCACTTCATCTACGAGAAATTATAGAGTGATACGGTATCGCCACGTCAGCTGGTGATACTCCCACTCAAAATCTAACACGTATCAATTTTAAAAGAAAATTAAAAAAGAATTACACCTAGACTTTGTCTTCCAAGCTTACCCTTCAACATTAATTAGACCTAACCCCTCTCCCACCGTCTTCCCTATGCTTCACTTCTCCCTCGCCACCAAGTTGTCTTCTCTTTTCCCTCGCCACCCACCCCAGCCTTTCGCTCCCTTCTCATCCAACATCCCCAACCCCTCTTTCCCTCCCTCTCATTCTCGGTAAAAAAGTTAAACGCATTAAGAAAAAGCCAAAAATCTTGAATATATATAAGTGCAAATCAGAAATCTTCAAAAGCATCTCCTGTGATGATAAGTTGACAACCCACTTTCAGAAAGGTAATGATGGATGATATGGGCAACCAAGTAAATCCGTTATTTTTTTCATTTTTCTGTTAATTTTATCAACCACTTTTTGGGTGGTGTTGTTTGATGTTGTTATTCATGGAGGGGGACTGCAGCCAAGGGGCGGCAGTGCGTGGTGGGCAGATTGCCGATGGGATCTGGGTGGGACACTGCTACAATCTTGTTTTCTTTTTCATGTTTTTCAAAAAAAATTTAAATAAAATTTATTCAGGGTAAAGTTGGAAGACAAGGTACAACTATGAAAAAAAAATATAGAAAATTAGTGAAATACCCATTTCTAGACATAATTCTATAAATAAACCCTACATCATTCAATATATATAAACACACCAAAAAAAAGCCCAAAATTGACAGCTGTTATAATTTTTTAGTTTAATTAGTTAAATGAAATACCTTTATCATCCTTTTAGTATTAAATTAGTTTTTTTGAAAAATTCTGGGACTCTCTCTCTCGTCTCTCTCCCTTCGCAGAAACCAAGTTGACCAGTTTTGGCCAGCGATCTTGGTGCTTCGGCCACGGCTAGATGCGTGACTAGTCGGAAAATGACTAGAGGAGGTCGGTAAACCACGCTTGAGCCCATTCCCGGAGAGCCTAGCCTCCTTTCGCCGTCGCGAGCTCTAGGAACCTTTGAGGGTTTCAAGTTTTCCGACACCTTTTTTGGTGGTTCCAACGACTGTTGTCGCAGATCTAGGTATGGATTTCGATCCTCTCCTCATGCTCTTGCTGATAGTATAGTTATTTGGAATCAATTTTAGCTTTTGAGAGCGTGAAAATGCTGTTGTTTCACTCCCTCCCTTGCATTCAGCTCTTTGGTTGCTGGACTCTGTATTCTGAAATGGTGTGAGAGCTTGTTGAGCTGCAGTTGATTGTTTGAGCTTTAGCTTCAATCAAAAGGTACATAGCAAAATAGCTATCTACGGTTTGATCTCGAACCGGAATTTTGATTCTTTTATCGGCTTAGGTACTGTTGCGTTACTACCTTATCCAGATGTGCATTGAAAGACTGCAATCATTATATGCATTGATGGGATGATATAATTCTAGTCTTCTATCATCCCAACTAAGTTGTATTGACTGTTATTTTTACAAACCTAGGAGGTCTATTTGACTAGAAATTCAAAGTTTGTATAGTTTCAGAAATCCTTTTAGGCGTTTTAAGACCTAGATTAGGTTAGCTCTTCATCTGGTGGCGGAGATGAAGAAATAGGATTTAGGATTTCTTTTGTCTTAAAGCAACACAGTTTTTTGTCCACCAGTTTCTGTTAGTAGAGAAATTTCTGATTAGTTCCACTGACATTTATCTGTTTGTGATATTTTTATGTTCTGTCATCTTGTCTCAAATATCTATGTTTGCAGGATCTTTACTTGAGGGGATTCTGGTTGAAGAATTGGATGAGTACAGAGAAGGCAAAAGAGTGTAGAGTTTTGATAGATTCCCTCCTGGACCTAGCACGGGAAGGGAAGTTAAAATATGAGTAAGTTCTCCATTAACTATACACTTGGCTGCTTCTTTTTAGTTTTTTAACCCTACTTTTTTTAATTTGAATTGTTGTATGTTTAACATCAGAGGATTCCCTATTTGTAGGATGGAGCTGGTTCCTTTTGACAATTTCAATGCTGCATTAGATGAGGCCCTTGGGAAGCAAGGGAGCCAACCAAAACAAGTTATCAACTTTCATTTGAGCATGGCTGAAGTAAGTCTTTTGTTTTGGTGATATAATAATCTTTCGGAGTTTTATTGTATTGCATTAGGATGTGAAGTAACATTTTGGATCTCCTATTATATAATGTAATTACTACATATGGATCTCAATGCATATAATGAGTGGTATGGAGTTGTACACTTTTATCGTACCTATTATGTGAATGAAATGATGTAGTTGTTAACTTCCAGTAAGTGGTGTGAACAGTTGTTATACTATTCATACCCTGCAATTGAGTTGATTTTGAGTGGTATGGACCTGCAACTATTGTTGAGATGGAGTTATTCTCTATATTTTTATCATTGTTGAGTATTGATTTTGAGTGGTATGGAGTTTTACACTTTTATCGTACCTATTATGCAAATAAAATGATGTAGTTATTGTTAACTTCCAGTAAGTGGTATGAATAGTTGTTATACTGTTCATACCCTGCAATTGCTGGTTTTGATATTTGGGTTAAATTTGGCTTATGTTCTAGTTTGATCACTCTGTGGTTCCTTTTCATTTTGCTGGTTTTGCTTTTGGTAATTTTGGTTAGGCTTTCTTTTTTATGAGTTTCTTATTTTCTATGTTAGGAATCTGTGATTGATCTACAATGGTAATTTGTTTATGAGCAAGACTGGTAATTTGGATTTCGTCGCAAGTTAACTCAAGGCTTTGGCTTTGGAGACAGAGGAACCAACCAACCAAGCTATGGCTACATATTTCCAAAATTTAAGCAACCAAAACTTGTTGAACCCCTCCTATGCAAGGGATGAGAAACTTGCTTCTTATCCTGAACCCCCCGCCAACATGATGATGTATCTGAATCAAGCTTCATATGTTGCTGGATTGTAGTTGTTAGCTTCCAGTAAGTGGTATGAACAGTTGTTATACTGTTCATACCCTGCAACTGAGTTAATTTCTATGACATAGTATTAACAGTATACTTCTATGACATAGTTTTAACAGATTTTCAGTAACAAAACATGCTCTATATTTTGCTCATATAGATGTGCACTTGAAGTTTATGATATGCATAATGTGATTTTTACTAGGAAGATAGTTCTACGACATAGTATTAACAGTGTACTTTTTTTCTTCTTCTTGTAGATGTATTTCCTTTTGCCTTTGCGATTGTTTATAGTGAAATTGTGGACAATTGGAGGTGATTTTTGCAAAGGATATCGGATGTCTTGCTGGGGTTTTTTTCTGTTTTTTTTGTAGTTTTTTTGTATGAAATGGTATTAACAATGTTTTTCTATGAAATGATATTAACATTGTACTTCTATTACATGGTATTAACAATGTATTTCTATGACATGGTATTAACAATGTCTTGCTGGGGTTTTTTTCCCTCTTTTTTTTAGTTTTTTTGTATGAAATGGTATTAACAATGTTTTTCTATGAAATGATATTAACATTGTACTTCCATTACATGGTATTAACAATGTATTTCTATGACATGGTATTAACAATGTATTTTTATGACGTGGTATTAACAATGTATTTCGGGCTTGCAGGGCTTTTTTTGTGTGGTCAAATCTGGGCTGGGCTTATTTTGGGTCTTTTTTGAGTTTTTGTATTAGGCTTGTTTTAAGTTAATGAATGGCAGAGATGTAATTTATAGGAACTTTAACACTCATTTTTTAGTTTGTAAATGGTTTTTGGGTGTGTTTCTAAAGTGAATTCCATATGAGGTTTTTTTTATAATTTCATGTCCTATTTTGGGTATATTACTAAAGCTCCCAAAAATATAATTATTTTTTAAAAATAGACACGTGTTAGATTTTGAGTGGGAGTATCACCCGCTGACGTGGTGATACCGTTTCACTCTATAATTTATCCTCATCTGCCACATAAGGTGATATGAGAATGTGGTATACAAATGTGGTAAATTTAGCATAAAATTCCTACACACTCATACTCATAGCCGAAAAACCCTAAAGAGAATACAAAGAGAGCTCGCGCAACCTTTGAGTTCTACTTGGAGAATTCGGTGTCTTCCATGTCTTCATCAATCATCATGATTCTCAATAAATCTTTCATGAACTAATTTCTTTTTATTAAGGCTACGACGTAGCCTAGCTATGAATATTCAAATTCTTTGATATTGTTAATTCTATTTATCTATACATGTTGAATGCTTGTTACCGTTCTTTGATATTGTTAATTCTATTTATCTTTTTGATCTTTTAGAACAATATTCATCGCTCTAAAAGATTAAAAAGATCAAAAATACCGGACGATAATGATAACGATATTCTTAGTGTTTGCATAGGAAAGAAGTCTACTAATTAAGAAAGAACCCTAATACGATTAAAACAGAAAGTAAATTAGACTGAAGCAGGAAACTACCATTGATTTTGCACCCTCGCTGGCCAACTCCAGTTCCTCGTACAGTACGTACTTCCCCGTCTGTTGCGTAGATTCAGCTGCACCAAAATGGATTAAGCTGCATCCTCAACTTGTGATACTCGCAAGTGCACGAGCCGTTCGGTAGTATAGCGTATGTAAGTGCGAAGTCGATCCCACGAGGATTGGTGATTGAATGATCCCATTTATTTCTCCTACACAAAACAGAAATGAAAAAAGGAAATAAATAAAACAAGAAAAAGGAAATACCTCAAGCAAATAAGTTCCCAAGTTCAATTAGATTAATGGATTGATTCTAGCTAAAGTATGATTAAGCCATGGTGTATGGTCATAACCTTGTGTTCCTAATTCCCTAATTTGATCATTTGTTGTCTAACCTAAAATTAAGCATTAGGAACCCATTAAGCATAGAAGAACAATTTAAACAACCAAGCATGTATCTAATCTCTGTTGTTGAATGTCCATACATACTCTTCCTATTCATAGTTCAATTCGAATTAAAGCATGGTGTATACTCTTAATTCAAACCAAGATAGCTAACATGCAAGCCTAAATGGTGATCAATCATTCAAACTAGCATATTAACTTATAAGCATAATGAATAAGAACAAAAACCATAATTGAAACTTGGAAACTAATTAAACTTGAAAACTTAAGAAAAGAATTTACATTACAAAGAAAAATAAATTACAACTAAGAAGCAAAAGGAAAGCTAGAATTGAGAACTAGAAAGCAAAATTAAGAGAATTTGAGGGAGAGAAGGGAAGGGAGCTCTAGAGAAGTGTTTGAGAGCTCCCCCCCTTGGGGTGTGTTTACAAGCTTAGAGAACATCCCTATTTATAGGCCTAGGGGAAGTGAAAATCTGAATTCAATATGGCTAATGCATACAACACTTGTATTATAAAATCTTGAATTGGTTGATGCACTTGTATTAGAAAATTTGAATTGGTTGATGCACTTGTATTAGAAAATCAGAATTGGTTGATGCACTTCACCAATAAATCCCACCAGCAGCCCTAGCTCATCTTCATGTCACCATGACCAAGCTTCCAACCAGAAACAATAGCTCATCCTGAGGTCAGCATGACCAGCAACTTCAAGGGCTTACAAATTGGGCTTCTCTTAAGCAAATGACAACTTTAAGCACTCCAAATTGAAGTTCAGAATGTGTCTGATCCAACCACACAAGTATTGGCCCAATCCGAGCTCGGATGAAGAAGTTAAGGCCAAAACAAATTGCTAACTCGTTTTTGCTCGCTGACAAAATCCATCCTGAGCATGGTTCTGTGTTTGCTAGGTAACAGACTCCATATTTATCCAATGGGGCTGAATTTTGGATATGTTATAGTATACACCCATTGGAACAACTTTCATGAAGAATATTGCCTCATCCGAGCTATGTAGGTTGCTGAAACAAAGCTTGCAATATGACCTACGAAACTGGACTGGCAGGGGGCTGTAGCCAAAATGAGTTTGTCTTTAAGCTCTTCATCGATTCATCCAAATTAGGCCTTAACATGCTTGAATTGCATGAATTATGCTCTCTTGCTCTTTTTGCCTACAAAACACACAAAGAGAGGCAAATAACATAGAAATTTAGGAAACTAAGCAAAAGAAGTAAGTAAATTTGGGCATGTATATGTATGAAATTATGAGCTTAACACCGTCACAGGAGAGGTAATTGATGATGATATTCGCAGCAAATAGATTGCTTGTTCATTTTACTTAGTAGTGTTTATCAAGAGATATTGAAACTTGTAAAATTATCAGGGGTTTTTTTTTCTGTGTTTGTGGGATTAGGATTTGGTATGATTGGCCATGTAGTTTGGTATTCTTTTAATTTTAACTTTCTCATTCTTGTGTAGAGTTAGTTAGTCCCTGTAAATTATTCACAAAGTCAGTGAGTGAGTGAGTGATTGGTGGTATCATATTGGGTTTCCAATTTTGTGGTTGCCCTGCCCTTCTTTGATAGATAAATAATGAAACCATGAGTAATTTTTGCATGTTTCGGGTATACCACGTGGCTGGTGTACCATCCAATACACATGGGACATGTGGAAATATTTTATTTTTATGTCCTACGTGTATTTGACAATATTTCCACATGTCCCATGTGTATTGGATGGTACACTAGCCACGTGGTGTACCCTGAATATACAAAAATTTCTCTGAAAGCACATGATGAGTCGTTGTGAATATTCTTGATGATATCATAAATGGGTTTCCATTCGTTTTTGTTTAGCAACAGTTTGAACAAGGAATACTTCTTTTGTTCTGGTTCCAGATTTTCTGGCGGTAAATAAATAATACGCACTTTGTTTCGGTTGAATAAAGTTGTTCTTGTTGGGCAGGGCTTTGAGGAGAGATCCTTGTGGGATTTATTCAATTCAAAAGGTTGCTTGGCTTTGAGATCACATCCTCATAATACCATTACCACCCATCAAATTAGTCATAAAAACTGAAGCCTAAACAAGTTACTTCCCTTCCCTTCCCTTCCCCCATATAAAGTCTGGAATAGGAAGCAAGAGATTTCAGGCGTTTTGGAATTTGTTTGTGAGCCTTTATTTTTCTCACCAAAGACTGCGGATCCAATTCAATGTAACGACTTTCATAATGTTGTTCAATCTTCTTGTTGATGCTGACCATCATGAATGGATCCAACCCAATAAGAAAGTTGTGTGTCATGTTAGCACCAACCGAGTACAGCATTCCATTGTATAAGCAAAGCGAAAATGCCTGGAAGCAATGCTGACCATCATGATGTCTTTTTCCGTCAGGGGTGTAGACTGTGCAACACCAATGCCCCGAGTGTATCTGTACGTTGAAACCGCTAGTTTCTGCAGTGAGTGAACCTCCAAGTGATCCAATTGAAAGTTGGATTAGGCTTGAACAAGAGCAACGGGCCCGACCCCTGCTGATGGGTGAAAATCGAGCTGCTTCTCTGGGTTCTGAGTTGTTGGATTGCATAGGCGTACCACTGTTGGGATTGAAAGCGACCCAATAGAAATGTGTGTATTTGCATGATTACGTGTTGGATGTGCACTAATCTCGACCTCTAATCAAACCATTGTGCTCCAAGGGGATATTGGCTTGGATTAGTTCTTTTCTATGCCTCAATTAAGAGGACTTCAATATTCTTTCACTTGTGCATTGACGGTACAATAGGTGTAACATCCCGGACCAAAAATAAGACTATTCACTAATTTATTTAAATTAAAAATGGAATTTCCAATTTTGCCCTTGAAGTGGGGGCAAAAAGGTCAATTTTTATCCGGAGTGATTTTGGGACGACAAGTGGTATTTTTAGATAGGTGGTACTGAGCCGAGTCCGTAGACACGGAGTAGGCTCGATTCGAACTTGGAACGAGAAAGTTACGATCGAAAAATATAGAGGACATATTTGGAATTATTTTTCGGAAATTATTTTTGGATAAAATCAGTTTTTTTCAGAAATAATATCTCATTTCTCTCTCCTCACTCTCTCTCTCCCGTGCGTCTCTCTCTCTCCCGTCGACTCTCTCCCTCTGCGACTAACCTAGCCACCATCACAGACCACCCTAGCCCACGACACCGGTACCAAAACATCCGGCCAGACCTCGCCGACGCACCCAGGCCGTCCTCCGCCCTCAGCCGTCGTCCAGCCGCCGGAAAACGCAAGGAAACAGTCGGAAACAGTCGCGATTTTTCAGCCGCTCGTTCTCCGTCGTCCGACCACCATTTCCGACGCACGAGGTATGGTTTCTCATCTACTCTGCGTGCTCTAGCTGACTGATGGTTAGGTTTTTAACGATTCGTAGCTTAAGCAACCCGATTTTCGAATTAGGTTTTGACAGAATTTGAGAACCCGATTCCGGCCACTTCCGGCCATTTTCTGGCCTTCACCCAAGAAGAAAGGTGACTCCAAATTAGGTGTTCTACCTAGGTTAGGAGTTTGGAGTCAAGATACTAAATTTTTCCGGTCACCGGAACAGTAACCGCGCCACCACGCGCTGCCGACGCGTGGGCAGACCGGCAGAAATCCCATTTTATCTTAGAATGATCCCTACGTTGTCACGAGCGCGTAAGAGTTTACGGATCTTAATTTGGATATCGTATGGACCTCGAACCAATTATACCTATTCTGTGATTTTTGGGTTTGATGTGTTTGGACCGTTGGATCAAACCCAATTTCACGTATGTTATTCCAGGCATTCCTAGGATCGTATAGGAATTTGCGGATCGTGAATCGGAGCCCCGGATGTTCCGATTCATCAACTTAAAGTTTTGACCGTCCGGTTGACCAAGCGTCTTCCGAGACTTTTACAGCGCTTGGAACCCTTAGATTGGATTTTAGGGACGTCTCGATCCTTGTAATTAAGAGAAACCCGGGAAATTAGGATTTTTCTTTAAAGTCTCATTTTTGAAGAGTTGGATTTTAATATCGTATTCCTATTCTGAAATAGGTGATCCGACTCCGCCTTCAGAGCAGGCAGGACCCTCTCGGGGTCGCGCAGCTTGGGACTACTTGTGAGTGGACTTTGTTTTCAAATAAATTGCATGGATTTATCTTGGAAATTGCATGCATGAGAATTTAAGGATTTACTGACAGTTAATTTGGGCTTTAAAGTGAAACTAATATGTTCGTAAGTATTTGGTATATATTTTCTGGGTTTTGATATTCTAAGTATCTTGAGTATATAAAATTTGATATTGAGAAATTGTTACCTATCTTTGAGGGCTATGTGTGGGAAGTACGGGGTGTTTTATGAGTTGTGGAAAGATGTGGTATAGATTGTCAGTTTGGAGTGCTATAAGCACTACCCAGTGTACCTTCCCCTGGATTTGTGAATGGTTTATGGATTGAGATACTTGGAAATGTCGGAACCCGGGGCATACCTTAACGGGGTGTCGCTGTAGACCCTTAATTGGGTAGTCTGCGCGCGTAGGACTGTTTACAGACGTACGGGTCTTGATTCTTCGTCCGTACGTGCTGGCTGAGAGTTAGTCCCCCAGTTGGACGGCTCGTCCCTAGCCACATGTCGTTTGAGGGCTGTAAAATGTGGACTAGTCAACAATCCCCTGTTGGATTGTTTCCCCGGTACAATTAGGTGTGTCTTATATATATATATATATATATATATATAGAGTATATCTCTTATATTATTAGTAATATGCAATTGTTCTTATTTTTGAGTGAGGATACTTCCCCGCTCGTCGTGCCGGTGGGCACGTGTTTCGAGAGTTGATTTGAGATTTGTAAGGAAAGGTTTGGATGGGTTGATTTGTAAGTTTTCATTGGATTTCGGATTTGGCTCGGGTTTGAGCAATCTATTTATATATGTATATGATGGATTTAATGCATTGTTTTCATGCATGGTTTTACAACGGTGGGGTTATACTACTTTGATTTAAATTGAACTAAACTTTGTTTTGTCCACTCACAATTTTCTGTTTTTCGCCCCACAGCCAGTAGTGACTGGAACGAGCTGCAGTGCCGTGTTTTGTACCCTGCTATCACGAGCCGCAGTACTTGAGCTTGTCTCGGAGCCTCAGTGCTATGTAAATACGTAAACTACATTTTTGCTAGTGTGTTGAATTATGTTAGATGCTCTGTTATTGCCCTGTTAGGATTTGGTATTTTGAGGCCGTAGGCCATGTTCTATAACACTATACTTTGTGTAATGCATGCTGGCTGTTGGGTTGTAAATATCTGTGTTTCTGACAGGTTGAAATTTTGGGGATATGTCCTGTTTGCAGGGGAGACTCTGCCAAAATTTTTGGTAGAAAGTCTCGGGTTTTAGTAAGTGGGCCCGGCATCTGCGGAATGCCGGACATAAAGACGGGATCCGATCCGGTTCCCGAGGGAATCTGATCGGTTCGTAATTGTATATCATTTTGTACCCTTCTAGCTTATGATTTGGTTATGTTTTTGAGTTAAACTTGTGCTTTTAATCCTTTTTGTGTTTATCTTTCAGTTCATTGAGCTTTAGGTAATAATGATGGCTTTAGAGAGCATAATTCATGCAATTCAAGCATGTTAAGGCCTAATTTGGATGAATGGATGAAGAGCTTAAAGACAAACTCATTTTGGCTACAGCCCCCTGCGAGTCCAGTTCCGTAGGTCATATTGCAAGCTTTGTTTCAGCAACCTACACAACTTGGATGAGGCCGCATTCTTCATGAAAGTTGTTCCAATGGGTGTGTACTATAACATATCCAAAATTCAGCCCCATTGGATAAAGCTGGAGTCCGTTACCTAGCAAACACAGAACCATGCTCAGGATGGATCTTATCAGCGCGGAAAATGAGTTAGCAATTTGTTTTGGCCTTAACTTCCTCCTCCGACCTTGGATTGGCCCAAATGATATATGGCTGGAAAGAAGACTTTCTGAACTTCAATTTCGAGTGCTTAAAGTCCTAATTTGATTAAGAGAAGCCCAAGTTGTAAGCCCTTGAATTTGCTGGTCATGCTGACCTCAGCATGTGCTGGTTGGATGCTTGGTCATGGTGAGCTAGGTATGAGCTATCATTTCTGGTTGGAAGCTTGGTCATGGTGACATGAAGATGAGCTAGGGCTGCTGGTGGGATCTATTGGTGAAGTGCATCAACCAATTCAAGATTTTCTAATACAAGTGCATCACCCAATTTAGATTTTCTAATACAAGTGCATCAACCATTTCAGATTTTATAAAACAAGTGTTGTATGCATTAGCCATATTGAATTCAGATTTTCACTTCCCCTAGGCCTATAAATAGGGAAGTTCTCTAAGCTTGTAAACACACCCCAAGGGGGGGAGCTCTCAAACACTTCTCTAGAGCTCCCTTCCCTTCTCTCCCTCAAATTCTCTTAATTTTGCTTTCTAGTTCTCAATTCTAGCTTTCCTTTTGCTTCTTAGTTGTAGTTATTTTTCTTTGTAATGTAAATTCTTTTTTTAAGTTTTCAAGTTGAATTAGTTTCCAAGTTTCAATTATGGTTTTTGTTCTTATTCATTATGCTTATAAGTTAATATGCTAGTTTGAATGATTGATCACCATTTAGGCTTGCATGTTAGCTATCTTGGTTTGAATTAAGAGTATACACCATGCTTTAATTCGAATTGAACTATGAATAGGAAGAGTATGTATGGACATTCGACAACAGGGATTAGATACATACTTGGTTGTTTAAAATGTTCTTCTATGCTTAATGGGTTCCTAATGCTTAATTTTAGGTTAGACAACAAATGATCAAATTAGGGAATTAGGAACACAAGGTTATGACCACACACCATGGCTTAATCATACTTTAGCTAGAATCAATCCATTAATCTAAATTGAACTTGGGAACTTATTTGCTTCAGTTACTTATTTCTTTCTTCCTTGTTTTATGTTCTTTGTTTTTGTTTCTATTTTGTGTAGGGAAACTAAATTGGATCATTCAATCACCAATCCCTGTGGAATCGACCTCGCACTTACATATGCTATACTACCAACGGCTCGTGCACTTGCGAGTATCACAAGTTGAGGATGCAGCTTGATCCATTTTGGTGTAGCTGAAATCCACACAACAGAATCCGGGGCGGGTCCTGTCAGCTTGGTATCAGAGCATTAGGTTTCTTTTCTTGTGACTTTCATGCTTCTTATGCGTGTTGGTACTAATTATTTTTGTGGTAGCTTTTGTTAGAATCATGCCTCCTCGTGGTGCTCGAATAAGAGGTCGTGGTCGTGCTCAGAGGTATGGACCGAATCCTCCACCTCCATCTCCATCTCCACCACCACCACCTGTTGGAGAGCAAGCCGGTGAGAATATGTTGGATTGTCAACAAGTGATGAACCAGTTCACTAATCAGTTTACCACACAGCTCGCCCAAAATATGGCTACCGCCATGCAAGGGAGACGAGACTTGGAAGGTTCAGATATAAAGAAAGTGAAAGATATGGGAGCTAAAGAGTTCTTTGGTAGCTCTGATCCTACGGAAGCCGAGGCTTGGCTCACGGATGTGGAAAGAGTTTTTGAGGTTCTGCAATGTCCGGATGGGGATAAAGTGAGATTGGCGGCCTTTCTACTGAAAGGGAATGCGTATCATTGGTGGAAAACGGTTAGGAGAGCTGATATGACTTGGGAGGATTTCCAGCGCGTGTATTGATAGATCCCGGGGCTACCCATTCGTTCATTGCCAGTAGCTTTGTGCCTTATGCCAGTGTTAGACCCACACCCATGGCAGGAAGTTTTAGTATTTCTTTACCTACTGGGGACGTCCTGTTTGCGGATATGGTATTTAAAGGTTGTTATGCCCAAGTAGGAGATGCAATGTTGGATGCGGATTTGATTCCCTTGGATTTGGTGGATCTTGACATTATTTTGGGAATGGATTGGTTAGAAAAGCATCGTGCATCTGTGGATTGTTTCAGGAAGGAGGTAGTGTTTAGAAGTCCGGGACAACCTGAAGTCATGTTCTGTGGAGAGCGTAGAGTTCTTCCTTCTTGTCTTATCTCCGCCATCACGGCAAAAAGGTTGCTTAAGAAAGGATGCGTGGGGTACTTAGCCCACATCATTGATACTCAGGAGATCACTTTGAATCTGGAAGATGTTCCTATTGTTCGTGAGTTTCCAGATGTCTTTCCGGATGATCTTCCTGGTTTGCCTCCTCAGAGAGAAACCGAGTTCACTATCGAACTCCTTCCAGGCACGAATCCAATTTATCAAGCTCCTTATAGGATGACACCGGCAGAATTGCGGGAGTTGAAGATTCAATTGCAGGAGTTGGTTGATCTTGGATTTATTCGACCTAGTGTTTCCCCTTGGGGTGCACCGGTGTTGTTTGTAAAGAAGAAGGATGGAACCATGAGGCTGTGTATTGATTACAGACAATTGAACAAGGTGACAGTGCGTAATCGATATCCTTTGCCTCGAATCGATGATTTGTTTGATCAATTAAAGGGTGCCAAGTATTTCTCTAAGATCGATTTGAGATCGGGTTATCACCAACTGAGAGTACGAGAGGAGGATGTTCCGAAGACAGCATTCAGGACTCGTTACGGCCATTATGAGTTCTTAGTGATGCCTTTCGGATTGACTAATGCTCCAGCAGCGTTTATGGATCTCATGAACAGAGTGTTCCGACCTTACTTGGATCGCTTTGTGATTGTATTCATAGATGAAATCCTTGTCTATTCCAAAACTTTGGAGGGTCACAAGAAGCATCTGAGGTCGGTATTGAGGACTTTGAGAAGGACGGAGCTGTATGCCAAGTTTAGTAAGTGTCAGTTTTGGTTGGACAGAGTGGAATTTCTCGGGCATGTAATATCAACAGAAGGAATCTATGTGGACCCTCGGAAAATAGAAGCAGTTGTAAATTGGGTGCAACCCACTAATGTGACAGAAGTACGGAGTTTTCTGGGGTTAGCAGGTTATTATTGTCGGTTTGTGGAAGGATTTTCTGTGATAGCAGCACCTCTTTCACGGTTAACAAGGAAAGACGTTCAGTTTGTGTGGACGGAAGAGTGTGAACAGAGTTTCCAAGAGTTGAAGAAGCGGTTGACCACCGCACCTGTTTTAGCTCTTCCAGACAATTCAGGGAATTTTGTGATCTACAGTGATGCATCATTACAAGGCTTGGGATGTGTTTTGATGCAGCATGATCGGGTGATTGCTTATGCCTCAAGGCAACTCAAGAAGCATGAGCAGAATTATCTTACGCATGATCTGGAACTTGCTGCAGTGGTGTTCGCTCTCAAAATATGGCGACACTACCTGTATGGTGAGACGTGTCAAATCTTCACTGATCATAAGAGCCTCAAGTATATTTTCACACAGAAGGAGTTGAACCTGAGACAACGACGTTGGATGGAGTTGATCAAGGATTATGATTGCACAATTGAGTATCATCCCGGTCGAGCTAATGTAGTAGCTGATGCTCTGAGCAGGAGCATTAATGTGAGTGTAGCTCATTTTAAAGGAGTTTACATTCCATTGATGGGGGAACTACGGAAGGAAGAGGTAGGTTTGGAATGGAGTCAACAGGGTGCAATACTTGCTAGTTTGTATGTGAGGCCTATCCTGATTGAAAGGGTGATTGCAGCACAACTGGAAGATCCTAATCTGTGTGTGATAAGATCAGAAGTAGAAAGTGGTATACGGAGGGATTATGCAATAAGAGAAGACGGAGCTTTGGTAGTTGGAACTCGTCTTTGCGTACCTAAGAAAGGAGATGACCTGAAGAGAGAAATCTTGGAGGAAGCTCACTGTTCAACTTATTCTATGCATCCAGGTAGTACTAAGATGTATCGGACTCTACGGGAGTACTACACTTGGCCGCATATGAAGGGTGACATCGCTAAGTATGTGAGCAGGTGTTTGGTGTGCCAACAAGTGAAAGCGGAGCGACAGAAGCCTTCTGGACTTTTGCAGCCACTCCCGATCCCTGAATGGAAGTGGGAGCATATTACAATGGACTTTGTCTTCAAACTTCCACGTTCTGCTAATGGGTATGACGGAATTTGGGTGATAGTTGATCGACTCACCAAATCAGCTCACTTCCTACCTGTGAAGGAAACCTATTCTTTGTCAAAGCTAGCGAAACTCTTCGTGGGTGAGATAGTGAGATTGCATGGAGCTCCTGTGTCCATTGTGTCGGACAGGGATGCTAGGTTTACCTCTCGATTCTGGAAATGTCTACATGAGGCTATGGGCACCAGGTTACGTTTCAGTACTGCTTTCCACCCACAGACTGATGGACAGTCAGAAAGAACCATTCAGACTCTGGAGGACATGTTGAGATCTTGTGTGTTACAGTTGAAAGGTAGTTGGGATACTCACCTTGCTTTGGTGGAGTTTGCGTATAATAATAGTTACCATTCGAGCATTGAGATGGCTCCGTATGAGGCTTTATATGGGAGGATGTGCAGAACTCCAGTCTGTTGGAATGAGGTGGGTGACAGGAAAGTGGAAAAAGTGGACAGTATTCGGGATACAACTGAGCAAGTGAAGATGATCCGAGAGAAGCTGAAGACCGCACAAGACAGACAGAAGAGTTATGCGGACAACCGGTCCAAGGATCTTGAGTTTGCAGTTGGAGATTGGGTATTCTTGAAGCTATCTCCTTGGAAGGGTGTGATGAGGTTTGGTAAACGGGGAAAGTTAAGTCCTCGTTATATTGGGCCGTATGAGATCACAGAACGTGTCGGACCAGTTGCCTACAGACTTGCCTTACCTTCGGAACTATCTCGGATCCATGACGTTTTCCATGTGTCCATGTTGAGGAAGTACTTGCCTGATCCTTCTCATGTTTTGGAACAGCAACCCATGGAGTTGAGAGAAGATTTGTCATATGATGAGAAGCCTGTACAAATACTGGACAGAAAAGAACAAGTGTTGCGCTCCAGATCTATCCCTATGGTGAAAGTGTTATAGAGGAGTCAGACTGTAGAGGAAGCTACTTGGGAACCCGAGGAGCAGATGCGGGCCCAGTACCCTTACCTCTTCTATTGACAGGTACGTAAATTTCGAGGACGAAATTCTTTAAGGGGGGTAGATTGTAACATCCCGGACCAAAAATAAGACTATTCACTAATTTATTTAAATTAAAAATGGAATTTCCAATTTTGCCCTTGAAGTGGGGGCAAAAAGGTCAATTTTTATCCGGAGTGATTTTGGGACGACAAGTGGTATTTTTAGATAGGTGGTACTGAGCCGAGTCCGTAGACACGGAGTAGGCTCGATTCGAACTTGGAACGAGAAAGTTACGATCGAAAAATATCGAGGACATATTTGGAATTATTTTTCGGAAATTATTTTTGGATAAAATCAGTTTTTTTCAGAAATAATATCTCATTTCTCTCTCCTCACTCTCTCTCTCCCGTGCGTCTCTCTCTCTCCCGTCGACTCTCTCCCTCTGCGACTAACCTAGCCACCATCACAGACCACCCTAGCCCACGGCACCGGTACCAAAACATCCGGCCAGACCTCCCCGACGCAACCCAGGCCGTCCTCCGCCCTCAGCCGTCGTCCAGCCGCCGGAAAACGCAAGGAAACAGTCGGAAACAGTCGCGATTTTTCAGCCGCTCGTTCTCCGTCGTCCGGCCACCATTTCCGACGCACGAGGTATGGTTTCTCATCTACTCTGCGTGCTCTAGCTGACTGATGGTTAGGTTTTTAACGATTCGTAGCTTAAGCAACCCGATTTTCGAATTAGGTTTTGACAGAATTTGAGAACCCGATTCCGGCCACTTCCGGCCATTTTCTGGCCTTCACCCAAGAAGAAAGGTGACTCCAAATTAGGTGTTCTACCTAGGTTAGGAGTTTGGAGTCAAGATACTAAATTTTTCTGGTCACCGGAACAGTAATCGCGCCACCACGCGCTGCCGGCGCGTGGGGCGGCGCGTGGGCAGACCGGCAGAAATCCCATTTTATCTTAGAATGATCCCTACGTTGTCACGAGCGCGTAAGAGTTTACGGATCTTAATTTGGATATCGTATGGACCTCGAACCAATTATACCTATTCTGTGATTTTTGGGTTTGATGTGTTTGGACCGTTGGATCAAACCCAATTTCACGTATGTTATTCCTGGCATTCCTAGGATCGTATAGGAATTTGCGGATCGTGAATCGGAGCCCCGGATGTTCCGATTCATCAACTTAAAGTTTTGACCGTCCGGTTGACCAAGCGTCTTCCGAGACTTTTACAGCGCTTGGAACCCTTAGATTGGATTTTAGGGACGTCTCGATCCTTGTAATTAAGAGAAACCCGGGAAATTAGGATTTTTCTTTAAAGTCTCATTTTTGAAGAGTTGGATTTTAATATCGTATTCCTATTCTGAAATAGGTGATCCGACTCCGCCTTCAGAGCAGGCAGGACCCTCTCGGGGTCGCGCAGCTTGGGACTACTTGTGAGTGGACTTTGTTTTCAAATAAATTGCATGGATTTATCTTGGAAATTGCATGCATGAGAATTTAAGGATTTACTGACAGTTAATTTGGGCTTTAAAGTGAAACTAATATGTTCGTAAGTATTTGGTATATATTTTCTGGGTTTTGATATTCTAAGTATCTTGAGTATATAAAATTTGATATTGAGAAATTGTTACCTATCTTTGAGGGCTATGTGTAGACATGGCATTCGTGTCGTGTTATCAGTATTCGTGTCGTTTTCGTGTCAACCCGTTTTTTTTAACGGGTTGACACGACACGACACGATAAGAAAACGGGTGAGAAATATCAAACACGAACACGACCCGCTCTAATTCGCGAATCACACGACACGACCCGTTTCACCCGTTAAGAAAATAAACTTTTTAATAAAAATTTAATAAACCTATATTTTTACATGCCCAAAAAATCAAAATCATTCCAACAAAAGCTAATATTCTTGAATTTAATCCAAACTTCAACATCAACATCCGTGAATATGATCCATCATAACAAAAGGAAAAGGAAAAACAAATATGAAGTAATCCATGAAGATCTGCACACCAAAAAATCCATTAACATGATCCAAACTTCAACATTTCACCATTGCAATTTTCCTGGAAGAAAAAAAAACACATAAATTGTTAGACAGCAGTTAGTATGAAAATTCCAAACTCACAGAAATTGTTGTGAACTGCACATAAAAATTCTTCTCTAATATTGCTTTTAATATCAATTCTATACATAAAAATAAATAATATTAATACAACCCAAAACCATACAAAGATCAAATTGTTTGAAACTGTAACACTAAATCAAAATACAAGGTTGATTCTTCTTCATGCTTTATTGTTGGTTTGAAACTGCAACATTAAACATATATATATATATATATATATATGGAGGGCCAGAGCAAGGGGAAAAGCAAGGCCCCAGACAAAGAAGAAATGTGAAGAGCAAAAACACCATGAATTATGGAGGGCCAGGGAGGCGTCCAACTCCAATGAATGGGAATAATCTGAACATTTGTTAATGTTTCTCTCTCTCTCTCTCTCTCTCTCTCCTCCCGTGCACTCTGTGTCTCCAGCAAATACCAAGTCAGAAGCCTCTATATCTCTAATTGACAGCAGAGTAAATTAAGAAAAATCAAACATGTCCAGTACATCAATATATAATTTCCAAAGTCCACATAAATATATAATTTCCATATTGAAAATCAAATAAATTTACCGAATCAATTAAGAAAAACATTCATACCTTAAGATAGGATTTAACAGCAGAAAAGATCTTCAAAGACATAGAGAGGAGAGATCGCAAGAAGAAGGAGAAGATGAGAACTTGAGAGAGAAAGAAAGAAAATTGCAGAGCAGAGAAAGAAAAGAAAGCGGCTGAATGAATGAAGAGAAAGAGATGCTAGGGTTTTTTTTTAAAAAAATAGAAAATTACAAAATTACCCCCTCTTAACGGGTTGGTTCGTGTATTCGCGAATGGACACCGAAACGACCCGTTAGCTTAACGGGTGGCTAACGGGTCAACACGATAGCAACACGACACGATAACTCCAACCCGAATACTGAATTTTTCGTGCGAATTCGTGTCGTGTTATCGTGTCGTATGGGATTTTGCCATGTCTAGCTATGTGTGGGAAGTACGGGGTGTTTTATGAGTTGTGGAAAGATGTGGTATAGATTGTCAGTTTGGAGTGCTATAAGCACTACCCCGTGTACCTTCCCCTGGATTTGTGAATGGTTTATGGATTGAGATACTTGGAAATGTCGGAACCCGGGGCATACCTTAACGGGGTGTCGCTGTAGACCCTTAATTGGGTAGTCTGCGCGCGTAGGACTGTTTACAGACGTACGGGTCTTGATTCTTCGTCCGTACGTGCTGGCTGAGAGTTAGTCCCCCAGTTGGACGGCTCATCCCTAGCCACATGTCGTTTGAGGGCTGTAAAATGTGGACTAGTCAACAATCCCCTGTTGGATTGTTTCCCCGGTACAATTAGGTGTGTCTTATATATATATATATATATATATATATATATATATATATATATATATATATATATATATAGTATATCTCTTATATTATTAGTAATATGCAATTGTTCTTATTTTTGAGTGAGGATACTTCCCCGCTCGTCGTGCCGGTGGGCACGTGTTTCGAGAGTTGATTTGAGATTTGTAAGGAAAGGTTTGGATGGGTTGATTTGTAAGTTTTCATTGGATTTCGGATTTGGCTCGGGTTTGAGCAATCTATTTATATATGTATATGATGGATTTAATGCATTGTTTTCATGCATGGTTTTACAACAGTGGGGTTATACTACTTTGATTTAAATTGAACTAAACTTTGTTTTGTCCACTCACAATTTTCTGTTTTTCGCCCCACAGCCAGTAGTGACTGGAACGAGCTGCAGTGCCGTGTTTTGTACCCTGCTATCACGAGCCGCAGTACTTGAGCTTGTCTCGGAGCCTCAGTGCTATGTAAATACGTAAACTACATTTTTGCTAGTGTGTTGAATTATGTTAGATGCTCTGTTATTGCCCTGTTAGGATTTGGTATTTTGAGGCCGTAGGCCATGTTCTATAACACTATACTTTGTGTAATGCATGCTGGCTGTTGAGTTGTAAATATCTGTGTTTCTGACAGGTTGAAATTTTGGGGATATGTCCTGTTTGCAGGGGAGACTCTGCCAAAATTTTTGGTAGAAAGTCTCGGGTTTTAGTAAGTGGGCCCGGCATCTGCGGAATGCCGGACATAAAGACGGGATCCAATCCGGTTCCCGAGGGAATCCGGGGCGGGTCCTGTCAATAGGCACATGACGTACCTAATCAAACAAAAAAAACCATATTTTGGTAAGAGAATCCCTTGATCGGGCACAAAAAAACCTTTACGGTAGGCTCGTTTATGCTAATATCAGGTCTAATAGTATTAATCATACCTTAATTATCCTTTATTGGGCAGTGTATATTTTGACGGGCAATATGTATTTTGATCGGGCAAGAAGAAAACCCTTGATCAGGCAAAATATGTATTTTGATAGGGCAAGACGAAAGCCCTGATTAGGCTAAGTATTGTTTATCAGGCAAGAAGAAAACCCTTAATAGGGCTGCCCCTGTCGGATAAACCTTGTATGCCCTTGATAGGATCTAAAATAAATATTGAAATAAACTACTCTCTAAATGCAAATAACCGAATACTTGGAAATGAAAACCTCTTAATTCATCAATTATAATACAATTGTAAATAAATGAAAACGCAAGATCATTTATCTTAATATAATACAATTACACTAAAAAAGGAATGAAAGCTGTAGATGTCTTCATCCAATTTGAATATTTTAGTTGTTTGGGAAATATTTAGCAGTTATACTAGTGAATCATACCAAGTATTTGGCAGAGCAATAAAGGAGATGATCATAGGAGTTGTCAACTTGATGATCTTTGAGAGTGAGATTGGTTTAAACTGAGAATTCAATTTAAGATCAAGTGTTGATCGAGTTGAAGTCTGTAGTGTTTAAAGACATTGCGTTTGATTTAGAGAGAGAGAGTCGTCAAGTGCTGCTGCTGAGCTTCCTATTTATAGGCTGAAAATTTGAACCCGATGATGATGAACAGATAATGAAATTCTGGGTTCAAACAGCATCATTACAAATTCTGTCTTTTTGGTAATCAATCTCGAGTGGATAAGGAAAAGCAATGGTCGCCGGTAGTGCATCACCGAAAGCTCCTGTTTGAGCTTTGTTTAAGATTTGGATCGAGCCCGACTGCCTTGCTTTTGCTCTGAGTGCTGATAAAAATAGTTTATCTTGGTCTCCTCTCTAATCAGCATGTGCCAACTGTGAAAAGACCATTACGCTTTGACCCCTTGACAGGTCAAAGTCATATATGGATATGAATATGAATAATGGACTTGCGAATTAAACCAAATTATGGCCCAATTATGAAATGAAGAAGCCCTATATTGTAAAAACATACAGGTTTGGGTCTGGGCATCTTTGAGGAAATAAATTAAATCCTTATTGGGCTTTTTCCATTTTTGGTACAAACACCTCTCTCTCCGTTCACCGCCATCCGGAACCAAAGAGAAGATCTATGCGATGAATTCATATCCAATTTGTAACGAGTAAAAACTAATCCCAATCGTCTAGACTCTAAACATACTCCTTCAAACTTCTAAGACGTCAAGTCTCAATCGCACTACTAAGACCTCAAGTAACACTAACAATCAATTTATTACACTTAGAAACTCCACCAAATTAACCAAAGCTATAAAATGTATTACAAGCTTCATTTCATCATTGGATATAAGACTACCTGAAAAACCCAGAGATCAGAGCACAGAAGCGGAAGAGACTAGGATCGAAGAGTGCCATGAGGCAGTGGCGATTGATACCATAAAGAAAATAGAGATACAAAGGAAAACAGAAGAATAGTTTTACTGAATAATCCTCTTCTCATTTACTAAACTTGTTAATTACAATTACATTTGAGGTGTATATATATAATCAAGGCTATACAAAAAACTATCTCTAACAACCTGCTGTAACAACATAACTGCTTAACAAACTAAATGAGCTGTCATGAGTCATGACTTGGCATCTTTGTCTTTAAAACGCCTATTTGCACTTTTTACACTTAGCAAACCAAAGAGTATATTTACCTATATAAACATCTCACACAAATTACTCAAACCTGACCTCTGAATCGCAGGAAACACCACGAGCAGCCCTTTCACACTTGCTCCTTTCATAATCAGGATCATCCGTCTGCAGCTCATACTTGCAAACCGGGCATGTATTTCGAATGCCCAACCAGGGCACAATGCAGTCCTGTTGGTAGTAATGGCAACATGGTAAGCTCCTGACCTTATCCCCCGACGCAATGCCGTCTTTACAAACAGCATAGACCACTTCTTCATTCAACTTCTCCTTTGTGAACTTAACAAAGAGAAGATCCTTGACAATAATTGAAGCCGCCGGTGGATACTACCTTTCACGGCATTACGCATCCTCCACGAATTGCCCGAAAATCGTGTTGATGTACTCTGCAGTCTCTAAGTCAACATCTCCGGAAATTGTTGACTGTCAATAGAATTTCCCACTCCAGACTTCTTGTTTAATTAATGCTTTAATAAGATTTGATATCTCTGGTGCAATGCATGTATGATGTATGCATTTACTTAATTCTGGGTGGTGCATTTTTAAGTAGGACTGACTCACACACCTAATAAATTTTTATAATTACTGCCATTCTTAGTGATGACTATGAATTTCAAATATATATATCCCATTACCTTCTAATTATACTTGGTAAAATTCCCATTACTTTCTGATGTTTAAATTAAAGACTTGCATGTAAAAAATTTAGCATTCTGTCACTCCAAGTAATTTATTTGCATTCAATATTATTGGTTTCAAATACAAATACAGTTTTTGGGTACTTCAAAAATGTTGTCCATTATCGCCCATTTGGATCATTAATCTCAGAAAAGATCGTCTCAGATATACATTGGATGGATTCATCTGTAGCGCAACCTGGCTCAGCACTTCTAATTTCCGCGGCGGTACTGTCATAGACGAAGGCACCCTCATTGTTCCTTTCAATGCAGTTGCGGTGGAGCTGCAATGCAAGCTCAAGCGCCCTCACAACATCATTCATTGACGGCCGTTCGATCCCACTGTCATTCATGCAACTCATTGCAATCTCAACAAACTGATTCAGACAATGAATTTCAATCTTACCCCTTATGCTTGGATCAATAATTTGATCAAGTTCCCCGTCGTGATGACAGCTCCTGACCCACTCAGCCAAGTTCATTTGCCTCAGCTCCACCGTATGCATCACAGCCGGCCTTGCACACAGTACCTCACACAATACTACACCGAACGAATACACGTCCGACTTCTCAGTTAGCCGTTGACGTCGGTAGTATTCCGGGTCCAAATATCCGAAACTACCTTTCACCATTGTACTGATGTGAGTCTTGGACGTGTTGGTAGTGCCCATTTTTGACAATCCAAAGTCCGATACTTTGGCCACCCATTTCTCATCCAATAAAATGTTTGTGCTCTTCACGTCACGGTGGATGATGGTCTCCTTGGCACCGGTATGAAGGTAGCTCAACCCTCGTGCCGCGCCAATACAAATTTGAAGTCGTTGCTCCCAAGAAAGAGGGGGGTTCTCATTGTGGTAGAGATGGTCGGCGAGGGACCCACGTGCCATGTAATCGTACACCAAGATCATCTCATTGTCGTCTGTACAATATCCAATGAGAGACACTAAATGGCGGTGGCGGAGCTGGGAGAGCAGCTCTATTTCCGTCTTGAACTCATGGGCACCCTGTGATGACTCGGGTTTCAGCCGTTTGATAGCTACAGGGGTAGCCCCACCGTCGTCGATATAGCCTTTGTACACGTTACCAAACCCGCCAACTCCAATGATGAAACTATCATTGAAGTTTTGGGTGGCGGCTTTGATCTCAGCCAGTGGAAAGTAACAACATAAATAAGGGGGTAAAGATGACCCGGGAGTCTCTGTTGACTTGGTCGCCCCATGGATGGAGACAAAGGACTTGGCTTTCAGTCGACGCCTGAAAATCAGGAATCCAAAAAGGACAGAGAGCAAGAGTAGGCCGGAAGCTACACCGGCAGCAATGGCAAGTATACGATTGGACTTGGTGTTGTGTTTTACTAAACTTGACGGCATCAAATCGGTGGGTCCAGCAAGATTGCCATTTGGTTCACTTAGCTTGAAGATTTCGAGCCCATTCAAGATTCCAGCATTTGGAATTGCTTGCAGTGCGAGAGAGAGGTTAACTTTCTTCCGGGTTCCACCACGGTCGGTAGACATGGAGACCAAATAGTCTCTGTACACTGGTCTCTCGTTTCCACCACTCCAGTCAATTACGTCGGCTCCTTGTTCTACGGTTTGATCGGCTATTTGGATTGTAAACATTCTGTCTCTAACCTTGGTGATTTCAAGTTGAAACTCACAAAAATGAAGCCTAACCAAGTAAAAAAACTTGGAATCCACCGGAAATTGCCAGGTGAGATTAGTGTCCGCACCCATTGACCGACCACTTTGGTAAACTTCTTTTGGCGCAGTGTAGTTTGCAATTGTGGTAAAGTTGAGTTCAATACTAGTATTTTGTTGTAGAAGGTGGCTCGAACTTAAACTTGAAGTGTCTAAGTAACTTTGCTCCTCAACATAACTATCCCATTTGCGGTACATGCCAGTATCTTTCTTTGGAAAGAGTAAGGGTCCCCCGACATTCAATCGATACACCATCTCTAGAGCAGTCGTGTTTTGAATGGGGACTTTGGTTTGGAAGCCAACAAGGTCAACACCATCATCGCTTTGCGCTGGAGTGTAGTAAAGAGTGCTAGGCATGGATACAATTTCAATGCCGTTGATAAAGGCATATGCATTTGGGCTTGGAGTGAATGTGATGTTCAAACTCTCCTCTCCCTCCTCAATGCTTACACAGAATTCTCTGTATATCGTCTTCATCCTAGACGCATCGGCAGTGAGAGAAGTGTTGAAGTCGTGGAGAAGAGTAAAGCCACCAGTTTTGACGGAGAAGAGGGTGTTGGATCGGTCAAAGTCGTCACCATATGAAGCTGGGTAGAAATACAAACGAATGAACTTGTGGCCGGTGGTGAGTGGAAATGTGTATGTAAATTCAGAGCGAGACAGCCGTGCTCTTTTGTAAGGCACAGTTGGCACTCCGCTGTTAAAGGAGGACGACAGAGATGCTTCTCTTGCTAGGGATGTGTACCTTGAAGCAGCTTGAGCCTGGTGTACTTCAAAGGGAGAAAATGTTGAATTTATGTCTCCAAAGTCTCCAGTCCAATATCGGCCGTCATCCCGATTGACTAGCTTGCCGGTATAGCCGCATTGAAGGGTGATATCACTGACAGGATTGTATGTATTACTGTTTGTAGTGTATGGAGGTGGATCGGGGTTGGGTCCTGCCAGATTGCTATTAGAGTCATTTATTTTGAAGATTTCGAGACCATTCAAGATTGCATCGGTGTATCTAGTGTTCCAATCATTTGGGTTTGCTTGCAGCTTGAGAAAGAGATTTACTTTCTTCTGGCTTTCAGGGTCTGCAGGCATGAACACAACGTAGTCTCTGTATACTGGTTTCCCATTTCCTCCACTCCATGAGATTACATCTGCATTTTTTTCAGCTGTTTGATTGGCTATGTAGATTAGAAAATCTCGATCTCCGATTTGGGTAACTTCTGATTGAAATTCACAAAAATGAAGCCTAACCAGGTAATAAAACATGGAATCTACAGGAAATTCCCAGGTGAGATTGTAGCTCTTGTTTATGGTTTCACTCGTACCCATAGACCGGCCCGTTTGGTATACTTCTGACGGGGCAGAGTACTCTGGTACTGTGGAAAAGTTGAGTTGAATACTCGAGTTTTGTGGTAAAACACTGAACCTTAAACTCTGATCGTCTAAGTACTGGTACTCCTCTAGAGAACTGTCCCAATTGCGATACATTCCAGTGTCCTCACGAAAGAACAGTGAGGATCCACCGATATTGATTCGGTACACCATTTCCAAAGCAGAGTTGTTCTCGATGCGAGTGGTGCCTATATAATTAACTCCATGGCTTTCGGATGCATTGTAGTAAAGATTGGTGGGCATGGATACAATTTCAATGCCGTTGATAAACGCATACGCATCTGGGATTGCTCTGCTTGGACTGAACGTGATGTTCAAGCTCTCTTCTTCTTCTTCCCCCCCAATGTTCATACAGAATTCTCTGTACACCGTCTCCTCCGACCCAGAAGCAGCAGCAGTGACTGACGTATTGAAGTCGTGGAGAAGGGTAAAACCACCGGCTTTGACTGAGAAGAGGGCTTTGGATTGGTCAAAGTCAGGGCCATAGGAAACTGGGTTGAAATACAAGCGGATGAACTTCTGGCCGCTACTGAGTTTAAAACTGTAAGTAAATTCAGAGCGAGAAAGCCGCACTGTGGTGTAAGGCACTCGCATTTGTTGGACGTTGTACGAATGAGGTGCTTCTTTGAATTTGGATTTGTTACCAACTGCTTGGTTTTCAAACGGTGAAAATTTTGAGTTGATATCTCCAAACCAATTTCGGCCATCGTCTTCACTGATCGTGTTGCCGGAATAGCCACAATTAACGGTGATATCTTCAACCGGAGGGTAGATGGGTTGCGGATCGCTGGCTGTGAGCACGGTGACAATGATCAGGTGCACAAACAAGGAAAAGTAGAGGGGTTTGCTGAGAATTGGTTTCATCATGGTAATTGTATAAAGGTGTCTGTTTGATGCTTGGGTTATTAGCAAAGAGAAGTAAAGGGGGGGAGAGTTATATGGATATGTTATGTGTGTGGATCTCTGAGTGGAATATCTTTTGCACATTCCAAGTCAAGCTTTTGGCTGCATATATATACTCTCCATTCAAGATTCTTAATCAACATCGGTCAATTTAATAGAGAATTTGATATGAAGAATTAACAAGTCGTTTGATTACAATTTGCACAAGATAATAAGAAAACAGACTTGGGACTGTAATGTACACGTTGTCTTATTTTCAAGCATGCGCCCATCCAAAATGTGCCTAGTTAGTACTCTTGAGGCATGATCTTGTCCAAATTAATCTGTTTGCAAAGTATCAATTAAGCACTTGTGTATGACTAAGAAACAGAAAAGCATTTGCATACGGATCCACAATAGGATGGTATTCCCATATATATTCTTGGAAATAAATGCACTCATTTCAAATTTTTATTTTTGTTGACCTAAAATCGCAAGTTATAGTTGATAAGAATAAATTATCCTACGAAATTGCACATGATGATTGATAATTTGAATTCCAAACTAGTGCACTGCAAAATATAATCAGTCATATATTTATTCAAAGGACAAAAATCAAAATTCTAGTTTAATTAAAATATATATTAATTTTTTTTAAAAGCTGAAAATCTAACAACCCAAAGAAAATTTAAGTTCAATTCATATTCAACTATATAACAAATGCTGATTTTGTTCAAATTGATCTATTTGCCAGAAGCAATTAAATCCCTAGCAGCCATCCGCCCCACTGGGGGTGTAAGGCACTTGGCTAACAGAAGAGGAGGGAAGTGCTTCATGGACTTGGGATGAGGTGTTGGTGTTAGCTTGGGGTAAAGGGGGAGAATTTTGAGTTGATATATCCAGCCCAATATCGGTTGTCATATATGTTGAGTGAGGTTCCAGAAGAGCCACAGTTGATGGTGATGTCTTCTATCGGAGTGTAGATAGGTGCAGAGAGTAGGGTGGCGACTTGCAGAAACAGGGGAAGGAGGTAAAGAGGCAGAGGAGGGAGAAGGAGTTTCTTCATGGTTATTGTTTTGGAATGCTGCTAATTGGGTTCTTGATAATAGCAAGAGAAGAGAAAGATCAGATACTAATTGGGTTCTTCATGCATATAAATAAAATTAATCACATGTGAAAAGTAATTGCATTTAGGTTGCTACGGCAATGGGTGAAAAAGCCAAAAAAGATTGCTAGGGCAAATACTATCACTTATCTTTTGCCATTGCAAATGAGTGGAAGTACTCTAAAGGAGACGGTCAACGTGTGTTTGGATTCTTGCGCCGCTCTCGAATCTGGAAAAGCTTTTTGTGTCAATTGACTCTCAGCTCTCTATCGATGAAGACCACAAATCATCCACATCCACATGACAAACATCCAGTGGAGAAGTTGACGGGTGTGGTAGACTGACTATATAGAATTTGTACAGAGATTAACTAGAGATGTGAAAGGAAAATAAACTAGGACCACAAACACTACAATCGATTGAAATAAAATTGATGGGGCAGAGGAATATCTTGGCGAGATATTATTGTGGAACTTGGTTGTGTGTGGGAATTGAGTTACTTGACAGCGGAATGGCTGTCTCGTTTGATATTTTTGGCAGATTACTGATGAGGAAGTCGAACTTTGGGTGGTCAAAGCGATAACTGCTAAGTTAATGGACTGTAAAATGGACCAGATGAATCAAGTGGTGATTGTGAGGTAAGTTTGTGTTTCATAGCTTGTGCGCACACACAAACAAACATATATTTATTTATTCGTTCTTTTATGCTTCTTTGTTCTTGAACTGATTTAGCCTTTGATCTGCAGCCGCTGTACTGAGAGAGTATTTGGGCAGCAACAATGGCTTACACTTAGATCAAAGTTAGCAACTTGGAGGGTAAGTAACTGCCTACATCTAGTGCTTCATGCTTTATTTGTCATTCTTGTTTAATAATTGCCAAAGAAACGAGAATTGATTCATTGTACTGTATGAAGACCCACTCTTTTTGTTGCGTAGTCCATAAATCTCATTATTGAATTTGTATATTGACAAAGTTCTCATTGGCAGGGTAATGTTGCAAATGTTATCAGCACAATTCGAGCTAACAGGATAGCTGAAGATGGCTCGCAGGCAGTGCAAGGCTTAGTTATTCGTTAGAAATTTTTTGGTTATGTAGGTTCTTGGCTGACTTATGAAAGCTTGAAGTAGTATTTATGATTCCCAATTATTTTCCCTTTGGACTTTGGATCCAAATGTTTTGGAAATTTTGACAGGAAAAAGGTTTCTTGTTATTTACAAATCTTATGATTATACGCGTGCTAAATGATGAATGACTGCTTATATATCATCACCAACTTCTGTTGCGTTTGACAGGAAAACTCTCTTGTTCTGAAATTCGAATATGTTGGTGATGAATAATATATTTCTGAGAGCAATTGCAGCGTAACAGGTGATCTTTCTCGACCGCGATAGGATTCATTTTGCAATTGTTAGGAGTGGACAGGAAAACTCCTTTTTAGTTTCTTTCCACAAGATTTGGATCTATGACCTTACTATCCATCCGAATCCATCGTTAGCATCACTGGGATATTATCCCATTGAATAATTAAACAAAAGTGGCTGTAATCTGTTGGTTGTGCCTATCATGATTGAGAGGAGGTCTAGTGCCAAATGTTTGAATGAAGTGGGAAAAGCTGCACAGTGTAAATGCAAAGAAATTGCCTGGATACTATACGCAAGTTTATTGCTTTCTGTCAACCCAGTTAACTTTTTGTCTGATTACGTGGTTTAGTTCCCATTACTTTCTGATGACTAAATCAAAGACTTTCATTGCATGTTATATATTTGGCACTAATCTAAATGAAAGATTTTCCACAAATAGAAGATAGTAGACTTTGACTATCATAGGGTAGGCTGTAGACTAAGTGTCAACACTGTTTTGTGGGGTCTCTTTCTTTGTGGTTCTTGTATCTTGCATCGACTGGGCAGAGGGATCTGGGCAAGTTTGTTGTTTTGTGTTAATTTAGTCAGCATTTACTTGGTAATTTGCTCATTGTTTTCTCATGTTTGAATCAAAGACTTTGCTTGCATCTCAAATTTGAGCAGTTTGTCTAAGCACCCACTTTGCTTAATTCCTTTTAGGGTAGACGCAGTGGACTTGAGTAGTTAGTTAATCCTTAGTTATATTACTTACTGGTAGACATGAACCGTAAAAATATATACCGTCGTTAATCATAATTGAAAGATTTTTTCTTCAAAATTTGTAAGTTCTTGTTCTAACTACCATTCTTCTTCTTTTTTCCTTTTTTTTTAGGGGTCAAATTCTAACTACCATTCTTAGGCGTAGTTATGAATTTGTAAGGGAGTCGGTCGTACGCATGTTTGGATTCTTACACCGCTCTCGAATTTGGAAAAGTTTTTTGTTTCAATTGACTCTCAGCTCTCTATCGATGAACACCACAAATCATCCACATCCACATGACAAACATCCCGTGGAGTATTTGACGGGTGTTGTAGACTGACTATATAGAATTTGTACAGAGATTAACTAGAGATGTGAAAGGAAAACAAACTAGGACCACAAACACTACAGTCGATTGAAATAAAATTGATGGGGCAGAGGAATATCTTGGCGAGATATTATTGTGGAACTTGGTTGTGTGTGGGAATTGAGTTACTAGACAGCGGAATGGCTGTCTCGTTTGATATTTTCCATGATTTGGCGAAATGGCACAAAAGACTTTTAGTTTTAGACTCGTCCAAACAAGCTGCGACCCCCCTCGCATTTGCATGCTCGCTTGCTTCTTCATGTTTGAATGTTTCATGATTTTATGTGCATGATGTAGCCAGGAAAAAAAGTTAAAGAAAGACAAAAAACAAACAGCAAGAACCCTCTCACTAGCTAGGGTGGACATTCCCGAAAAATTCTAGTACTATGAGCATTTGGCATGAAAATTCTCTTATGTGATGAATATTTCTAGGAGCAATTACCAGGTGATCTTTCTTCACCCTATAGCAAATGTTTAGAGTGGATACAACTCACTCCTAATTAGTTCTTTCCACGAGATTTTGGATGTAATATTCAACTATCCATGACCTGTCTCTATTTGCATTGTTCTTGTGTAAGGAATGTAACTTGACTCGAGTTTTATCTCAAAAGGTAACGGTGCAATATAAGGAGAACTACCCCTTATCCTTTTATGCACAACTTATTCTCCAACATAGGACAATTGTATTTGATTCATAATTCCTAACAAAGTTGCAATTTATTAAAATTTTACAATACGAAATCTTCTAGAATGATCATGGGACAAACAACTACAATAAACGTAACCCGAGTAAACGACTCATTGCCCCTAATTTTTCATTCAATTAATTTGGTTCAGATACAACTGATATGAAACATTGATGCAACATATTTACTATCAGGGAATAACCTGGGCTATAGCCCAAGTGAGTTTTTATTATTGTTTGCATGCACAACTTGACTTGCTTTTGGGTATACTGATCCTATAATATAAAAACATATCACAACCTTTTCTTTCCTCTTTTAATCTTAGCCGTCCGATTTTGTTAAAATAAATTCAATGGCTGACAATATAATTTCTTTTTCACTTAAAACAAAATATATATATAGAAAATGACACCCATCGAAAGGAATCTCCTGTCTAAAATGTTGGGCTCCCTTTCATCATGTATGGGGTTAATGTTAATGCAAAGCCAAAGAAAATGAGTTTAAACTCACAAATAATAACACGAGTCCTCACAATTTGCCTTTGCCAGCAGCAGCAGCTCCACCTCCACTTCGTTCATAGAAGAACATTACAGAAGAACATTTAAAATTCACCAACTTTGGATCTCCTATTTTGCTTTCCCCCAAGTCGTTCATTGCCTTCAAATTCATTGCAGCAGAGACAAAAAAACCCAACTTTGGATCTTCTACTTTGGATCCTAAATCCCAGAAACAAAAAAACCCAATATTTACAAGGTTATATCTCTCTTTATTAAATATTTTGGTGCAAAGTTCTAGACTCTAAACATACTTCTTCAAACTTCTAAGACCTCAAGTCTCAATTTTGCTGCATAAACACTACTAAGACCTCAAGTAACACCAACAAGAAGCAATTTATTAAACTTAGAAATTCCACCAAATTAACCAAAGCTATAAAATGTTCACAACCAATACAAGCTTCATTTCATCATTGGATATGAGACTGCCCGAAAAACGCCTATTTACAATTTTTACACTCAGCAAACCAAGAGTATATATAGCTATATAAACATCTCACACAAATTGCTCAAACCCGAACTCAAACCTGACCTCTGAATCGCCGGGCTCGCCACGGGTAGCCCTTTCACACTTGCTCCTTTCATAATCAGGATCATCTGTCGGCAGCCCTCACCGGCAAACCGGGCATGTATTTCGAATGCCCAACCAGGGCACAATGCAGTCCTGATGGTAGTAATGGCAACAGGGTAAGCTCCTGACATTATCCTCCGACGGACCGACGCAATGCTGTCTTTACAAACAGCACAGACCACTTCTTCATTCTTCAACTTCTCCTTTGTGAACTTAACAAAGGGAAGATCCTCGACAACACTTGAAGCCGCAGGAGGATACTACCTTTCATGGCATTACGCATCCTCCACTAATTGCCCAAAAATCATGTGGATGTACTCTGCAGTCTCTAAGTCAACATCTCCGGAAATTGTTGACTGTCAACAGAATTTCCCACTCCAGGCTTCTTGTTTGATTAATGCTTTAACAAGATTTGGCATCTTTGGTGCAATGCATGTATGCATTTACTTAATTCTGGGTGGTGCATTTTGAGTAAGACTGACTCACACACCTAATAAATTTTTATAATTACTCCCATTCTTAGCGATGACTATGAATTTCAAAGAAAAATTTATATATATCCCATTACCTTCTAATTACTTGGTAAAATTCCCATTACTTTCCGATGTTTAAATAAAAGACTTGCTTGTAAAAAATTTAGCATTCTGTCACTCCAAGTAATTTATTTGCATTCAACATTATTGGTTTCAAATACAAATACATTTTTTGGGTAATTCAAAAATGCTGTCCATTATCTCCCATTTGGATCATTAATCTCAGAAAAGATCGTCTCAGATATACATTTGATGGATTCATCTGTAGCGCAACCTGGCTCAGCACTTCTAATTTCCGCGGCGGAACTGTCATTGACGAAGGCACCCTCATTGTTACTTTCAATGCAGTTGCGGTGGAGCTGCAATGCAAGCTCAAGCGCCCTCACAACATCATTCATTGACGGCCGTTCGATCCCACTATCATTCATGCAACTCATTGCAATCTCAACAAACTGATTCAGACACTGAATTTCAATCTTACCCCTTATGCTTGGATCAATAATTTGATCAAGTTCCCCGTCGCGATGACAATTCCTGGCCCACTCAGCCAAGTTTATTTGCTTCAGCTCCACTGTATGCATCACAGCCGGCCTTGCACACAGTACCTCACACAATACTACACCAAAAGAATACACGTCCGACTTCTCAGTTAGCCGTTGACGTCGGTAGTATTCCGGGTCCAAATATCCGAAACTACCCTTCACCATTGTACTAATGTGAGTCTTGGACGTGTTGGTAGTGCTCATTTTTGACAATCCAAAGTCTGATACTTTGGCCACCCATTTCTCATCCAATAAAATGTTTGTGCTCTTCACGTCACGGTGGATGATGGTCCCCTTGGCCCCGGTATGAAGGTAGCTCAACCCTCGTGCCGCACCAATACAAATTTGAAGCCGCTGCTCCCAAGAAAGAGGCGGGTTCTCATTGTGGTAGAGATGGTCGGCGAGGGTCCCATGTGCCATGTAATCGTACACCAAGATCATCTCATTGTCGTCCGTACAATATCCAATGAGAGACACTAAATGGCGGTGGCGGAGCTGGGAGAGCAGCTCGATTTCCGTCTTGAACTCATGGGCACCCTGTGATGACTCGGGTTTCAGCCGTTTGATAGCTACAGGGGTAGCCCCACCGTCGTTGATATAGCCTTTGTACACGTTCCCAAACCCGCCAACTCCAATGATGAAATTATCATTGAAGTTTTGGGTGGCGGCTTTGATCTCAGCCAGTGGAAAGTAACGACATAAATAAGGGGGTAAAGATGACCCGCAAGTCTCTGTTGACTTGGCTGGCCCGTGGATGGAGACAAAGGACTTGGCTTTCCATCGTTGTCTGAAAATCAGGAATCCAAAAAGGACAGAGAGCACAAGTACCCCGGAAGCTACACCGGCAGCAATGGCCTTGGTGTTGTGTTTTACTGAACTTGACGGAGTCAAATCGGTAGGTCCAGCAAGATTGCCATTTGAGTCGCTTAGCTTGAAGATTTCGAGCCCATTCAAGATTCCAGCATTTGGATTTGCTTGCAGTGCGAGAGAGAGGTTAACTTTCTTTCGGGTTCCGCCAGGGTCGGTAGGCATGGAAACCAAATAGTCTCTGTACACTGGTCTCTCATTTCCACCACTCCATTCAATTATGTCGGCTCCTTGTTCTGCGGTTAGATTGGCTATTTGGATTGTAAAAATTCGGTCTCTAACCTTGGTGATTTTAGGCTGAAACTCACAAAAATGAAGCCTAACCAAGTATAAAAACTTGGAATCCACCGGAAATTGCCAGGTGAGATTAGTGCCCGCACCCATTGACCGACCGGTTTGGTAAACTTCTTTTGGCGCAGTGTAGTCTTTAATTGTGGTAAAGTTGAGTTCAATACTAGTATTTTGTTGAACGTGGCTTGAACTTAAACTTGAAGTGTCTAAGTAACTTCGCTCCTCAACATCACTATCCCATTTGCGGTACATGCCAGTATCTTTCTTGGGAAAGAGTGCAGGTCCCCCGACATTCAATCGGTAGACCATCTCTAGAGCAGTCGTGTTTTTAATGCGGAAGTTGACTTGGTTGCCAACAAAATCAGCCCCATCTGGGTTTTCAGGAGAAGTGTAGTAAAGATTGCTGGCATGGATACAATTTCAATGCCGTTGATAAAGGCATATGCATTTGGACTTGCCTCGCTTGGAGTGAATGTGATGTTCAGACTCTCCTCTCCCTCCTCAATGCTTACACAAAATTCTCTGTATATCGTCCCCATCCTAGACGCATCGGCAGTGAGAGAAGTGTTGAAGTCGTGGAGAAGAGTAAAGCCACCAGTTTTGACGGAGAAGAGGGTGTTGGAGCGGTCAAAGTCGTCACCATATGAAGCTGGGTAGAAATACAAACGAATGAACTTTTGGCCAGTGGTGAGTGGAAATGTGTATGTAAATTCAGAGAGAGACAGCCGTGCTCTTTTGTAAGGCACAATTGGCACTCCACCGGGAAAGGAGGACAACAGAGATGCTTCTCTTACTAGGGATGTGTAACTTGAAGCAGCTTGAGCTTGGTGTACTTCAAGGGGAGAAAATGTTGAATTTATGTCTCCAGTCCAATTTCGGCCGTCATCCCGATTGACTAGCATGCCGGAATAGCCGCATTGAAGGGTGATATTTGTAACATCCCGGTCCGAAAAAGAATTAAAATAATTAAATTAAGAGAAAATAAATTTGGATGAGAAAATAAATTGAAATAAACAATAAAAGTAAAATGATTTGAATTAATTAAGGGTTTTGAAATTAATAAATATTTACTTAATTTTAAAAGGGGGCCAAAAGGTCATTTTAAGTTCGGGAAGGAATTTGGGAATTCCGATTGTACCGATGCGTAGAGCACGTCGAAACGAGTCCGTAGACACGTAGTGGGCTCAGATCGGAGTTATAACGAGGAAAGTACGATCTAAATACTCCGAGGGGTAAAATCGTAATTGAGGAAAATCAGATTTTAAAAATCTGATTCTCCTCTCTCCTCTCTCACGATCTCTCCCTCCCTCTCTCTGCAAAACAGACCCCCCCCCTTGTGATGGCAGCGACTTCTCTCCTCCACCGCCACCACCACACGCCGCCACTTGGGGTGGCATCGGTCCCAAAAGGACCACCACCGTTCCCTCTTCCAGTTCCGGCCCATCGCCGACCCGATCCGCCGTCGTGATCGCCGGAAACAGCCACGAAACTGGCGGTTTTGGACAGATTTTTCGTGAACTTTCGGCCGCTCGTTCTCCCACTTCCGGCCACCAAATCTTGCGATCCAGGTATGGATCTTGAAACTCTCGAGCTGTTCTAGCTGCTAGTTGGGTTAGATTTGAGAAATTTATGCGTTTTGGTAGTTATTTAAGCGATAGAAAATCTGCCGGTTTCGGCTTCCGGTTCCGGCCACTTCCGGCCACTTTTTGGGGTATGTCCAAGAACAAAAGTGACTCCAAATTAGGTGTATTACCTAGGGTAGGAGTTTGGAGCCAAGATGTTAAGTTTTTCCGGCGAGTGGTTATCGCTTTGGACACCCACGCGCTGCCAGCGCGTGTGCCGGCGCGTGGGCACTGTAGCAGGGAGACATTTTATTCTGAAATGATCTCCTGGTTGTCACGAGCGCGTAGAATTTTACGGATATGAATTCGGATAACGTTTGAACCCCGAACGGATTTTACATATTGTGTGATTTCCGGGTTCGGTAGGTTAGAACCGTTGGATCACTTCCAAATTAATATATGTTGATCTAGGTATTCCTAGGATCGTGCAGGATTCGACGGATCATGAATCGGAGCCCCGGATGTTCCGATTTAATAACTTAAAGTTTGTGTTTTACGATAACCGTCCGATCGTGCGATCATGAGCGATCCGACCGTCCGATCTGAACTAAACTCGTAGGATATGTTTCCTAGATCTTGTGGAACCCATAGGAACTTTCGGATTGTAAAATGGAGGTCGTGGGCCCTGCGGGCCCAGTTGACTAAGTTTGGGTTGTTTGACCCTCGATTGACCATGAGTCTTCCGAAGTAGTCCCACTCTTCGAAGAGTATTAGAACGACCTGTTTGGACGAGGCTTGACCGTCATTTGCTTTATGTTGATTACGTAGGTCTATGAGTTTATTTGTATGGTTTTGTGATGGAAATCTTATGTTTGTGATTTTAATGGTTTAGTTAAACGCTTTATACATTTAATAGTTGAATTCCTCATTTTTGTAAAGTAATTGTGATACATGTGGGTTTGACATATTCGAGTGTCTTGAGTTTATATATAATAATTGAGAAAGTGCTATGTTTGTTGCTTTTGTGTGGGGTACTTAGAATGTTAACTTGTGTGTTATTAGTACTACCTTAGGTACCTCCCCGGTTATGGGTTTTATGTTTGAGAGTTTATTTTGCCCAGGCCCGTCGGAGTTTGTCCAGGCCCTTCGGAGATTTATTTATTTTGCCCAGGCCCGTCGGAGTTTGCCCAGGCCCCTCGGAGATTGATTTATTTTGCCCAGGCCCGTCGGAGTTTGCCCAGGCCCTTCGGAGATTTATTTATTTTGCCCAGGCCCGTCGGAGTTTGCCCAGGCCCCTCGGAGATTGATTTATTTTGCCCAGGCCCGTCGGAGTTTGCCCAGGCCCTTCGGAGATTGATTTATTTTGCCCAGGCCCGTCGGAGTTTGTCCAAGCCTTTCGGATGATTTATTTTGCCCAGGCCCGTCGGAGTTTGTCCAAGCCTTTCGGAGATTGATTTATTTTGCCCAGGCCCGTCGGAGTTTGCCCAGGCCCTTCGGAGATTGATTTATTTTGCCCAGGCCCGTCGGAGTTTGTCCAAGCCTTTCGGATGATTTATTTTGCCCAGGCCCGTCGGAGTTTGTCCAAGCCTTTCGGAGATTGATTTATTTTGCCCAGGCCCGTCGGAGTTTGTCCAAGCCTTTCGGATGATTTATTTTGCCCAGGCCCGTCGGAGTTTGTCCAAGCCTTTCGGATGATTTATTTTGCCCAGGCCCGTCGGAGTTTGTCCAAGCCTGTGATGTCTTCTTAATACGATGCAGTGGGAAAAAAGTGATAATGTTTCAATGTGTTTTTATCGGATTTAAAATTGTAATTGATCTGAAATGTATAGTTGGTTCGGTTGTAAATAATTGTCTATTATCGGAGTTGTGACTATTGATGATGAGAACTACGTGTGGCTTGATCCCTTGCCCAAGGGTACGTAGGCAGCCTGGGGTCTCACCAGGTGTAGCCGCGGAATATTATTGTGTTTAAAAGGTTTGATCGATTCTGTGTATGTGATTGGATTTCTGATGTGGTTTTCGATGTGATTGTTGGATTTGAATCCGGTATAATGATTTTCTGTGGTATTTGTAAAGTTGTTGAGGTCATTGATTTCATGGTTTATATATTACTTGACTTAAGAACATTATGGGTTCTGTTTTGAATTATCTGAAGGCCGAAGGCCTATTATGTGATTGCATGTTGATAACTTGTGCATGCTGGCTGTTGGGATATTAAAATGTGAATTTTGTGCAGGTTGAAATTTTGGGGAAAGCCAAATTTTAGGGCAGACTCTGCCGAAATTTCGGCAGAAAGTCTCGGTTCTTAGTAAGTGGGCCCGGCATCAGTGTGATGTCGAAAATTTCCACAGGATTCGTCTCGGGTTCCGAGGAATTCGGGGCGGGTCTTGTCAATATTACTGACAGGATTGTGTGTAGTACTGCTTGGAGTGTATGGAGGTGGATCGGGTTGGGTCCTGCCAGATTGCTATTAGAGTCATTTATTTTGAAGATTTCGTGACCATTCAAGATTGCATCGTTGTATCTAGTGTTCCAATCATTTGGGTTTGCTTGCAGCGTGAGAAAGAGATTTACTTTCTTCTGGCTTTCAGGGTCTGCAAGCATGAACACAACGTAGTCTCTGTATACTGGTTTCCCATTTCCGCCACTCCATGAGATTACGTCTGCATTTTTTTCAGCTGTTTGATTGGCTATGTAGATTAGAAAATCTCGATCTCTGATTTCGGTAATATCTGGTTCAAATTCACAAAAATGAAGCCTAACGAGGTAATAAAACATGGAATCTACAGGAAAATCCCATGTGAGATTGTAGCTCTTGTTTATGGTTTTATTCATACCCATAGACCGGCCCGTTTGGTAAACTTCTGATGGGGCAGAGTACTGTGGTACTGTGGAAAAGTTGAGCTGAATACTTGCGTTTTGTGGTAAAACACTGAACCTTAAACTCTGATCGTCTAAGTACTGGTACTCCAATTCTTCATTATACCAATTGCGATACATTCCAGTGTCCTGATCAAAGAACAGAGCGGATCCACCGATATTGATTCTGTCAAACTTTCCAGGTTAACGGGCCGAGGGCCCACTCCAACAACACCGATACTGTCCCCACTTTACCACCTGCACAATCCTCAGGTGTGGGGTTTTATCACAAAAGGTCTCGGTATTAGTTAGAGTGGGGTAATTCTATTTAAAGTACTATTTCTCCTTCCCTCTCTCCGATGTGGGACACAATTGGTTTCAACACTCCCCCGCACGTGAGACCCCATTTTATGGGTCACACGTGGAGATCCACACATTGGCAACCATGTGGAGCCATGTAGGGACTCACCTATCGCGCGGGGCCAAACGGGGACCCACCCATCACGTGGCACCTTTGGCCTACATGGAGCCAAATGGGGACTCACCCATCGCGCGGGGCCAAATGGGGACCCACCCATCACGTGGCAAGTACGGGCCCGTAACCTGGCTCTGATACCATGTCAAACTTTCCAGGTTAACGGGCCGAGGGCCCACTCCAACAACACCGATACTGTCCCCACTTCTCTGATACCAAGTCAAATAATATGGATAGAATATTTTCAGATGTATTTCATTCTCCGAAAGGAGGTATTTATAATACAGGTTACAAACCCTAGTAGGGTTTAATTAGGAAATAAGTGGAATCCTAATTACATAATATCTACACAAAAGGAAAAATAAATAAAACCCAAATAGAATAGGATATGCTCTACTCGCCAACACTCCCCCTCAAGTTGGAGCAAAGATGTCACGCATGCCCAACTTGTCAAGCGAGTTGAGAAAGATACTCGTAGAAACAGCTTTCGTAAGAACATCAGCTAACTGATACTCTGAACGGATGAAGGGGAAGGACACAATCTTCGCATCCAACTTTTCCTTAATGAAATTTCGATCAACCTCCACATGCTTTGTACGGTCATGTTGTACAGGATTATGAGCAATTGCAATCGCAGCCGTATTGTCACAATATAACTCCATGGGTTTATTAGGCCCAAAATCAAGGTCTTTCAACAATCTTCTCAACCATAGTAACTCAGATACACCATGGGCCATTCCCCGATACTCGGCCTCAGCACTAGATCTAAACACCACCTTTTGTTTCTTGCTCCTCCACGTAACAAGATTGCCACCCACAAATATAAAATACCCAGATGTCGAAAGCCTATCTGTGGCTGAACCTGCCCAATCAGCATCTGTATACCCTTCTACATTTGTATGGCCATACTTTGAGAAAATTAACCCCTTGCCAGGAGTTACTTTCAGATACCTTAAAATACGAGTCACAGCCCCCATATGATCTACACTAGGAGAGTGCATAAACTGACTCACTATATTTACAGCATATGCAATATCTGGACGAGTATGAGCCAAATAAATCAACTTCCCCACAAGTCGTTGATAATGTTCTTTATCAGTTGGAACTTGATCAGGATACAACCCCAACTTGTGATTCTGTTCACTAGGAGTATCAATGGGTTTACAATCCAACATTCCAGTTTCTGCAAGCAAATCCAAAACATACTTTCTTTGGGACAAAAAAATACCATGCTTAGATCTGGAACTTCAATCCCAAGAAAGTATTTCAAGTCACCTAATGATTTCATCTCAAATTCAGACGCAAGATATTTCTGAAGACTCTGTATTTCCACCTGATCATCTCCAGTTACAATCATATCATCAACATAAATTATTAAAGCTGTCAATTTACCTCTGCGACGTTTCAGAAACAAGGTATGATCTGAGTTACTTTGTACATACCTAGACTTCCTCATAGCTGCAGCAAACCTCCCGAACCAAGCTCTTGGAGACTGCTTTAGTCCATATAATGATTTCCGTAACTTACACACCATACCCTCCTTAGAGGTTACAAGGATACCCGGTGGAGGATCCATGTATATTTCTTCTTTGAGGTCACCATGGAGGAATGCATTCTTGACATCAAATTGTAATAGCGGCCAATCATGATTAGCAGCTAAGGACAAGAGTACGCGTACAGTGTTGAGCTTGGCTACTGGAGCGAAAGTCTCCGTGTAATCCACTCCATAAGTCTGAGTTTACCCTTTTGCTACCAATCTTGCCTTGTAACGGTCAATAGAACCATCAGCATTATGCTTCAAAGTAAACACCCATCTGCAGCCAACTGCCTTTTTTCCTTTTGGCAAAGGAACTAACTCCCAAGTAGCATTCTTGTTCAAGGCTTCCATCTCAATATGCATTGCATCTACCCAGTTTTGATCAGATAGAGCATCCTGCAACTTAGTTGGCACACATACACTAGACAATTGACACAAATATGATGCATATGACTTAGATAAACGATCAGTTGACATATAATGGTTAATGGGAAATTTGGACTTGGCATGTATATCAGGAGAATATTGTATTTTAGGTTTCCCACGGGTAGTGCGTGGGGGCAATGAATAAGTAGGCACATCACTAGAAAGTACCTCATTATCATGAGTTGATTGGGGCAGTGGCAGGGCAGAGGGGGGTCTTGTATCAATTTCATCTGTACGAGAGTCGCTAGTATCACTGTTATGTCCTTCTGAGAGAGGCTCGAAAAATTCCAAAATATCACCTGGCGACCGGTCGTGACATTCCTGGCGACTGGTCGCTTCACTCGTATCGTCATTGTCGTCGCTCGTCGAGGCAGGCGACCGGTCGTTTCCTATGTGCGACCGGTCGTTCACTTCTATGCGACCGGTCGTATCTAGGCAGATTCGTTCACGACCGGTCGCTTCCTCCATGCGACCGGTCCCTTCCTGTTCTTCAAAAAATCCTTCTTCATGTTCTTCAGAAATTCCTTCTTCATGTCCAACATCTTCCATATTTTTCACTCCGAAACTCTTCAATTCACTCCCCCTCTCCCCCTGAATTGGAGAGGAGGGAGATACATAATAAGGCACTTCTTCATGGAAAGTCACATCCAAAGTAACATGCACCTTCTGGGTAGGTAGATGATAACACTTATAACCCTTCTGAGTAGAAGAATAACCAATAAAGACACATCGCAGAGCACAAGGATCAAGTTTACTCCGTTGATGAGAGTAGACATGAACATAAGCAACACACCCAAAAACTTTAGGGGGCAACTTGGAAACGGAGACAGGGGAAACATGGTCACCAAACACATCATGTGGAGTCTTGAAATCAAGAACCCGGCTAGGAGTACGATTAATCAAATAGGCAGCAGATAGAACAGCATGCCCCCAAAGGTGATGGGGAACAGACATATCCAACATGAGTGAGCGGGCAACTTCAAGCAAGTGTCGGTTCTTTCTTTCAGACACACCATTTTGTTGAGGAGTAAAAGGGGTTGTTGTTTGGTGAATAATCCCTTGAGTACGGAAGAAAGACGCTAAAGTATTATTCACATATTCACCTCCGTTGTCTGTCCGAAATACTTTGACCCGAGCATGAAACTGAGTAGACACCATAGTACAAAACTCTGGAATGATGGAAACAACATCATGTTTATTTTTCAGCAAGAAAACCCAAGTAAGTCGGGTACAATCATCAATAAATGTGACGAACCAACGAAATCCGTTCGAAGTAACGCGAGCCGGACCCCACACATCAGAATGCATTAAATCAAAAGGCTTTGCAGCTTTACTGTCACTTAAAGGAAATACAGTGCGATGGCTCTTGGCCAAAATACATGTCTCACACTTAAAACTGGACTCATCACAGGAGCGGAATAAAGATGGAAACAGACGCTTAAGGTAGCCAAATGACGGGTGTCCCAAGCGACGATGCCATAACCAAATTTGTTGTTTGTCTTTGACACTGCAACTTTGAACAGTATTAACGACACGATCACGAACTGGTGCAGAGGGCAATGTCAAATAATATAACCCCCCCTATCCGTTTACCATGCCCAATCATCTCGTGAGTCCTAAGATCCTGAAAAGAGCAATGGGTAGGATAGAAAGTAGCAGAAGCATTAAGTGTATCAAGTAAGCGACCAACAGATAACAAGTTACAATGGATATTGGGAACTAATAACGCATGAGACAAGGACAGAGTTGGGGTGAGAGAAATGGTGCCCTCGCCAATAATTGGAGAGGGCAAGCCATTAGCACTAGTTATGTATGGGTTACGGGTGTTACTAGACAACTCATCAAAAAATTTAGCATCATAAGTCATATGATCAGAAGCACCAGTGTCAATTATCCAAGTATTAGAGCCAGTACCTGGAATAGAGTCAGAAACACGCAAATTCGCATAAGCAGCAGCAGCACCAACAATGGAATTATCACCCATGATTGTAGCAGAAACCCAACAAATCACGCAGAGTATACAACAGAACACAGCACAGACACAAATCCGGCAGATGTACGAAGACAGTAGAGGCACGAACACAGTAGAGGCAGATGCACGAAGACAGTAGAGGCACGAACACAGTAAAGGCAGATGCACACAGCGGAACACGGCAAAAGCACAGGAAATAGAGGCACGAACACGACAGAGCACACAGCGGAACACGACAAAGGCGCAAGCACAAGAACCCTAAAGAAATTAGGGCACACAGTAGAACACGGGTGGGCACAACACACACACTTGACATGGTTAACGGGCCGAGGGCCCACTCCAACAACACCGATACTGTCCCCACTTTACCACCTGCACAATCCTCAGGTGTGGGGTTTTATCACAAAAGGCCTCGGTATTAGTTAGAGTGGGGTAATTCTATTTAAAGTACTATTTCTCCTTCCCTCTCTCCGATGTGGGACACAATTGGTTTCAACAGATTCGGTACACCATTTCCAAAGCAGAGTTGTTCTCGATGCGAGTGGTGCCTATATAATTAACTCCATGGCTTTCGGATGCAGTGTAGTAAAGATTGGCGGGCATGGATACAATTTCAATGTCGTTGATAAACGCATACGCATCTGGGCTTGCTAGGCTCGGACTCGGAGTGAAGGTGATGTTCAAGCTTTGTTCTGATGACTCCATGTTGAGACAGAACTCTCTGTATATCGTCTCTGTTCCGTACGCATCTGCAGTGACTGAAGTGTTGAAGTGGTGGAGGAGGGTAAAGCCACTGGCTTTGACTGAGAAGAGGGCTTTGGATCGGTCAAAGTCAGGACCATATGAAACTGGGTTGAAATACAAGCGGATGAACTTTTGGCCAGAAGTGAGTTTAAAACTGTAAGTAAATTCAGAGAGCGAAAGGCGCGCTGTGGTGTAAGACACTTGGTGGACGGTGTACGAATGAGGTGCTTCTCTGAACATGGATGTGTCACTGCCAATTGTGGGGGAAAAGTTTGAGTTGATATCTCCGTGCCAATATCGTTCATCATATTCATTTAATAAGTTGCCGGAATAGCCACATTTAACGGTGATATCTTCCACCGGAGTGTAGATAGGTGGCGAATCTCTAGCGGCCACGAGTAGGAGGGTGATAATTTGGAGAAACAAGGAAAGGTAAAGTTGAGTAGTAAGAATTGGGACGTTCTTATTCATGGTAAGAAAGACAGGGTGGTTTCAGGTGTGTTGTGTTGGTGGTGGATGAAGTGGGAAGGCTGCTGCTCTGCTTAATAACAAGCTGGTTGGGTTGGGTTCTTTTCAATCAAAGAATTATTATTAGGTGGCTGGCTGGCTACGGACTTCAAATTATTAAAGATTACTTTGGATCAACATATCAGTCAAGATAAAGTAAGTCTTGTGCATGAAAAATTTGTGTCACTGCTGATAAGTCCATAAAATTACATATTTATGTACTCTTTATACTTAGTTTTTGTAGGAGAATTTGGTTTAAAAAGGACTTATTACTTTATTTTCTCAATTTTCAGCTTTCCAGAGCAAGTAATTTGTTTTCAACGGAAATACGACTTTTTGGTGGAGTTTTAGCACAAGACCAATTGGAGATGAAAGCTAAGATCTTGAAGATGATTGTGGAATTTTTCTAGAATTTTCGGAGCAGCCAATGAGAGCAGTCTTTGAAGTTAAGTCAGCATAAGATGCAATCCCGTCAAAGCTGTGCTGCTGTGGAAGAATGACCATTTGAAGACTTTCCTGATTTTTCCTCAAGGCGTGCGATATATGGATGGAAAGATAAGACAAAAATCTACAATTTACATATTTTTCCCGATTTTTCTTGGAGGAGGAACAACCCCAAACGTGCAAGCAAAGTAATTGACATGTTATCCCAGTCCAAGTAGGAAGAGGAGTCAAGTGCTTACCCATTTTGAATTTATGTTTTAATTAGGTTTTTCTTTATTGTTGGGCTGCTGTAAAAGCCCAGCTAGGGTAGGAATAGACGTGGGGTGTCCTATTTAAGCATGAGAAACAACTCCTTTGGGAGGACGGAAAAGACGAGGAGAAATTGGAGACGCCGGAAGAGTACCGCAATTGGCTAAGTTTTATTGTTTCTTCCTTATGTTTTTGTTGATGTCAAATTCTAAGATTATGTGTAACTAATTTTCTTTTGCTAGGGCATGATGTAGCCCTAGTATGATAATCTAGTTTTCTTATTTTACCTATCTATTGATTGCCGTTTGATGTTGGATTCTTAATCACTGTGCTTAATAACTTGGTTGATTATCTTGATGCTTGATCACCATCTAGACTTTTAATTGAGTAATCGGATGCAAATTAGAGTAAATACCATACTTAATTTGAGGCTTGCTTCTTGTGATTAGGATTTGTAATTCGTCTAGGGTAAATACCATACTCCTAGGGTTTACATGCTTGTTCGAGGTTTTCATAGGTCTTAATGAGTTTCTATGTGTTGATATTTGACCTAAATACCATAGGCGAATTGCATGTAGGAATATACGAGTTAGCCTAAATACCATAGGTAATTCATGAAAAAGGAAAACTAAGCGGCGACATCAAATGGTTAGTAAATAGGTAGGTGAATAAGAGGCTAGATCGGATTACTAGTGGTGAATTCATTGTCCTAGTGCTTTTATCAATTTGAATTTCTTATCCTTGTGTTTCGTGACTTTCTACTTATTTTGTCTTTTAATTTCGTTGTTAATTAAATCATTCTTTCAAAAACCCCTTTTGTGTTTACGTGAGTATGCTACGTGTTTAATTTCTTGTTTATATAATTAGAGTAGTTAAAGTATTTTGTGAAGGAAATTAGGTTAGACTAATTGGAAGTTGAACTCAATCCTCGTGGGAATGACCTCGTATTTGCCATGCTATATTACGATTGACCTTGTGCACTTGCGAGTATAATTTGTGTTTAGACTAATCTTTATAATCTCAATTTTTCAGGTTGTCTAAAATTCACAACAACTGCTGCTGCCCTTTCCGTATCATTCGCTGAACAGAAAATGAGGAGAAAAGAAGAGCAAATGATACATTGACACATCAGCGGGTGTCACTAAGTGTGTCAATGTTGTGTGTCCAAATAGCATTACTCTTCCATATCTCGTCATCAATGACGTGGGTAGAAAGACTCAGAGATAAAAAGGTCAAAAGGTTGGGAAGTTTCTATGATGGAGCTTGAGGTAACAACATGGTAATTGCATCAAGGTGTTTGTTTGATGCTTGGGTTGTTACATATATATATATATATACATAGGGCTTAAAGATATGTTATGTGTGGGTGGGTGGATCTCTGATTGGAATTTCTATTACACATATGATCATCAAAGACTTTTCCAAGTCAAGCTTTTGGTTGCATCTACTCTAAATTCAAGATTCTTGATCAACATCAGTCATTTTAATAGAGACTTTGATAACAACTTAACTTCGTTTTTGGGTTGGCTGTGGACTTGAAGAATTAACAAGTCTTTGGATTACAATTTGTACAAGATAATAAGAGAACAAACTGGGGACTGTAATGTACACGTCGTCTTATTTTCAAGCATGCACCCATCCAAAACGTGCCTAGTTAGTATTCTTGAGGCATGATCTTGTCCAAATTAATCTGTTTGCGAAGTACCAATTAAGCACTTGTATACGACTAAGAAACAGAAAAGCATTTGCATACGGATCCACAAGAGGATGGTATTCCCATATATATACTTGGAAATAAATGCACTCATTCAGACTTTTATTTTTATTGACCTAAAATCGTAAGATATGGTTGATAAGAATAAGTTATCCTACGAAATTGCACATAATGATTGATAATTTGAACTCCAAACTAGTGCACTGCAAAATATAATTAATCATATATTTATTCAAAGGAAAAAAATCAAAATTCTAGTTTAATTAAAATATATATTAATTTTTTTTTAAAGCTGGAATCTAACAACCCAAAGAAAATTTAAGTTCAATTCATATTCAACTATATAACAAATGCTGATTTTGTTCAAATTGATCTATTTGCCAGAAGCAATTAAATCCTTAGCAGCCATCCGCCCCACTGGGGGTGTAAGGCACTTGGCTAACAGAAGAGGAGGGAAGTGCTTCTCTGACTTGGGATGAGGTGTTGGTGTTAGCTTGGAGTAATTCAATGGGGGAGAATTTTGAGTTGATATCTCCAGCCCAATATCGGTTGGCATATATGTTGAATGAGGTTCCAGAAGAGCCACAGTTGATGGTGATGTCTTCTATAGGAGTGTAGATAGGTGCAGAGAGTAGGGTGGCGATTTGCAGAAACAGGGGAAGGAGGTAAAGAGGCAGAGGAGGGAGAAGGAGTTTCTTCATGGTTATTGTTTTGGAATGCTGCTAATTGGGTTCTTGATAATAGCAAGAGATGAGAAAGATCAGATACTAATTGGGTTCTTCATGCATATAAATAAAATTAATCCCATGTGAATAGTAATTGCCCTCGGTTGCTATGGCAATGGGTGGAAAAGCAACAAAAAGATTGCTAGGGCAAATACTATCACTTATCTTTTGTCATTGCAAATGGGTGAAAGTGCTCTAAATGAGACGATCAACGTGTGTTTGGATTCTTACGCGCTCTCGAATCTAGAAAAGCTTTTTGTGTCAATTGACTCTCAGCTCTCTATCGATGAAGACCACAAATCATCCACATCCACATGACAAACATCCAGTGGAGAAGTTGACGGGTGTGGTAGACTGACTATATAGAATAAGTATAGAGATTAACTAGAGATGTGAAAGGAAAATAAAATAGGACCACAAACACTACAATCGATTGAAATAAAATTGATGGGGCAGAGGAATATCTTGGCGAGATATTATTGTGGAACTTGGTTGTGTGTGGGAATTGGTTTCAAACTAACATAACAAATAAAAATCCCCAACAATATTGGGTTTCGATAGGGTAATTACCTTTGCTTTGCATGTAATTTGGCAAGTGTTAAAAACATCTGAGGTTTAGGGATGCCAATAATTTTCCTAGTAACAATTTTGTTTTCAGTAATTTTTCTTGATTTTCCAAGGTTTTTCATTTCCTCTGAACTGAAAAGGATAAAATGTTGTTGATATAAACGCCCTTCTTATTTCATTTGAATTGAACCTTATTTTCTTAATTAAACTGGGCTTGAGATCTTGGAGTTGGAGGGTGAATCTTCTTCTCCTTGCGGTTCTTGTAAGGCAGCCGTCGTGAGAAGATAGAGACTTGAGTTAGTTACTTGACAGCAGAATGGCTGTCTCGTTTAATATTTTCCATGATTTCAGCGAAATGGCACAGAAGGATTTTAGTTTTAAGACTCGTCCAAACAAGCTGCGACACCCCTCGCATTTGCATGCTTGCTTGCTTCTTCATGTTTGAATTTTTAATGATTTCACGTGCAGGATGTAGCTAGGAAAAAAAGTTAAAGAAAGACAAAAAACAAACAGCAAGAACCCTCTCACTAGCTAGGGTGGACATTCCCGAAAAATCCTAGTACTAGGAGCATTTGGCATGAAAATTCTCTTATGTGATGAATATTTCTAGGAGCATGTTACCAGGTGATCTTTCTTCACCCTATAGCAAATGTTTAGAGTGGATACTGTTGGAAAATTGGCTCGCATAAAGGATACAAAGTTTCGGACTAGCGACCGGTCGCCTGCTATTTGCGACCGGTCGTTTCGAAGCAGAGTCGAAGTCTGGAGCGAAACCTTCTTGCGACCGGTCGCAAGCTACCAGCGACCGGTCGCCCAGCACGTGCTGTTTCTGATTCCTCGAGTTTTGGACTCCATTTTTCAAGGGCTATCGCCTCCTACCTACTTGCAAGGACTCTAGGGGTCACTTCTAAGTCAGAAGAACGTTGGCAATCAGTTGGGAGGTTGGAGGTAGCATTGAAGGACATTGGAAGACTTGTTTTCAAGGTGTAGCCACCCTATGGTTCTATATAGGGTGGCTACACAAGTAACCATCAATACATAGCTTGTGGCTGGCCTAACCTGTGGTCTATGTCAGGTACTCAAGGGCAGAACGTAGGAGACAAAGCAAAGGTCTTCTCTCAAGTCTAGAGGCTCATGTATTAAAAGGAAAGAGTGTGCAAGTCTGATATGTGATGTGAGTTAGAGAGAGTTGGAAGAAAAGTAGCTGGGAACTAGTGAGTCAAGAAGAGGAGAGAATTCTCAAGTGTATCAAGGTGTTGAGCAAGGGTGAGAGAGAAACAGATTGAGAGGGTAGTGTTCTAAGGGGGTTTCCATTTGTAAACCAAAGTTGTAACCTATCTTCACTAGTGAAATTTCTCAAGGAGATCACCAAAGAGGATGTAGGCAAATTGCTGAACCTCTATAAACACTTGTGTCTTTTGTGCTTGATTATTTTGTGTGTGTGTGTGTGTAAGATTCATCCATCATTGAGTCTTGTCCAAAGTCCATCAACAACAAGGTCTAAAGGGGAGTGAGTTGTTTCTAATTTAACAACAGATACAACTCACTCCTGATTAGTTCTTTCCACGAGATTTTGGATGTAATATATTCAACTATCCATGACATGTTCCTATTTGCATTGTTCTTGTGTAAGGAATGTAACTTAACTCGAGTATTATCTCAAAAGGTAACGGTGCAATTTAAGGAGAACTACCCCTTATCCTTTTATGCACAACTTATTCTCCAACATAGGACAATTGTTTTTGATTCACAATTCCTAATTAACAAAGTTGCAATTTATTAAAATTTTACAATACGAAATCTTCTAGAATGATCATGGGACAAACAACTACAATAAACGTAACCCGAGCAAACGACTCATTGCCCCTAATTTTTCATTCAATTAATTTGTTGGTACTCAGATACAACTGATATGAAACATGATGCAACATATTTACCATCAGGGACTAACCTGGGCTATAGCCCAAGTGAGTTTATATTTTGCTAATAGAATCTCCAATACTCCTCACTCTGAAAAAAGATAAGTCAAACCAATCAGTCAGCAAAGAATACGAATAGAATTTGAATGAACAAAAACCTAAAATGCAGCCCCTTTGCAACACTTCAACAGCATAGAATATTTTCCAGTTACCCAAAAAGAGATGCATATTTTTGTGAGAAATTGCGTGGTTTGTAAAAGAAATTTGTTTTTGTTTTCTTTTCTGAAAAGCACAACTTGACCAAAACGTCCAATGATTTTAATCAGCTAAGCTAGTCTTCTAACTGTCGTTACATTATTGTTTGCATGCACAACTTGGCTTGCTTTTGGGTATACTGATCCTATACTACAAAAACATATCACATCCTTTTCTTTCCTCTTTTAATCTTAGCCGTCTGATTTTGTTAAAATAAATTCAATGGCTGACAATATAATTTCTTTTTCATCATGTATGGGGTTAATGTTAATGCAAAGCCAAAGAAAATGAGTTTAAACTCACAAATAATAACACAAGTCCTCACAATTTGCCTTTGCCAGCAGCAGCAGCTCCACCTCCACGTCGTTCATAGAAGAACATTTAAAATTCACCAACTTTGGATCTCCTATTTTGCTATTCCCCCAAGTCGTTCATTGCCTTCAAATTCATTGCAGCAGAGTAAAATGTAAGGAATGAAGGAACAAGAAGAACCAACATGTTAAATTTTCATCTGGAAGGTATACGGAATCAGGGCACAATGCAGTCCTGATGGTAGTAATGGCAACAGGGTAAGCTCCTGATCTTATCCTCCGACGCAATGCTGTCTTTACAAACAGCACAGACCACTTCTTCATTCTTCAACTTCTCCTTTGTGAACTTAACAAAGGGAAGATCCTCGACAACACTTGAAGCCGCCGGAGGATACTACCTTTCATGGCATTACGCATCCTCCACGAATTGCCCGAAAATCATGTTGATGTACTCTGCAGTCTCTAAGTCAACATCTCCGGAAATTGTTGACTGTCAATAGAATTTCCCACTCCAGGCTTCTTGTTTAATTAATGCTTTAACAAGATTTGGCATCTCTGGTGCAATGCATGTATGCATTTACTTTATTCTGGGTGGTGCATTTTTTATTAGGACTCACTCACACACCTAATAAATTTTCATAATTACTGCCATTCTTAGTGATAACTATGAATTTCAATATATATATATATATATATATATATATATATATATAAATTCCCATTACTTTCTCATGTTTAAATTAAAGACTTGCATGTAAAAAATTTAGCATTCTGTCACTCCAAGTAATTTATTTGGATTCAATATTATTGGCTTCAAATACAAATACATGGGAACTTCAAAAATGTTGTCCATTATCTCCCATTTGGATCATTAATCTCAGAAAAGATCGTCTCAGATATACATTGGATGGATTCATCTGTAGCGCAACCTGGCTCAGCACTTCTAATTTCCGCGGCGGAACTGTCATTGACGAAGGCACCCTCATTGTTCCTTTCAATGCAGTTGCGGTGGAGCTGCAATGCAAGCTCAAGCGCCCTCACAACATCATTCATTGACGGCCGTTCGATCCCACTATCATTCATGCAACTCATTGCAATCTCAACGAACTGATTCAGACATTGAATTTCAATCTTACCTGATCGGTTCATAATTGTATATCATTTTGTACCCTTCTATCTTATGATTTGGTTATGATATTGAGTTAAACTTGTGCTTTTAATTCATTTTCTGTTTTGATAAAGTCCATAATTTCATACACTTGCATGCCTTCTTTACTTAGTGATTTTGCTTAGTTTCTCTTTATTTTGAGTCACTTACATTTGTTTGTGTGTTTTGTAGGTTAAGATAGCAGGAGATAACATTTGATGCAATCCATGCATGTTAAGGGCTGATTGGCATATGAGGAATATGAGCTTAAAGACAAACACATTTTGGCTACAACCCCTTTCCAGCCCAATTTCGTAGGTCAACTTCTTGGCCTTGGATCAGCATGTTATGGGGCTCGAATGAGGTGAAGATCTTCATGAAACTTGTTCCAATGGGTGTCTACTACAACATATCCAAATTTCAGCCCAATTGGACATTTGTGGAGTGCTCAGCCCGTCCAACACCCAACCTTGCTCAGCAAGATTTCCAGCTGCCAGCTTTTGCCATGTGCCTCTTTTTAGCCATATGCCTCACCCCAGCTGCAACTGATTTTGTACCCAACATAATGAGTGAAGTTGGGAGGCTTTCCAGCTATGATTTCTGAAGGAGCAAGTTGGCACATGATGGAGTTATTAAAGAGAAAGCATGTGCATGCATGCAAAGAAGAGAAAGGAGAGAGATGAAGAATAAGGAATGATGAGAGGCATTTTTGCTCAGCCTTTGAACATGGGAATTGAATTGGCAGATCACTTTGGAGCTGGAGATCAGCTTTTGAGCTACTAAAGAGAAGCATGTGCATGCATGTGAAGCAAAAGAAAGAAATGAAATGAAATGAAGTCAATTCCAGTCCCTGTTTCGGCAGCCAACTTGCAGAGGCCAAAACGCATACGTCTACTGCTCCGATGGGAATACTCTCTTCATAGAAGTTGTTCCAATGGGTGTCTAGTATAACATATCCAAATGTCAGCCACATTGGATAAATGTGGAAACCTCTGGCCTTCCTACACCAAGACTGGTTCAGAAAACTCGTTTTTTCAGCAACCAAAAGGCAACCACATGGGTTGGCAGCAAAAGGCACCACATGGGTTGGCAGCAAATCTGATCACCTTTGAACCCATGTGAAGAAAGCTTGTGCAGCAGCAAATGATGAAGGATGGTGTGGGAATCCATCATGATGTTCCTCCCTCTTAGCCCTATAAATAGAGAAGCCTTCAAGCTTCAAAACACACCCCAAGGGGGGGAGCTCTCAAACACTTCTCTAGAGCTCCCTTCCCTTCTCTCCCTCAAAATTCTCTTAGTTTCCTTTCTAGTTTTCAATTGTTGTAATGAAGTTCTGAAATTCTGATTTAGTTTTTCTTAATTTCATTTTACTTTTCATTGTAATGTACATTCTTTCTTAAGTATTCAAGTTTAATTAGTTTCCAAGTTTCAATTATGGTTTTTGTTCTTATTCATTATGCTTATAAGTTAATAGGCTAGTTTGGATGATTGATCACCATTTAGGCTTGCATGTTAGCTATCTTGGTTTGAATTAAGAGTAGACACCATGCTTTAATTCGAATTGAACTATGAATAGGAAGAGTATGTATGGACATTCGACAACAGGGATTAGATACATACTTGGTTGTTTAAATTGTTCTTCTATGCTTAATGGGTTCCTAATGCTTAGTTTTAGGTTAGACAACAAATGATCAAATTAGGGAATTAGGAACACAAGGTTAGAACCAGACACCATGGCCTAATCATACTTTAGCTAGAATCAATCCGTTAATCTAATTGAACTTGGGAACTTATTTGCTTGAGTTATTTCCTTTTTTCTTGTTTTATTTATTTTCTTTTTTCATTTCTATTTTGTGTAGGGGAAACAAATTGGATCATTCAATCACCAATCCTCGTGGGATCGACCTCGCACTTACATATGCTATACTACCAAACGGCTCGTGCACTTGCGAGTATCACAAGTTGAGGATGCAGCTGAATCCATTTTGGTGCAGCTGAATCGAAGCAACATTACCCCGTATGCTTGGATCAATAATTTGATCAAGTTCCCCGTCGCGATGACAATTCCTGGCCCACTCAGCCAAGTTCATTTGCTTAAGCTCCACCGTATGCATCACAGCCGGCCTTGCACACAGTACCTCACACAATACTACACCAAACGAATACACGTCCGACTTCTCAGTTAGCCGTTGACGTCGGTAGTATTCCGGGTCCAAATATCCGAAACTACCTTTCACCATTGTACTGATGTGAGTCTTGGACGTGCTGGTAGTGCCCATTTTTGACAATCCAAAGTCCGATACTTTGGCCACCCATTTCTCATCCAATAAAATGTTTGTGCTCTTCACGTCACGGTGGATGATGGTGCCCTTGGCCCCGGTATGAAGGTAGCTTAACCCTCGTGCCGCGCCAATACAAATTTGAAGTCGTTGCTCCCAAGAAAGAGGAGGGTTATCATTGTGGTAGAGATGGTCGGCGAGGGTCCCACGTGCCATGTAATCGTACACCAAGATCATCTCATTGTCGTCTGTACAATATCCAATGAGAGACACTAAATGGCGGTGGCGTAGCTGGGAGAGCAGCTCGATTTCCGTCTTGAACTCATTGGCACCCTGTGATGACTCGGGTTTCAGCCGTTTGATAGCTACAAGGGTAGCCCCACCATCGTCGATATTGCCTTTGTACACGTTCCCAAACCCGCCAACTCCAATGATGAAACTATCATTAAAGTTTTGGGTGGCGGCTTTGATCTCAGCCAGTGGAAAGTAACGACATAAATAAGGGGGTAAAGATGACCCGCGACTCTCTGTTGACTTGGTCGGCCCGTGGATGGAGACGAAGGACTTGGCTTTCAGTCGTCGCCTGAAAATCAGGAATCCAAAAAGAACAGAGAGCACAAGTAGGCCGGAAGCTACACCGGCAGCAATGGCAAGTATACGATTGGACTTGGTGTTGTGTTTTACTGAACTTGAAGGAGTCAATTCGGCCGGAGTGTATGGAGGTGGGTCGGGGTTTGGTCCGGCGAGATATCCAGTTGTATCACTGAGCTTGAAGAGTTCAAGGCCGTTCAAGAGTACATCATTGTATTTAGTCATCCAATCACTTGGGTCTGGTTGCAGTGCAAGAAAGAGCTTAACTTTCTTCTGATCAGAGATTCGAGGCATGAACACGACGTAGTCCTTGTAGATTGGGCTCCCGTTTCCACCACTCCACACGATTATGTCGGCTTCTGGCTCAGCAAGTTGGTTGTCCACATGGATTAGAAACGATCGGTCCCCCTTTTTCATAATTTCAGGCTCAAACTCACAGAAATGTAGCCTTAGCAGGTAAAGAAACTCCGGATCTACGGGAAATTCCCAGGTCAGTTTGTAGCTCTTGTTTCTGGTGTGGTTGTTGCCCATGGAACGGCCCGTTTGGTAAACTAGTTGTGGAGCAGAGTACTCTGGTATTTTCGCAAAGTTGAGTTGAATGCTAACGTTTTGTGGAAGAACAGTCCACCTGGAACTCAAATCATCTAAGTACTTTTGCTCCTCTACAGAACTGTCCCAATTGCGGTACATCCCAGTGTCTTGACCGAAAGAGAGTGCACTTCCACCGATGTTTATTCGGTACATCATCTCCATCGCCGTGATGTTTTCGATGCGATAATTGACTTCGTTGCCTACATAATCAACTCCATGGCTTTCGGATGCAGTGTAGTAAAGATTGGTGGGCATGGACACAATCTCAATCCCATTGATAAAGGCATAAGCATCTGGGATTTCTCTGTTCGGAGTGAACGTGATGGTCAAGTTCTGTCCTTCATCAATGTTCAAACAGAACTCTCTTCTTAGCGTCTCGGCCGCAAAAGCATCAGCGGTGACTGAAGCATTGAAATCATGAAGAAGGGTAAAGAAATCCGCTTGGACAGAGAAGAGGGCTTTGGATCGGTCGAAGCCAGGACCATATGAAACTGGGTGGAAGTAGAAGCGAATAAACTTTTGCCCGGTGGAGAGGGAAACTTTGTAAGTAAATTGGGCAAGAGAAAGCCGAGCTGTGGTGTAAGGCACTTGGCTAACAGAGGAGGAGGGAGGTGCTTTTCTGACTTGGGATGAGAGGTCGGTGTTAGCTTGGTTTAATTCAGAGGGGGAGAATTTTGAGTTGATATCTCCAGTCCAATTCCGGTTGTCATCCATGTTCAATAAGGTTCCGGAATAGCCACAGTTGATAGTGATGTCTTCGACCGGAGTGTAGTAGATAGGTGCAGAGAGTAGGGTGGCGATTTGCAGAAAATGGGGAAGGAGGTAAAGAGGCAGAGGAGGGAGAAGGAGTTTCTTCATGGTTATTGTTTTTGGAAAGGTGTTTGCTGCTAATTGGGTTCTTGATAATAGCAAGAGCAGTAAAAGATCAAAGGGTAATTAAGATGATGATTGAGAGGATGGTTATTGGTTTGTAAAGGTGTTTACTACTTTCTTCTTTTGAAAAGTTCTTTTACCTTTTTTTTTATAAAAAAAATATTTAAATTATGTCGTCAACAACATAGAATAATTCAGGCATAAGCTTTCTATTGTTTTTTGTCCAAAAAAAAAAAGCTTTCTATTGTTTCAGTGCTACCATATCTTCGTCATGTGTTGATGCGTCTGGTAAAACGACAGAGCAAGTCTTCTAGTTGTCGTTACATTATTATTTGCATGCACAAATTGAGCACAAATGCTTTCAAAGACTTGCTTTTGGGTATACTGATTATCTGTCTTGTTAAAGTAAATTCAATGGCTGACAACAACAAAAATATAGAAAATGACACCCATTGAAAGGAAGAGGTTAGGAGTTCGATCCTTGCTCTCGTACGGAGTCACCACTTTGGCCAACACTTTATCCCTTACGGGCCGACCCGGTGTGAGTGAGAATTAGTCTGGGCTGTGGTTAAGGCTTAAAGGTGCCACCCATAGTTGGGACCTATCCAGAACCACCTCATGATTCAGACAAAAAAAGAAAGAAAGGAATCTCCTGTCTAAAATATTGGGCTCCCTTTCGTTATGCATGGGGTTAAATGTTAATGCAAAGCCCAAGAGATGAAACTCGCAAATAATAACACAATTGCCAACGGCAGCAGCTCCACCCCTACGTCCACCGACAACAACGCAGGGAATTACACTTTGATTTGTTTTATCAATTCTTTCGTAATTTGCTTCATTATCGTTAATTTATTTATTAATAATTTTTTTTTTTTATAAGTATTTTGATGTAGAGTAATGATGAGTCTAAGAACACCATGCATTGATGGGTGGTGGGGGCCATATTGACTATCATGAGGTCTTTTCTTGTAGCTGGCATATTCTCAATTCATTCTTTCATGAATTGCTGAAAACGAAAAAATGTTTATTAAAATTCAAGATCTAATAAATCAAATAATTCAAATAACGGGTTTTTGACTCCCGAACTCCCGAATATCCAACCCATCACATCTTCTTCTTCTTTAAGATCCCAAAAATATATATCGTAGTTGAACATCAGTAGACACCCTCGGTGCACACCAAGGAGTACAAGTCCGATCTTCCCAAAGACTCTGGATCCAATTCAATGCAACGACATTCATAATGTTGTTCAATCTTCTTGTTGCTGTTGATCATCATGAATGGATCTAACCCAATAAGAAAGTTGCGTGCTAAAATGTTAGCACCAACCCAGAACCATCACTGGAAGCAATTGGAAAAAACCAAAACTCTTCTGGAGATGATACAATTACCTCCATTCACCAGTATCCGAAGCTCTGCAATGTCGTACCACGATTTGTAATGAGGAAAAACTAATCTCACAACCTACTCACCATTAACATGAATATTCCGCTGCTTGCTGCTGGGATTGGGGAGATTCCTACTATTACTACTACTAACACTCCATTAAAATCCAGGTGGGGGAGGAAGAGCAATCCATTGCCTGGTGTATTTATTGCAGATGTAGTAATCACGTTGATGAAAACTCACATACACAAACTCTAACATCGAAAAAGTAAAGTTTAAGGAATGACGGAACAGGACGAACCAACACATTTTATTTTCATCTGGAAGGTGTACGGAATCAGGAAGGCATCAGTTCTTACCAAAAGACAAGTTAAACTTAAAAGAAGACCAAACTATTCGGGCAATCCTAAATCCAAGAAACAAAAAAAAACCCAATATTTACAAGTTTATATCTCTTTTTATTAAATATTTTGGTGCAAAGTTCTAGACTCTAAACATACTTCTTCAAACTTCTAAGACCTCAAGTCTCAATCTCTCGAGTAAACATTTTGCTGCATAAACACTACTAAGACCTCAAGTAACACCAACAACAAGCAATTTATTACACTTAGAAACTCCACCAAATTAACCAAAGCTATAAAATGTTCAAAACCAATACAAGCTTCATTTCATCATTGGATATGAGACTGCACGAAAAACACCTATTTACAATTTTTACACTTAGCAAACCAAGAGTATATATAGCTATATAAACATCTCACACAAATTGCTCAAACCTGACCTCTGAATCCCCTGGCTCGCCACGGGTAGCCCTTTCACACTTGCTCCTTTCATAATCAGGATCATCCGTCGGCAGCTCATACCGGCAAACCGGGCATGTATTTCGAATGCCCAACCAGGGCACAATGCAGTCCTGATGGTAGTAATGGCAACAGGGTAAGCTCCTGACCTTATCCTCCGACGCAATGCTGTCTTTACAAACAGCACAGACCACTTCTTCATTCTTCAACTTCTCCTTTGTGAACTTAACAAAGGGAAGATCCTCGACAACACTTGAAGCCGCCGGAGGGCTACCTTTCATGGCATTCGCATTCTCCACGAATTGCCCAAAAATCGTGTTGATGTACTCTGCAGTCTCTAAGTCAACATCATCATCATCGGCATACCTCCGGAAATTGTTGACTGTCAATAGAATTTCCCACTCCAGGCTTCGTGTGGCTCCTTCCGGAACCTCTTCTTCTTCAGTCGAAAACCCAGAGGCCACTGAGAGCTCTTCAACTCCGCCATCGATCCGATTAGACTCAGAATTTTCAAACATGTTCCTCTGCTCCACCAAGAAAAGGTTGTCCCAGATTGATTGGATACCCGAATCGGTGATCCTATTACTTTCGATATCATCGATGGTACCGGAATCCGAATCAGATTCCGATTCCAACCCAACAATCCGAAGGCCACTAACGCGCGAATCATCCCCTGGTGGAATATTAAACTCGCCCAATTCAGAGACAGAGCCCTGAGAATTTGACTCTAGACCAAACCCTAACCCCAAATTTGACGATATTTCATCTCCACCATCAACACCCCCAATTTCCGATTCAAGCGAAAGCGGGTCCGAACCAGGAACGGTAACGCAGTCGGTATTGGGCCGCTCCGAGGTGCGACGGTCGAAGAGATCGGTGACGAAGCAGCTGACGTCATGGTCCGAATCGGAGGCGGCGTCGGAGAAACAGTCGCAATCGGAGCTTCGGGAATCGGGAGGATCGGCGAAGGGGTTGCAATTGTGGTTGGTGCACCAGTGGGCGAGGGGATCAAGAGTTAGGGTTTGTGGGTCTGGTTCGTTTGGTTGTGGTTCGCGGGGTAGGTGAGTGGTGGCGGAAAGCTCAGACATAGTCTTCAAAATTAATAATGGAAGAAATTGGAGAAATTTTTGTTTGTTGGTGGTGCTTCGGTTTATATAGTGTGGGTTTTCTTCCCTCGTTTTTTATTTTATTTTATTTCACTTTGTCTTGGCCTGCTCTGTGAAGGAATAAAAGTTTAATCAGGAAAAATGAAGGTTACCAAATTTTGCATTCCTCTCATGATAACATGCTATTATTAATGCGTGCATTATTGGAAAAATATACGAAAAACATGTTGCAGGTGTCTTCTTCGAATTATTACACATAATCTGCACCCTCCTTGGTGGTTACATTCTGTACACCCTCCTTGGTGGTTACATTCTGTACTGGATATCACAAGTTTATTGCAAAATTTTAATGTTAATTTCATTCGACATATCTTCCATGAAAGTAATATGACGGTTTCCTCATCTTTATGTTTGGTTTAATCATGTTCCTCATTTTGTAGCTCTTCGGATATTGTATGATAATCGATCTCTTTGAATTCCTAGAGGATCCCTCTTTGAAATTCATTTTGTGTTCCAAAAATAAAGAGGTTATCGTGATAGATTATCTCAAGGAAACTTCAAACTAGTACAATATTATCTTGATAAACTACGGGCGTCCGCGGTCTCCCCATGCTTCTCTTTCAGCTCAAAGAATACGTCCTTGATTGCCTCAAATACCTCTTCAGGAGACCTTTCAGCATCAATCTAGGCCAAAATCAGAGAAGAAGAAGAAAATAAGCTACTTATGGGAAAATCCAATTTTTAGGTCAAATTAGCCAAGCTAAACAACATTTAGTCATCTAATTGTGAAACACTCTTCATGTATATATTTGTCGGTTTTAATAAACTATAGCGTAAAAGGCATGAACAAAGACTAATATTATTTACTGGAAAAAGGGAAAGTAACCATTTCCCATGAAATGTTACAATCAGAAGCTTTGTGGAGAAGATCGTTACCTTTCGAACCTTGCCCTTGGCGCTGTAATAATTGATTACAGGAAGAGTGCATTCAAAGTAGACTTTAAGACGCTTCTGTTCTGTATTGTGTTAATATTATCATCAACTCTTCCCTTTGAATCCACAGACAATATGCATGAAAAAGAGTTACAGAAGTTAGACACATTGAAAAATTTGTAAGTTAAAGAAGAAGAAAAAGGGCAATTTGCTCACCTGGTTTCTATTTAAAAGACGTCTTTTCATCTCCTCTTCTGAGCAGTCAAGAAACAATACAAAATATGGCTCAATTTTCATCTGTAGCACAAGTTTTGATTGTGCACATGGAACAGATAGAACAATGAGATATGAATATGTTAAAATCAGTGAAAGAAAAACTTATGCTATTCGCAAATAGTTTTTACATTAAGCAATGTAATCAAACTATCAAAGAATTTGATAGCTTAAACAAACAAAACAGAAAACTGCAAACCTACAATGCTTTCAGCGGCAGCACGATTTTCTTCATTCCGTGGGAAGCCATCGATGACAAATTTCTTGTTTTGGCTCCTCTGCATTGCCTGTTGCAGAAGCTTGACAACCAGATCGGAAGGAACAAGCCTTCCTTCTTTCTTACAGTCCTCAATCATTTTACTATAAAGAAATTTGTAACAATAAAAGATGTGTACAACAAGATGCATAATAGAAGTTTCATCCAAAACATATGTTTCCTAGATTTCCATCATATGCCAAAATTATAATATTTACGTCTGAGTATTAGGAAGCTGAAAGCAAAATTATTGGTTTAGTATTGCACAAACGAAAGAAAGAAACTTTTGAATTGAATACCCGTATTCAGATCCAGTCTCAACTTCTGCTTCAAGAAGATCACCAACACTCAGATGACAAAACCCAAAGTATGGAGCAATTTTGGCGCATTGTGTACTCTTTCCGCTACCTGGACCACCTGCAAAGCATAGTTTAGGAGTAACTACATCAGCAGGCACAACAATTAGAAGGTTAGCAAGTCATCTTAGATTACATGGGCAGGATTCTTTGTAAACATTCTAACACATCTAACGTCATCATTTCGTTTTGGATACAAAAATGAGGTGAAGGTGCTCAAGCTCAAGAGAAGACTTCCAATCCATAAACTTGTATAAATTTGAGTGCAGAACTTGGACACTGCCACAGCAGCTGAGCACCTCCCACTGTTATTATAAGAATTTCTTAGTTCCTTTGGTCCAAAAACTTCTTACACACCCACTCTGATCACCTAAGCTAATTGTTTAACAGGGAGACAAATTACCATGAATGTTGGTACAATTTCATGGAGAGCCACAAACCAAAGTTCAAATGAAATTTGTTACATGTCACTTGGATATTTTACTGTCAAGACTCGAGATCAGTCCTCGATCCCTCCACGACAAATACAAAGGTGCTAAAACATAGAGAATATTGAGAGTAGAGAGTGGAAAGTGTAGAGAGAATGAGAGTTGTAGAATATTTTCTGATTTTTCACTTATGTTTCATTCCTTACAATCAACACATATATATACAAGTTCCTAAGACATTAGTCAAGCCCCCCAAGTTAGGCAACCAAACTAATTAGGCAACCAAACTAGTTAGGCAACCAACCTAGTCAAGCCCCCCAAATATTGTAGGTGCCAAACATAGTAGGTGCCAAACATTAATTGACTACATAATTAACACATTAATTGACTACATAATTAATACATTAATTGACTAAACATTGTAGGCTACCAACCATTGTAGGTGCCAAACTAATCCTCATTAATTGACTATTGCTAACACTCCCCCTCAAGTTGGTGCATAGATATCATCAATGACCAACTTGCCAAAAGAGAGACTGTCGTTATTAATATTTCCGCATCAAGCTTCTTCTTAATAGAATGTCGATCCACTTCAACATGCCCCCTCACGTGGGACCACTACATGGTGGGCCACACGTGGAGCAAAGGCCACATCGAAGTTAATCATTTCGGTCTGTCGGTGGCAACACCAAATCCAAGTGCAGCCGGTTGGTCGGTAGATCACATAAACCATGCGAACAAGGCAAAGGCAAAGCAAAGAACATAGAAACCCTGTGAACACGGTAAGAACACAGAAACCCTGTGAACACGGCAAAGGTAAGGTAAAGGACACAGAAACCCTGTGAACACGGCAATGATAAGGTAAAGGACACAGAAACCCTGTGAACACGGCAAAGGTAAGGTAAAGGACACAGAAACCCTGTGAACACGGCAAGGACACAGAAACCCTGTGAACACGGCAAAGGTAAGGTAAAGAACACAGAAACCCTGTGAACACGGTAAGGACACAACCAAACCCTAAAATAGGGAAAGGCACGTCAAGGTAAAACCAAACCCTAAAAAGAAAGGGCAAGGCAAGGTAAGACAAATAAAGGCCAAGCAAAGGCAAAGGCAACCAAACCCTAAAAAATAGGATAAGGCAAGGTAAGGCAAAGCATGGTAAAGTGTGGCAAGGTAAAGCCAAACCCTAAAAAATAGGATAAGGCAAGGGTACGGAAAGTCAAGAGCAAAGGCAGGGTCAACGAGCATGACCACATCGGAAACACACCGGTAAAGGCAAGAACACGGTAGAAGCAACAACAACACTGTCCTCAACAAGAGACAACAACACTGGTACCAGCAAGAGCAATATAAGGCACTGGCACCAGCAAGACAAGGCAGGGCAGACAACTGTGGCAGTAGCAACAGCAGAGGCAACTTCTCTTCACTCCCCCTCTCCCCCTGAAGAGAAGGGGTCGATGGAGCCATATGATCAGTGGCACTGGCACAAGTGAGAGAAATCTAAGACACTGGCACCAGCAAGAGCAATATAACTATCCCCAGCAACATTGTCCCCAACAAGAGTCATAACAGGTAGGAGCAACAACACTGTTAACAACAAAGGGACACAAAAGGCAGGAGCTGGCACCAGCAAAGGATATAGTAAGCAGCAACAACAATACTAGCAGCGTCACAAATACTTCCATTATTGCAGACACAACTTCTCTTCACTCCTCCTCTCCCCCTGAAGAGAAGGGGTTGTCAGAACCATAAAAGCAGTGGCACTTGAGAAACAGAAGCTGACTGAAGCTCAGATGTAGAAGAATCAGTCATGGCAGATAGGTAACTGAATTGCAGGCAGCGGAATAGATGAGCAGCAGTGTCACTCCCCCTCAAATCCGACGACGTATGAGAGTCGAGATTTGGAGAAAGCAACACCGGTAATGACAATAAAGTTGCAGCACCCAAATAAAGTTGCATCTATCTCCCCCTCAAATCTGACACTGGTAGAGGGTCGAGATTTGGAAGAAGAGAAAATGAAATAATAGTAAAGAGACTCAAACATGCCAGTCTCGTGGTAGAAACAAATGCAAGGAAAGGTGGAATGGAGATGGGCATCCGACAACTGGAGAAAAGGAATAAAAGATGGAAAAGAGTCAAAACATTAGGCACAAATGTGGTGTGCATGAGAACGAAGAGATGAGGAGAAAACACCTTCACTTGGGTAACACAGAGAAAAGTGTAAGTCAACAAGGGAGAAGAAATATACCAGACAAAAATGGGATGGAAATAGAGTGGAAGAAATAATTTAAGGAAATAAAAGGGAATAAAGTAAGAAGTATGTGATAGGTGGTGAGAAAAGAAACCATAAATAAGAAAACACAAGATGTTGGCGTGAGAGAGAGAAATAGTCAAATTGGAAAGGAAAAAGAGGTAGACAAGGTAGAAATAAGACAAGAAAATAAAACACTCTTGGGCCAACAAGTTGGCAAAAGCAAATAAAATCAATAAAGAAAAGAAGAGCAAATTGGAAGAAGAAAGGATAAGAACGGGAGCTAAACAAAGAGAGGGGTTGGAAAGAGAGATAGTTGAAAGGAGAGCTCGTTAGAGAGCAAAGAGAGAAACAGATAGGTTGCTCAAAAAAGGAGAAGGAGAAAGGCAGCTCAAGAGAGCAGCAAAGAAGACAGAGACCAGCAGAAAAGTCAAAGAAAAACATAAGGGAGCTCGTTAGAGCTTGAGAGATGATGCAAACACTAGAGTGGCTGTGCAAAGGGAACATCGTCAGTAGTGTAGCTCGGTATGACAGAGACAAGGCCGAGTAGGAAAAGGCTCAGCGAGCGGTGACGAGGCTCGCGGAGGAAAGGAAATGGCTCGGTGAGCGATGACGAGGCTCACGGAGGAAAGAGATCATGGTGATCAAGGAACGTACTGCCCATAGGAAACAAATTAGGCCATCGTGGCCAAGGGACTTATTGCCCATACAGATAAAAGAGAGGAAATTTAATAGAAACAAGAGAATTTACAGCAACATGAAAAAATGCCAACGACTCTCAATTTGATAGAGGATCTTAAGGATTAGCCATTAGGCTCTGATACCATGCTAAAACATAGAGAATATTGAGAGTAGAGAGTGGAAAGTGTAGAGAGAATGAGAGTTGTAGAATATTTTCTGATTTTTCACTTATGTTTCATTCCTTACAATCAACACATATATATACAAGTTCCTAAGACATTAGTCAAGCCCCCCAAGTTAGGCAACCAAACTAATTAGGCAACCAAACTAGTTAGGCAACCAACCTAGTCAAGCCCCCCAAATATTGTAGGTGCCAAACATAGTAGGTGCCGAACATTAATTGACTACATAATTAACACATTAATTGACTACATAATTAACACATTAATTGACTAAACATTGTAGGCTACCAACCATTGTAGGTGCCAAACTAATCCTCATTAATTGACTATTGCTAACAAAAGGTGGACAGGAAGGAAAAAACAAAATTGAAAGAGTTCATGATCAAATTCAAATTGCACCAACAAAAGTTTCACACCAGCAAAATGTAGAAGTTGCAAAAATATTGTAAACTGCTTAATTACCTGAAACATAGATAACTGTGTACCCTTTAGGGTTATGTTCACTTACATCCTGCCAATCAAAGATAAATTTCATTCAGAAAACAGGATGAATACAAATTTTCCCAGAAAAGTATGAGTGAAAATTAATAATGCACTGAATAATAGATAATAATATCTAAGAATCAAACCAAGGAAAAAAACAAGAGTTGACAGTTTGACACCAACCTTGTTTGGAGTCACAGTTGCCTCTTGTGCTGCACCATCTTTTGCCATGGTCTCCATGAAATCCTATTCATCATGGGCTTCTTTAGATACAACAAGCCATAATTTTAAGACCCTTCACCAGGTAGGTAAAGGCTTCATCTTTACTTCCTCCACAAAATTATTTTCTTTTATATGAACAAGCAAACTTTTTAACCTTAACTTCAAGTTTTAAATAAATAAATAAATAATCCTAAAGAGAATAGCTTTATACGCAGATGAGATGAGAGAAGAGAAATAAAAAAATAAATGAAAAAGAAGTTTAAAAAAAAATAATAATCACCTGACAGGGATTATACTGGGGGGGAAGACAGAAGAGTGCAATGTTTGCTCACAGATTCATAGCTCCTTTCTGTGTGTAAACGGTGGCATGGGTCAGCTACACCGACTAGAGACTTCGAGACAGTTTGCAAACGCTGCGTTTTAAACAAGCAAATGAAAAAGAAGGTCGAAGTTTTAATTTTTGTGAATTAATATACAAATGTAAATAAAAAGAACAATTCAATAAATAAAGAAAAATGCTTTCATGTATATGAACTTTACCCGCCAAAATTTTGATACACATGAAGTTCTCTTTTATTTTAGGGGAAATATGGTTGGGGTTCTCCTTAAAGCATTTTTTTTATTAAGGTTAGGGGATTCTAAATGCATTACAAGAATTTGATCAGTATACATAAAGATGAGGGAAAAGTCACTTTTGATCCTTATAGGTTGTCCCTTTTTTTTTAATTTGATCCTTGTAATTTAAATTTTGTCAATTTAACCATGTACACATCCAAATTTCCATCCAATTTCATATAAAATTCTGTCCAAAATACCCCTCCACATGAGAGACGTGTTTATTATATCAAGAAATTGGACGGATATTTGGACATGTCTTTAAATTGTAATAAAATAAACTACGTGGGTTAAATTATCAGAATTTAAAGTACAGGGATGAAAGTCGAAATTTCGTCAAACTAGAACTAAAAAGTGACTTTTTGCCTAAAGATAAATGAGAAATTGGAAGTAGTTACTGAATTTGTGTGTGTATTATTAGCAAAGGTAGTTGTAAGAACCTAATTGTCTTTGGACACTTGACCCAAAAATTGTCTCTAACAAAGAGTCTGTAACTCAATTCATTAAGAGCAGTTATCTTCCCCAAAGGTTATGTGTACATGTGTTCAAATATCCCCTCCCCAACATTTTTTTTGTTCATGAAATTGTCTTTGAAGCTGGGTATCCAGAGACAATTCAAGGGTGTCCAGAGAATCACCCTACACCATAAACTTTTAGAAAGATTCGACCCAATAATAAGTTGTTGGTATTAAAGCCCAAGTATTAGCCCATGAACTCAAAAAGGAAAGTTTCGACTAGAAAAACTCAAAAAGGAAAGTCTGCAAATGAAACAAGGAAAAACAGTCTGTTATTGGAAAAGGCCAAAAAATAAAAATTATGCTTGTTCTTGTTGTAGCTTAGCTACATTCAACAACGATCTCATTCCTGAATCCTTAAGCTCCAAAATTTTGCTACCAAAATCCACAATTTCACTACGAATTTCACAAATTCTTCTACTTTAGGGTTTGAATTGGGCGCGAAGCGAATGCGAGCAAAAGGGGTCGAAGCTAGCTGGTAGCGTAGAGACAAACAATGAAGGCAGGAAGCGCCGCGAAGCTTATCGTGGACGCCCTGCTCCAGCGGTTCCTTCCACTCGCACGGCGTCGTATTGAGACTGCTCAAGCTCAGGTCCGTTGTGTGATTCAAATCCATTTGAATTCCTGCAATTTTCACCTATTTGGTTGTATTTGGATTTTCAGTTCTCTGTCTGTGTATCTATGTAGCTCTACCTCTGGCTTTCCTTAGTGGAGAAATGAACAATCTAATTTCATCGTTGATAAAGATCTTTGTTCTACTTGTTTTGATACTTCTTCATCTTTAGTTCCATTGTTTCCAGCATGCCTTGTTATAGTTCTTAGTTGGCACAAGGAACTTGGTAGAGTTACTTAGAGTGGTCATTGATTCTTTGTAATCTTCGTATGACCGCAGCAAGATATGATTTCATAACATTAGTCGAGGAAAGAGTAATAGCCATAATGAAAAAGTTGAAAATAGTTGTAAGTGGTCGTCCTAGACTCCTAATTCCTTTTGAGGTCCCCTTATTTGTGTAGAACTGGTACCAACATTGTCATTGTTACTGTGCATAGTCGATATATTTCATCCAATGAGTCAATGCCTTTTGCCGTTAGTGAATGTATTGCTATGGTGGGTTTGGAATTAATCTAACATGTGATGTTTGTCTTCATTTTGTTATGTGGGAAACTTGCAGGATGGGCAATATCTCCGACCTTCTGACCCTGCTTATGAGCAAGTACTGGATTCCTTGGCTATGGTAGCTCGGCATACGCCCATACCTCTTTTAGAAGCTCTTCTAAGATGGAGAGAAAGGTGGGTTTCTCCCTTTTCCACAGATATGTTTTTCTGCGTTCCTCCTAGTTATTTTAGACCTGATGCCTTCCAGGTTTATTGTAACCTCTTTTTTATAATGACTTTGGTATAGCTATAATATGTCAACTCATTGTGTTGATCTGAGTTATTATTTGTTTTCTGTCTTACCATATGATTTTGTAACATGGGAATCTTTTTGTTGCAGTGAATCCCCGAAAGGTGCAAATGATGCATCTACATTCCAAAGAAAGGTTTGTCAAAAGCTTGTTTCTTTGACCGGATGCGTTTGTTCTTTATTGTATATGGTGGAAGTCAAAAAAGTTCGACCTATAACATCAATGCAGTTCATAGCTCTTTATTGCATAGTACAGCAACTAAGAATATCAAATTTTATGAGATTTTCATTTTTTCAATGTATGTCAATTAATACTTATATTATATAGTTGTATCTGTGATTGGGGAGTCTGCTTCATTAATTATAACTTCCATACTATGTCTGCTGATGCTCAGCTTGCGGTGGAGTGCATTTTTTGTTCAGCATGTATTCGCTTTGTTGAGTGCTGTCCACAAGAAGGACTTACAGGTTAGTTCATTGCATCAGTATTTGATTTTACCTTGAGGCTTGTGAAGTTGTGCTATTCAGCGAAATAAAACAAGCTTTGTTCTTACTGCAGAGAAACTTTGGTCTGGGCTTGAAAATTTTGTGTTTGACTGGCTGATTAATGCTGACAGGTAAAGCTATAGTTGGTTGTAGGAACTTCTTGGATATATGTTGTGTGATTGTCTGATTGGTTAAACTCAGAGCTTCGTACACCAACATTGCTAGTTTTTCCATATGGAGTCAACTAAGTTCTACCTCTTTGATGTTAATCTTGAGCAACTACTGTCCTATATCCTTCATCGCATTGATGCTTTCTCATTTATCTTCCTTGTATCTGTCATACTTTTCCATGAATCTGCTATATGCATGGAGTATTTTTTGTTTACCTTTTCTCTTTTAATCAGGAAAGAAAAAAAGACGTGGGTCTTGCTGAAGTTTGCATTTTGTCTCGCTATTCACTTCTGTGTTTGTTCTGATACTTTGTTACACATATTGATAATAAAATTTAAGTACCAGGATGTTGTTTGGATCTAAGAATTTATACTTTCATGCCTGGGTGTAAAAGAAAACAAAGAGGAATGATTAACTGGGTAATACTGGTTGTTCTGTGTATTAGTTGGAAGAGTTTTAGCATAACATTGAATCAAGAATAATGCCTTAGGGACGATAGGATTGTAGAACACTGCTAGAGCTATTTACTAGTGATCTAAGTCTGAAAGCTGAACTTCCCCATCAACAGCCCTATTCCCTGCGGTTGTATGCAATGTAGAAGAGCCAGAGATGCAAGGACTAGAACACATATCTCAAAACTTGATAAAACACATTAAAAGCTTTCTTTTTTCATTTGCTCATATAATTCATCTTGATTGCAACTCACTATACTCTCATTGCAGGGTTGTTAGCCAGGTTGAATATCCCTCATTGGTTGATCTGCGAGGACTCCTTCTGGACTTAGTCGCTCAGCTCTTAGGGGCCTTATCTCGCATCAGGTGACTGAATATCAAGTTATCATATTTGGAATTGATGGAAATTGCTATCATTATCCTCAAACTCCCTTGCGCCCTCAAACCCCCCCTTCTCTCCTGCAAGAAGAAGAAAAGAATTGCAAAACATTAAAAACTATTTGGTCATTATCAAAGTGGATTTGAAATCTATTATTTGTTGATTTTATATCTTTTAATAATTTGTGATATGTGTGATTTAGGCTTTGTAGTTGATAATAACACTAGGTTTTGATAGTTGGTTTTCATCTTTGTCATCTATCATTGGTGAAGTTGGGTGTAAGTTAACTCATTGATGCATGTCATTTTAAAGAATCTGGCATCATTATTACATTTACCTGTCGAATATGATTAACTGTCCAAGTTTAGTTAATGTATTATATACGGTGTGCAGGTTTAGTTCTGTCACTGAGCGCTTTTTCATGGAGCTCAGTATTCGTCGAATCGACACTAGTGTTGCCAGAAGTGAAACCCTTAGTATCATTAATGGAATGCGCTACTTGAAACTTGGGGTATGTGGAAAATAACATTCATATAGGAAAATTGACATTTGGACAACTCTATAACTATTAAGTAATTGTCAGGTAAAAACTGAGGGTGGACTGAATGCATCTGCTTCCTTTGTGGCAAAAGCAAACCCCCTCAATCGTGCACCACATAAACGCAAAAGTGAGCTTCATCATGCACTATGCAATATGCTTTCAAATATCCTAGCACCTTTGGCAGATGGTGGAAAAAGCCAGTGGCCACCTGCAGGTGTAGAGCCTGCACTTACACTCTGGTATGAAGCTGTTGGGCGGATAAAAGGACAACTCATGCATTGGATGGAAAAACAGAGCAAACATATTTCTGTGAGTTGACCCCAACTCTTTTATGTCTTGGTTTTTCCGATATCTAAATTGTGCAAAATAATATTCATAATACTTTGACATAACATTCAGAAAGTTCCCCCTTTGTACTTTTCTGTTGCCTCCAATTTAATTATGGTATACAATTCAAAAGAGGGGGAAAAAGAATTTGATACCTTTTACAGAGATAAATAGTTTGTTTACCTGTACAAATCCTCATGGTGGTCCTGGAATTGTCTTGTTTATCGTGTGAATTTTCTCATTTTCAAATTGCTCTTGCCACTAACCGGGCAGTTGGTGCGTGATAAATTCATGTGTCACAGTTACAGAGGCATCTTTTGGTATTTGGATTTTCGCTCTGATTATATGTTAGAATTACAAGTATTTCTCCGAAAAGGGTTCTTTTCATGTTGTGTGGTTGTAATGTTTCTCTTGAATTTGGATTTTAAATGTTTGCTTTTGGATGGTATGGTTGGTGTTTGGTGTTTTTATTTCCTTTTACATTGTCAGGTCAACTGTTATTCTTTTTCCCCCTTTGTCATTATTGTTAAATATGAGTTCTCTATCAAGCTAGTGCTGTTTATTACATCCCTCCCTTGCATATTTGTATTTTTCATTTTAATTTCATGTAGACAATGTCTGTGTCAGGTTGGTTACCCTTTGGTAACTCTTCTTCTCTGTCTTGGCGATGGTACAACTTTTGTCAACTACTTGAGCTCTCACATGGATCAACTCTACAAGCTTCTTAGAGTAAGTCCAAGAAACAAATTTGTGTAGGGCACAATAAAGCAGGCATTTGGTTAATTTGTTGTTGTGTACCAGGTCCAGTCATGTTGTTTAATCATGTTTTTTTTTTTTTTTTTTGGGGCGGGGAGCCTATGTCTTCCATTTCAGATGTAAGTTGTATGACATTATGTGGTTTATTCATTTAGGATAAGACCCATCGTTTCATGGCCTTGGACTGTCTTCACCGAGTTTTGAGGTTTTACTTGAGCGTCCACACTGAAAAACAGCCACCTAATCGTACATGGGACTACTTAGACAGTGTAACCTCACAACTCTTGACAGTTCTAAAGAAAGGGATGCTTACTCAGGACGTCCAACATGATAAACTTGTGGAGTTCTGTGTGACTATAGCGGAACATAACCTTGATTTTGCCATGAACCATATGATACTGGAATTGCTGAAGCAAGATAGTCCTAGTGAGGCAAAGGTTATTGGTCTCCGTTCTTTGCTTGCCATTGTCATGTCACCTTCAAGTCAGCATGTCGGCTTGGACATATTTACAGGTTCAGTCATATGCCAGAAATATATTATTATAATTGTATTGAAGCTGAAGTTTTCAACTGATCTTCATTTGAGTCTTCTTGCATCAACAGGTCATGATATTGGCCACTATATTCCAAAAGTGAAGGCTGCAATTGAGTCAATTTTGAGGTCTTGTCATAGAACCTATAGTCAGGCTCTTCTAACATCTTCGAGGACCACCATAGGTACTTTCTTTACTAATATATGTCAAGTATTCTTCTATATAGTTTAGTAGGTTTTCTTTTCATTTTCCATTTATATGCTAATTAATTATCAACATTTTCAGTTTTAGTTTGCTATTTATAATCTACACTGTGATGGGAATGTACCTTTTGAAGATGCAAAAGGTTGCATATGTAGTGATTGGTCAACAAATCTGTCTTGATCTCCTAATTAACTCTCTCCCTACACTGCAGCCTACACCATTGAACTTTTATCTCCTTTACTAAGACAACCAGTATTTATTGCAGCTATGGAATATTGAAGTTTTACAGTGTCTGTGTGTAACTTAACTTTATGCTTATGTTGCTGCAATGACAACACTCAATAAATCTTATGCTTTCCAGATTCTGTAACCAAGGAAAAGTCTCAAGGATATCTCTTCCGGTCTGTGCTGAAATGCATACCATATCTAATAGAAGAAGTTGGACGAAGTGATAAAATCACTGAAATAATACCTCAACATGGGATAAGCATTGATCCTGGTGTTCGTGAGGAAGCAGTGCAGGTACTGAACCGGATTGTGAGATACCTTCCCCACCGTCGCTTTGCAGTGATGAGAGGGATGGCCAACTTCATCCTACGACTTCCTGATGAGTTCCCTCTTCTCATTCAAACATCATTAGGCCGTCTGTTGGAACTCATGCGTTTTTGGAGAGCTTGTCTAATTGATGATAGGCTGGAATGTGATGCTCAAGATGTAAAACGTGTGGAGCGAAATGAAGGATTTAAGAAACCTTCTTTCCATATAGCAGGAGACTTGATTGAGTTTCGTGCGTCAGAGATAGATGCAGTCGGTCTTATCTTCCTTAGTTCTGTTGATAGCCAGATTAGACATACTGCACTAGAGTTATTGCGGTGTGTACGTGCTTTAAGGAATGATATACGGCAACCTGATCATAGTCTGAAATATGAACCTGAACCAATATTTATAATCGATGTCTTGGAAGAACATGGGGTGTGTTATCTTCCTATCTTTAACTGTTCCGTATTCCATTCCCCCTATCCTGCTTTTCATTTGAGTTTCAATGTTGCAAATGTGCATATTATTTTGTTTCATTCATGAATCTTTTTCTAATGTTTCAGGATGACATCGTCCAGAGCTGCTATTGGGATTCTGGGCGTCCATTTGATTTGAGACGAGAATCTGATGCAATCCCTCCTGACGTGACACTTCAATCTATAATATTTGAGAGCCCTGATAAGAACAGGTGGGCTCGTTGTCTTAGTGAGCTTGTCAAATACGCTGCTGAACTTTGCCCAAGATCTGTCCATGAAGCAAAGTAAGTATATTTTTGTTTACGTGTAGTTATGTTTACACAAGTTTCTTTTGATTTCCAAAAAAGATGTATGTTCCTTTCTAGCATTGATGTGCTCTTCTCTCAGTACTGAGTTTGAACTTGTGGTATTTAAGAGTGGCTCAACTTTTTTTTTTTTTTTAATAGAAACATTGTATTGATAATCAAGAGGAAAAATCCTCGAACAAACAACAAAACCTATAATAAAGAGTGTCTGATCTACTAAGACTGAAAGTAATTCTGTACTTAAAAAACACAAAAAACACAAGAGTGGCTCAACTAAAAAGGGAATTACTGCCTGTATGTAGAGTTTGAGCAAAAATAAACTTCTTTGGTTGCACATACACGTTAAATGTTTTTGTTAGGTTACTATCATCTGGTGATAACGAGAAGCAAACTAGTAGCATGTAAGCTGATTTCTTGTTGAACAATATATTATGTAGTAAAGCATGATTTGGTTGTATTTGTGCTGGGAACATGATTTTGCTTGTATGGCTATATTGCTCTTATCTTTTACATGCTTTATAAGGATAAATATTTCCAGTTCAACCCAAATTTCAAGATTGGAATCCCATGATCTTATCGCAACACCATCTTTATTTGCAGGGCAGAGGTTATGCAACGTCTGGCTCATATCACACCTGTTGAGTTGGGTGGGAAGGCTCATCAATCACAAGATGCAGACAACAAACTGGATCAGTGGCTTATGTATGCGATGTTCGTGTGTTCATGTCCGCCAAATAATAGAGAAGCTGGTAGTATAGTTGCAACCAAAGATCTTTACCATCTAATTTTTCCATCTCTAAAATCTGGATCTGAGGCACATATAGTAAGTACTGTCAGAGGTTTGTTTAATTTCAGTGTAACGTTTCTTTATTTTCTTTTTCTTGTTTCTGTGAATACGATAAATTTGTCATGGGGTGTCAGAATGCGGGGTCAGTTCTAAATCCAATACCTAGGATGCTATTATGTCACTACTAGTTTGAGGTCTGTTGCATCTGTAAGGGTTTGCTCTAATTAGAAACTTAGAATCTTTTTCTTTAATAACTATTCCGTGCATCTTGATTCTTTTCAACTGGTTAGACTAAATTTCGTCTCTAAATTTAGCATGCAGCCACAATGACTCTTGGCCACTCGCATCTGGAAGCATGTGAAATCATGTTTACAGAGCTTGCATCTTTCATTGATGAGGTTTCTTCAGAGACAGAGGGAAAACCAAAGTGGAAGGTGCTGTATGGTTAAACTCCTCAAATTTCTTTTATTTGATGGCTGACATTTGAAGACACCGAGCATTATGGCATTATCTATGTTCTGAATATGTTTAGTACTAGAGAGTGCGTCGATTTGCAGTGCTTTAACTTAAGGGAGGAAAATTCATGTTGCCAACCTCAAAGCATATAATTTGTTACTTGATTTTGAACTCTAGCGTGCCAATCATACGCATGGTCTGTTCCTGTTTTGGTAAATTAGACATGCATTGTTGGAACACATAGTTATATCCATTCATAAAAATTTATGTAATGTCCGTTTGACCGGTCAAATCAAAATATGTAGTATTGCATTTTCTCCTTACAAAGTCGTTATACTTTGGTCAGCAATTAATGACAAAGGAAAAAGTAATAGTAATTACAATAACAACAGTAGAACATTGTATCCCTTTCCAATTGATTTCTCGTATGTACAGCTTTCAGTCAAGTAGTTTTTATGTCGGCAGAAACTTTTGTTAACCTGATTCTTTGAAAACTTAACTAACTATATGAATATCCCTTTTTTTGCTTCATCAGTTACTTAAGGTGCTTCATTAGTTAGATATTGGTTCTCAATGAATATGACTAAACATAATATTCAAATCACATGAATACAGAGTCAAAAATCTCGCCGTGAGGAGCTTCGTATCCATATTGCAAATATATTTCGTACTGTTGCTGAAAATGTATGGCCTGGCATGCTGGCCCGTAAACCAGTTTTCCGTCTCCACTATCTGAAGTTCATTGATGAGACAACCAGACAGATCTTAACAGCACCTGCTGAAAACTTCCAAGATATGCAGCCTCTCCGCTTTGCACTTGCTTCTGTTCTAAGATCACTAGCCCCGGAATTTGTTGAGTCAAAATCGGAGAAATTTGATATTAGAACTAGAAAGCGACTGTTTGATCTGCTTCTCTCCTGGTGTGATGACACAGGCAGTACATGGGGTCAAGAAGGTGTTAGTGATTACCGACGTGAAGTAGAACGTTATAAGTCTTCTCAGAATGCACGGTCAAAAGATTCTGTGGACAAAATATCATTTGATAAAGAACTTAGCGAACAGGTTGAGGCAATCCAGTGGGCCTCCATGAATGCTATGGCTTCACTCTTATACGGGCCTTGCTTTGATGATAATGCGAGGAAGATGAGTGGTCGGGTTATATCTTGGATCAACAGTTTGTTCATTGAGCCAGCGCCTAGGGCTCCATTTGGGTACTCTCCAGCGGACCCAAGAACTCCCTCTTATTCAAAGTACACAGGAGAAGGTGGTCGTGGGACTGCTGGTCGTGATAGGCATAGGGGTGGTCATCATCGTGTTTCTTTAGCAAAACTGGCTTTGAAGAATCTATTACAAACAAATTTGGACCTGTTTCCTGCTTGTATTGATCAGGTACTCATGTTTCCTTTGCTCTATTCAATTATCGTTTTCTTTCCAAGTAAGAAAATCCAGTTATGGAGTGCACCGCTGAAGGCTGATTAGCCTGTGCTAGACAGAGTCTGTTGGCCTATAGCTCCTTTTATCCTTCCCACTTAAGAATTTTATAATTTGATTCACTTTTTTTGTACTACACAAGATAATTGATGAATTGTTAATTCATTAGTAAATATATCGTATTTTCAGATGATACCTTGACAATCAACAAGGTAATTCTGACTTCCTAAAAAGTAAACTGGTGATTCAAGAACTGAGAATCCACTGAATGCTTTGCAAGTCAGTTGGTTTCAATAAAATGTCAAATTTCAGCTTTCTTCTTTTTTGCTGAAAAAGTTCACATACACGCTCTCTGGTCTTCACTTGCATGTTCACTGCTTTTTAAATTGATAGCTCATAAGGATTTCATTCTTATAAATACATAAAAAATTGATACTTTGTTGCAGTGCTATTACTCGGATGCTGCTATAGCTGATGGTTACTTCAGTGTGCTAGCTGAGGTCTACATGCGCCAAGAGATACCAAAATGTGAAATCCAGAGACTTTTGAGCCTGATTCTCTACAAGGTGGTAGATCCATCAAGACAAATCCGTGATGATGCTCTTCAGATGCTTGAGACACTTTCTGTTCGCGAGTGGGCTGAGGATGGCATTGAGAGCTCAGGGAATTATCGGGCTGCTGTTGTGGGTAACCTTCCTGATTCTTACCAACAATTCCAATACAAGCTCTCGTGCAAGCTTGCCAAAGACCATCCTGAGTTGAGTCAGCTCCTGTGTGAGGAGATTATGCAGAGGCAACTTGATGCGGTTGATATCATTGCACAGCATCAGGTCTTAACATGCATGGCTCCTTGGATTGAGAACCTAAATTTCTGGAAACTTAAGGACTCAGGTTGGAGTGAAAGATTACTAAAAAGCCTTTACTATGTGACGTGGCGGCATGGTGACCACTTCCCTGATGAAATTGAGAAACTTTGGAGCACAATTGCTAGCAAACCCAGGAACATTAGTCCTGTTTTAGATTTCTTGATCACGAAAGGGATAGAGGACTGTGATTCAAATGCATCTGCAGAAATAAGTGGTGCATTTGCTACATATTTCTCTGTTGCAAAGCGAGTAAGTTTATACTTAGCACGGGTATGTCCTCAGCGCACAATTGACCACCTGGTTTACCAGTTAGCTCAGCGGATGCTGGAGGATAGCATGGATCCAATTGTGCCAACTGCAAATAAGGTTGATGCTAATGGAAATTTTGTGCTAGAATTCTCTCAAGGGCCTGCAGTGCCCCAAATTGCATCACTTGTGGACATCCAGCCACACATGTCACCATTACTTGTCCGGGGTTCCTTTGATGGTCCATTAAGAAATGCAAGTGGGAGCCTCAGCTGGCGAACAGCAGGTGTGACAGGCCGAAGTGTCTCAGGCCCAATAGGCCCAATGCCTCCTGAGTTGAACATTGTTCCTGGAAACACAGGCCGATCAGGTCAGCTCCTTCCAGCACTGGTAAATATGTCGGGGCCTTTAATGGGGGTCAGAAGTTCAACAGGAAGCTTGCGGAGTCGCCATGTTTCCCGGGACAGTGGAGACTACCTTATTGATACTCCAAACTCGGGTGAAGATGGGTTACACTCTGGGGTTTCCATGCATGGGATTAGTGCTAAAGAACTTCAATCAGCCTTGCAGGGTCATCAGCAACATTCGCTGACTCATGCAGATATAGCATTGATTCTACTTGCAGAAATTGCATACGAAAATGATGAAGATTTTCGCGAGCACTTGCCTCTTCTATTTCATGTTACATTTGTTTCGATGGATAGTTCGGAAGACATTGTGCTGGAACACTGCCAGCATCTGCTCGTTAATCTACTATACTCTCTTGCAGGACGGCACTTGGAACTGTATGAGGTTGAAAATAGTGATGGAGAGAACAAGCAGCAGGTTGTCAGCCTGATCAAGTATGTCCAGTCAAAGCGAGGAAGTATGATGTGGGAAAATGAGGACCCCACGGTTGTGAGATCTGAGCTTCCAAGTGCAGCATTGTTGTCTGCACTAGTTCAGAGCATGGTGGATGCTATCTTCTTCCAAGGAGATCTTCGTGAGACTTGGGGAGCAGAGGCACTCAAATGGGCAATGGAGTGCACATCGAGACACCTAGCCTGCCGCTCACATCAGATTTACCGTGCATTGCGGCCTAGTGTCACAAGCGATACATGTGTGCTGCTTCTCCGGTGCCTTCATAGATGCCTAGGAAATCCAGTACCTCCAGTTTTAGGATTCATTATGGAAATTTTGCTGACATTGCAAGTGATGGTGGAGAACATGGAACCAGAAAAAGTGATACTGTACCCACAACTCTTTTGGGGGTGTGTAGCTATGATGCACACAGATTTTGTTCATGTCTACTGTCAAGTACTTGAACTCTTCTCACGTGTGATTGACCGGTTATCATTCCGGGACAGAACAACAGAAAATGTGCTTCTTTCAAGCATGCCTCGGGATGAGTTTGATGCTAATAATGACATTGGGGACTTCCAACGAATGGAAACCAGGAGTGGCTATGAACAGCCTCCATCTGGAGGAAATCTGCCAACATTTGAAGGGGTGCAGCCTCTTGTTCTTAAAGGACTCATGTCAACCGTTAGTCATGGTGTTTCTATTGAAGTTCTCTCGCGGATCACAGTGCACTCATGTGACTCTATATTTGGAGATGCAGAGACAAGACTCTTGATGCACATCACAGGCTTACTTCCCTGGCTCTGCTTGCAGCTTAGCAAGGATCCGGTGATGGGGCCTGCTTCTCCACTCCAACAGCAGTTCCAGAAAGCTTGCTCTGTTGCGGCCAACATCTCAATTTGGTGTAGAGCAAAGTCATTAGATGAATTGGCTACTGTATTTATGATTTACTCTCGTGGTGATATCAAGAGTATCAACAACCTCCTTGCTTGTGTCTCACCACTCTTATGCAATGAGTGGTTCCCAAAGCACTCAGCTTTGGCTTTTGGGCACTTATTACGACTACTGGAGAAAGGGCCAGTTGGGTATCAGCGTGTGATACTGCTCATGCTTAAGGCATTGCTCCAGCACACTCCCATGGATGCTGCCCAAAGTCCACACATGTATGCGATTGTGTCCCAGTTGGTAGAGAGCACTTTGTGCTGGGAGGCACTGAGTGTGTTAGAAGCTCTTCTGCAGAGCTGTAGCTCAGTGCCAGGTTCTCACCCTCATGAACCTGGTTCGTTTGAGAACGGGATAGGCGGTGGTGATGAGAAGATGCTAGCTCCTCAGACCTCATTTAAGGCTCGCAGTGGGCCGCTACAGTATGGTATGGCATCCCCATTTGCAGCAGGTTCAACACCTGCACACGGGAGCTCAACTGAATCTGGAACTTCACCTAGAGAAGTGGCTTTGCAAAACACACGGCTTATCCTTGGGCGGGTTCTTCACAGCTGTGCACTAGGGAAGAGAAGGGATTACAAAAGGCTGGTGCCTTTCGTGACCAGTATTGGGAACCCATAACCTATACACACATGCAGGCTGTATCTTTTCTTTCTAAGATATTTAATGTATATTAGTGGATGGATGATGATGCGCATAGAAGAAAGTTTTACTGGATTTGTATATAGTAGTGCTTTGTGAAGCAATTGGTGGTGTAATATACTTTGTACAGTCAAAGCATTTAGGGGTCTTTCTATGAAGAATAATCTTAAATCCATATTTTTGCCAATCTTATAATTGTTTGCTGCTCTCGATTTCAAATCCCTTGAATTTAATGTTGGCCACCTGTTGTCAAATTCCCAATGTAACCAGTTCTAAGAGTTTAACTGACTGAATCAGTTGCAATCTGTCAGTGTAATATTGTCTTAGCAAGTGTGTCAAATGTCAGTCATATTCATTGGTGATAAAGTGTCCACAAGCAAGTGAACACCTTCTAGCTTCCTATTTTTCATCATAAACAAACAAGCAAACAAATAACCAAATTAGACAATAGAGGGGGGAAACGAATTGTGCAAAGAAAATTGCATGACAAATTTATAATACATATTTGTATTTCTCAAAGCTCACTTCATTCTGGTACAAAAAAAGAGTTCAATGTGAAGAACAATGTAATACAACAACACACGTGCGGAGGGCAATGAATTCCATTGCCCACTTCTTGCACTAAGCAAACTAACATTTCATACATTGTGCAGAGTGTTCCTTTATTTTTTATTGAACGCTCTCAGAAAACCCTGGTTTTCTAATACAGTTTGGATCCAGCCAGTTGATCTTCACTAAAAACATGAGCACCTTCCAGCATGTCCTCACATCGGATATCATTCACGCCGTGATGAATTCTTGAACAAGGCATAGGCATCACTATATATGGCCACCGCGTTTGAGAACACAGCAAGTACAATCATAAAAACACTCAAGATCTTGTCCTTCTTAGTTGCTATGTTGTGTCGATCCCTGAAATACCAAGGAAAAATAGATGAATAGTAATTCCAAGTATATTCACAAAACTGACCTAGCTATGGGAAGAACCCAGTAAATAATATCCCTATCCTTTCATGTTTATGAGATAAAAAGGCAGCATACGCATAAAATCTGTGAGATCTGATGACCTTAAGTCCTAGGCTATTCTCTGCAATCTACTATTCTCCAAATTGGAAAAAGAAAACAATTGGTTATCAAAGTAAATAAAAACCTGAACTAATAGATAGTTCTTGTGATCAAGTCAAAAACTCACTTGAGGGTAATTGCAGCAGGAAAAATGAACCCAAGGCAAACTGCAGCAGTTGCTCCAGTGAACTGGAAAGCATCCCAGATGCTGGGGATAAAGTTTGCACCCAAGAAGATAACACTTATGAGCCCAATGGTGACCAGTGCAAATCTCATATTATCCAGAACCAACGGCCTTGCAGAGGGAAAGAGAAGGCCATCTAAGTTGAGCCGCAATGGGAAGAAGACAATGGGAAACACAAGCATAAGGTGAGCAGCATAGCTGACACGAACAGCATCATTGAGCACGGAACTGTAAGGTATGCCAAGGTTGGTGTCAAAGTTGGCAAGCACATCGTCAAGAGTTCCGTCCCCAAATAGGAGGAACCCAAAAAGGCTTGTCATTATGTAAACAGATGAGCATAAAGCAAGTGAGGTTTGCACAACCCCTCTTATCTGCGTCGAGTCTTCAAGTTCGTTGTGGATACTGTGGACTGCAGATGAATTGATCAGGAAGATTATTACTCAACACATAAGTGTTTGCAATTAAAAGGTGAAAAACATTTCAAACATGAGATCTCCCACATTCAACCAACAGTCCCATTTCTATAGTTTCAAGTGTGTACATTATGCCAAAATGTTAATTTTAAATCACTTTTAAGTATCACTGGGTGATGGTATGGAAAAGTACAAGGCCAGGATGATAAAAGGATCAAGATGTGTCAAAATACCAAATTTTGTATGACTAAAGATGCCACGGTTTTAATTTTAAACAAAAAATAGAGAACATATTTTAACATGATTTAGTTAAAAAAATTAAGTAAACATTGTCAATAATAAGAACACAGGAATTGGGTGGATAAAGGGTGCGTAAACCCATTCAATTCAATTCTGACATCGAAATCTGACATGCTACTGCTCAAAGTTTGCTTCAAATTTATGTTTTGCTAAATAGTGATTCATTTAACAGGGGAAAAGGGAAGAAAGGAACTGAAGCGCAAACATACAAATCCACCTAAAATTTCTCATTCTTATATTGCAGAAACATGGACCAAGTTCTAGGCTAATGAACTCTATGTAAGTGAACAAACAAACAGTTTCCATACCATTGTAGTGACAAATGTATGCAGTGACAAGAACAGGGACTACAGTGAAGAGTTTGAAGAATGATGAAACGTCGGTAACATCAGGTAACAATCTGGGCATCGCAATGCTTCCATTGAACAACTTAACGACCGTAATTCCAACAGTAATAACAAGAAATACAACTGCTAGTGCAACTGATAAGGCAGACGTGAAGCTCAATGAATCTGCAACCATAATAGGCCTATTAAGATCACCGAAACATTATATTCCAAATGGAAAAAGAAAGAATAAGGTCTTAACAAATAATAGGCTCAAATTCAATAAAGCTAGAAAATTTAATAATAAATCACCACTCCACCAACAACTTGAGTCAAAAGCTACACAATGATTCTTGACCAAATCACTGTATGCAAGTGAAAGTGATAGAGTGAAAACTGAATAGGGGAAGGGCACATGTTTAAAGCAAGAGGGTTCTCATATAAATATGCTAAACATATGTTACCTTAACCAAATCACTCTATGTAAGTGAAAGTGATAGCAATTCACCAAACAATGCCTTCAAACATAAAAAATAAATAAAGACTAACCGATTCGCTTAAAGCATGACAATGGAGCAAATATGCCAAGCGTTGTGACAAGAAGAATAATGGCACGCCCAGTCCACCAGTGTTCTCCAAACCATCCTTCAAGTACACCAGCATGGTGAACACCACTTGAAGATGTTCCAGAAAGCACATCACCTTCATTTAAGTAATACAAAGATTGTTACACAAATTCAGACCTTTCCCTATGACAAGCATGGGCAGATTTCTAGGCCAACAAAAATCTGAACCAGAGATATCAAAATGACAAAATTGTAACAGAGTAAATACAGTACAATATTATAGAGTGAAAGACATACCAATAATAATAATGTAGACAATGAGCACGCCAAGGTTGTTGACCAGAACAGATATCTGCAACAAAATTTTCCCATATTTTCCAAAGGCCTCCCCCATAAGACCTCCATAAGAAGCAGACTTCCCAGCTCGGCTGAACCTAAGTATCAGTTCAATTGAAGCTTCGGTCAAGAAGGCCATAAAGATGATCATGGAAATTCCAAGGACAAGGCCCAACACTTTCATGGTTGCAGGCAAAGCCATGATCCCAGCACCAACAATTGTGGTTGATAAATTGAACACTGCTCCAGTAAAGGAAGCTCCATTAAACTCATCAAACACAACATCCTCTTGCCCTTTGGGCAACAAGGGGGCATTCTCATCAATAACTCCTTTGTTCTTTCGTGACTTCCTTTCCTTCTTTGGTGCAAGATTTCCAATCGTCATCTTGTGATATCTTAAAAATCTTCAAAACAAAGGTTTAAAGCTAATGGAAAATCTATAAAGCAGCTCAACCACCTACAAATATTTGCTTCAATAAAAATTTTGTCCAACGGTCAAATTATATACTCTCTTTTTTTTTTCAGATTGAGGATAAGGGGAAGAGCAAACACAAGCTAGATGAAGAGGATTTCAGACACAATGACCCAAACAGCCAAAAATTCACAAATATTGAATTCTTGCCGAGAATACAAAGGTTGGTCCTTTGCAAATGCTACCAAATTGACTGTGAAATGAATATGCACAATTCGTTTTGGGGCAGATATTTTGAAAATCCAAAGGAAAATAAAATCCCAGGAGCAAAAGTATCCAAATTTACCTTTAGCAAAAACAAACAAAGTATCAGAATTGAAGTGAATTGAAAACACAAGTAATTCTTCAATATATCACAGTTGAAGGTGGATCTTTACAATCATTAGCTGGGCTTTCAATATCAACAAGGGGAGGAAACCCAAACCCAATTTCCCAGATAGCAAACTTGAGAAAACCCAGTTCTCCCCCTTCAAAGAAAAGCACCCAAGACCAAACCAATCAAACCCCAGAATTCAAGGTCAATGATTCAGCAGACCCAAAGCAAGAAACGTGACTGAATTCTTCAGTTAAAGTTTTGATTTTTATAGCCAAAAAAAAATTCAAGGAAAGAGAGACACACGCAAATAAAGCTTGATATTGAATAACAATAATGGAGGTGGAGACAAAGACTGGAATTTAATAATGTTAAGTTTTTTTTCTTTTTCTTTTGGTGTCTGTGGAATTATTGTGGATTGGTGAAATGAAATTGACAATGAAAACCCTAATCCACAAAATTCCACAAACTGTAAAATTTGTCGCTTTTGGTGTGAAAGTTACGGACTTTATAAGAGTAGAAGGAAAGACGTCCGCAGATGTCTACGTCAAAAGAGGAAGCTTCGCAATTGGATAATAATATGCAAACCGTAAATCGGCTATTAATTAACAATTTACTGCCATTGCTCTGTTCATCGGCTTTCTAATATTTTTTTTCCCATATAAGTTTTTCCAGGCATACTCTTTCAAGTAACAAATCTATTTTTCTTTATAAAAAATATATATTTAAAAATACAACAATAATTTTATTATGACGGGTTAAACTTTGATGAGTGAGAAAATTAGATGGAAAAGTTGAAGAAAATGAACAAAAATAGAAGCCTGAAAATGATTTGATGAGTGAGAAAATTAGATGGATAAGATGAACAAAAATAGAAGCCAATAAATGATTTGGGAGTAATTAATTTTCCGGAAATGTCATGTGGGAAAAAATAAATATCTTAGAAGGTTCAGATATTTGAAACAAAAAAAACAAAAAGGTTCACCTCATATTATTAGGGTTGGTTACACCATTTTGGGGATTTCCAAAGTAAGAATTTGTGTTTTCTTATTGGTATGTTTTTATGGTTTTAGTGTAATGGTTCTACTACCTAACCTAGGATATTAACATATAGGCGTAGGAGAAATTTACTATTATGCTAATAGTGTTTTCTTTGTAAATATTGGAGCAAGTGTGAGCCACAAATTATAAAATGTTAGAGTTTATGTCATCCAAGGTGTAAAGATGAAATTGATTAAGCTTTGCATGATTCTAATCTAATCTATAGAAACCTTAAGCCACTTCCAACAAAATATGACATCAAAATTATGCGCTTATATAAAAGGAGTTACACAAGTATGTGAGATAAATTATTCGATGTTATGGTAACACATTATGCTATACTGATAAAGCATTTTAGAAGTGTAAAATTAAACTCGAAACTTATTGTAATTTAAGTAAATCTGTAAGATCACATAACTATCGTCATATCAAATAATTTCGTGTGATGCAAGTGATTAATATGAATCATTATTGTCATTAAGAAGTAGTCATGAGATCATTATTTTCTTTTAGTCAAGTCAATGGTTCATTTCATCACTAAAATTAAAAACCACACATCATCAATTACAAAGATCAGGGAACCTAGAAATTGTCAGGCAGTGTTCCCAACAAGAAGTGTCATTTCAATTTTGGAAATCTCATGTATGCGGCCTGCCAGTGTCAGTGTTGGTGAAACCATGTTTTAGGCTCCCAAAATAACCCACTTTTACTCAAATTTTACCCACTTAACCACAGTAATTAGACAATGATGACAATGTAACCCACCAACCAAACACTACCTTTAAAAATAAAATAAAAAGACCAATAGGTTAATAAAGCTAATATAATATAATTATGCGGTGGTGGTTGCAACAGGTGTAAAATTTGCTGATGCAGCAAGTAAAAGGAATCTTTAGGCACTTCCTCCTCTCTTCTTTCTCACATCAGCTAATCTGTGATTAGTGAGCAAGATTAACAAAAAAAAAAGAAAAAAAAGAAATTGTGGACAGAATTAGATTGCAAATCTATTCGTTTGATTCAAGTCAATATTAAAAAAAATCCATTAACAATTTAAATCTAATTTAGCATTATATGGGTTGGATTTTAGGAAGTGGGCCCATGAGCCCGATATTCCACCAACTGGTTGGCCCACCATTTTCATCATGGGACGCGGTGACTCAAAGATTAGAAGTGTGACTCGGAAAGGTTGGTTGATATTAATATCAATAGATTAAATAAAAGGAGTGGTGCAGAATTTTTCACTCACATTTTTTAATCTGTCAGACTCTCACTCTCTGTTAAATTTTAGTGAATATTTTATATTGATCTTGGGCATGTCGATGTACATACACGTCAGCATGGCCACTAAATTGAACCAAACCGTTTTAAATTGATTTGGTTTAGTTTGGTTTCTTTAATGATTTTTGTCAAAATCGAACTAAACTAAACTTTTATATTGTAATTGATTTGGCCGTGATTTTGCAGTGAAACTGATGCAATCCGAAACATGCCCACCCCTACACGTTAGCTTGACCACCATAGTGTATAAAAAAATATGCAATTGCAACGGACTAGTAGCTCAAGTGATTAAAAGCAATAATCTCTGTACCAGAAGTCAGATGTTCGAATCCCCACTCACCCAATATTCTTGTATCAGAAAGAGAAAAATAAAACAGCAATTAGTTTTTCTGATAAAAAGGTCAAATATATATACCAATAAAAAAATAGTTTTGGGCTGATCAACGTTGTTTTGTTAGGTAGAAATTTTGGGCTTTGGAGGGCCCAATATCATAGTTTCAATATCCACCGACCCAAATTGAGACCAAAATAACAAGCGCGCAACACGTATCATGCAAAATGCAAAGTCCATCACCATCTTTTTTTTTTCTTCCTTAAACGGTTTGTTTTTTATATTGTATTTGTCTTTCTGCCTTTGGGAGCTCTAACAGAAGCCGAGAAAATTGTTCTAAAGGTACGAGCTTGCTTTCCGCTTTCTTACTGTTTTTTGTTTGTATGGGTTTGCTGAGACTGGAAAGCAGATGGTGTTGTTATATCTGCCATTTCCTAGATTTCGTTTGTATTGTGGAATGTAGGAGATGGGTGTGCTAGAATATGTGCGTCTGAATATGGTTGGGCTCTTTTTGATATATTTGAATACTTTACGATGAGCCTTATAAAATCTGATGCTCTTCAATCATCAAGAGTTTTAGAAAGAATGTAAATCATGGAACTTTAATTGTTTTTATTTTCAATCAAAATCACGACTGAACATATGATGTGCAGTCAGTATTGAATATCACTGAGCATACCTTTTGTGCGGTTTAGATTTTTTGTTAATGGGTATTTGGGTTCTTGATTTTGGATTTTGGAAGATGTCCTTCGAGCTCATAAAAATTTTCCTCTTTTTATTTGTGGGAAGTTTTCTACATTTTCGTGTGTATTGTTTGTAACAAACTTAAGTTATGTTGATATTCAGGTTTCAGAACCATTTTAACAAGTGCACCGTTAAAATGGATTATGATGGTGTTCCTGAAGCAAGTGTATCTGTCAATGATGTTAATATTGATGACCCAGAAGTGGATTCGAGTAAAGTTGGCAATCTCGAAAGTGTCTCATCTGATGGTGTGATTGTTGGAGAATTAAGAAGTGTTGGCGAGGTTTTTACCAGAGTGGAATTGGATCTAGCATGTGCTTCTGAGAAGTTAGTTAACTTAAATGTTCTTATGATGCATGTGGCAACCAAGGAGAGTGACTTTGAAGCCCTTGCTTCCAAGGAAGAGAAGACATCAGTAGATTCTGTTGAGAAGGCTATGGAATTCATTCTCTTGTCTGGAATTTTGGACTCTGAGGTGAGTGAATTGGATAAACTCATGGCTATACTTCAAGCAGAGATCACCAATGCCCAGGGACTACTATCTTTATACACATGTTTGGGAGAAACTTTCACGGTAGTAGAAGACAAGCTGTGTGACTCTGAACAATCTTTGAAGCAGTTGCAAGATCAGATCTCAGAAATAAGGATGCAATCCTTGAAGTTCCAGAGGACGTTTTCATGTTTTGATGGAGAAGAAAATTGTAAGTTACAAGCGTGATTCAGTATTTTGTTGTTGATTTTCTTGTCAATATCATATTTTTCTCATTCTTATTGTGCTTATGGATGATGGGGTTGCCAGTAAATTTTTAGGGTGTAGGGCAGACAGGTTTTATAACCACCTTTGTGCAGGCATAAGTCATGAAATATTATAGCTTAGAACTTTTTTTTTTTGTTTTTTTTGTTTTTCGCATTCTAATCCATGCATATTGACAGGGAATACTAACGAAGGAGTGGTCCATTTAGAGGATGACAAGTTCTCGAGCATGAATGTAAAGATAAATTTGCAAACTGTTGAACAGCAAAGACATATACTGAGGATGCTGGAGAAATCTTTAGCAAGAGAGATGGATCTTGAAAAGAAACTGACTGAATCAAAACAAATCGAAGAAGATATGAAACTGAGGCTGCTCTCTTCAGAGCAAGAAGCATATTGCATGGAGGAGGAGGCAGCAGATGCTTGGGAGAGGTGGTTACAGGCAGATAATGCATCTGAGGTCCTTATGGGTATTTCAAAAGAATTACTGGGTAAACTCCATATTCTCCAGTTTAACTTAAACGGTTCAGTTCAGCGGGAAGCTGAACTAAGATTGAAGCTTGATGGTCAGGTTGAATCCAGAGAAAGCTCTTTGCGGAAACTTGAAAGCAGCAATGCAAAACTAAATAGCTTCCTTTTAGATCAGACAGCCGGCTTAAAAGACAGCTTGAAGGAAGCTGAAGATAAGTTAATTCTTGCTGATTCTGAGGCCTTTACTTTGAGAGAGAAGGTGAGTTCACTTGAGGAACAGCATACTGTTCTATGCTCAGACATTAGTGAATTGGAAATTGTTATCACAGATCTGAAAGAGAAAGTATCAAAAGCTGAAACTAGGGCTGAGAATGCAGAAGCCAAAAGCAAATTATTAACAGAGACTAATATGGAACTTAATGAAGAGATCGGACTTCTTAAAAGCACTGGCATTACCTCAGAGACAGTGGATTCACTTGAGAGGAAGTTAAGGGAATCTGATACCCAATTACAGCATGCAGTGGCATCTGCTGAAGCTAGCCTGGAGAAACAACACATGTTGTATTCTACAATCAATGACATGGAAAGTGTGATTAAGGGTCTAAAGCAGAGGGTTTTAAAAGCTGAAAGTCGGACTGACAGTGCAGAGGACAACTGTATAAGATTATCAGAATCTAATGCACTGCTCACTGAGGAACTAAGCTTTCTGAAGGGTAGATTGGCATGCGTGGAGGCATCTTTGCATCAAGCCGAGGAATTAAAAATAGCTACTGCAACTGATATTGGTATTCGGTCCAAAGTTCTTACAAGTTTAGTGGTGCAACTTGCTTTTGAAAGAGAGCGCCTTCATAAGCAGGTATTCACTTATCATGTATTTGATTAATTTTTCAATTTCTGGTTGAATTTTTTATTGTGAGGTGGAAATGTCTTTTTTGCTGTCTCTGTCACATTGCTCAGTGCCGGATTTCTTTTTCCTTTTGGTCATTTACCATTTAGCATGTATATGAGAAATGTAAACCTCAGCTATATAATCCTCAATAAGTGATAATGTACTATGCTAAACTAGGAAATTACTTAAATATGGAGGCTTATATGTCAGAATATCATCGTATGACAATCCAACACTGGAAAGCCTTCATCGAGCATATGGATCACTAAACAAATCTTATGATCTCCATGCATAGAAATGTCCACACACATAACTGTGTAATACACAGAGTATGTGTGCATGTCCACGCCCACGTCCATGTTCATATGTAAGTTTGTGTTGCCTTGGGAGCTTGGCTTAGATGACAAGAGTTGAGGTGGAGGTTTGGCAGGACAGGTATTAGGTCTAAATCTTGCCAAGCTAGAAATTAGAAGGTGTGCAGTTATGTCTTTATGTCTTTATGACTTTAAAGAGAATTTGAAACCCAGTTAGCAGATATGATTTCTCTTCACTTTGGATTTAATGTTTCATCAAATTTTCTTTCGCAACTTGCGACGTTTGAAGGTAATTGTCTCTTTATATGTAATAGAATTCCTCACCATATTTTTAGTGTGTTGAACCGTTAAGTCATTAGAAGGGTCATGTTGTCTTACTAAACATTGAAAGTTCTACTTTGTCTTGTTTATTTTTTTTTTAAAGAAAACATGAAAATTTAACTTTTCTATCATTGCATTGAGCACTTAGACATCTTGTTTCCTGCCAATAAAGAAAGATTGAAAATTTTGTTTTAGCATATTGAAATCTAAGTGATGGCACATCAGCCGGCCTTGCTTTAGTAAAATGTGTTTTTCCAAACTCTAAATTTTCATCTTAGCTGCTGGTGATTGAATGTGCAGATTTCTTCATTAGCAGTGGAGAATAAAACTTTGGTACTGAAGTTGCAAACAAACAAGAGTCCATCTGTGGTAATGGGAAATGATGATAGAGGAACTGGTAAAGACTTCATGCCCTCGAAGCATGGTTTGGCCACTGGCACAAGAGAAAGTAAGGAAGAAGCTGATGAGTTGTCGGATAGTAATTGTAAGGTCTGTGCCGTCATCAAGCCTATTTGACTTCTTATACTGTTTGACTTGATATCCTTTTTATATATATTATAAATAATTGTTCTTTTCTTAAATTTTTGCTTCTCTTCTGTTTTATATTTCTCATGCTTAAGGATGCGTTTTGTTGTCATTCAATATAATTTCATATTCAGCATTCAGATTTCTTTGCACATTTTCTGCATGTACTGTGTTATACTGAGTGTTTTTTTTAAAATTGTAACACTACTTTAAATACGACATTATTGACTCTAAAGTAGCGCCCTTGTTTATATATTTTCAGCTGGATGAGACTCAGAATAATGTTTCTGTTGGTGAGACTGAAGTGGGACCTACTGATTCTACATCAGAGTTTGAGACCGCAAGGAGAATAGATGCAGGAGTTCTGAGCTTTAAGCATTTCCTCATGGCGATGCTTATTTTACTGATTTCAGTTGCAGCTTATTTTTTACTCCAACAAGACTGCCCATTTTGATGTTGCTGCAGGAGTTTCCTCATGAGCTTGTCTCCACAGTAGCTTTCTCGTAACAACCAATGTAGAGCAACGAAGATCTGGAAAACGAAAAAACGAAGAACAACAAAGTTATACTCTGAAATTGTTTAGGGATAGGCAATCTATTGTGCCTAAGGTACAAATTGCATCAAAGTGATATGCTGAATGCCCTTCAGCATTGAGAAATAGCAAGATATCATTTGATAGCGAGTTTCCCTTCTTAGCTTTCTCCTCAAGTACTCAAACGGATGTAAACACGGAATGATTGGAGATTGTTGTAACCAGTTCAGAAACAACTTCAGTGATAGTTTTTATCATCATTTATGATTTGTTAGTGCTTACAATTATAAATTTATGTCCAGGAAAGATCGATGGATGTTTGTGAATTTGTTCTTTTTGTGATTGCCCAGGCTCCATACCCAGTCTTTGGATGATATGATTTACTAACCCTGCAGGAATCATGCTGAGGTTCCAATCCAGTATCAAGTCTTTGGATTATATGATTTACTAACCCAACAAAATTCATGCTGAGGTTCCAATCCAGTATCAAGGCCACATTTTGTAGCAAAATTCCTACGACTGATTCTTTGTTGCACTTGAACCATTTGTCTGAGAGAGGTTCAAAATATTTGATATTAGTTTGGAGCTCACAAGCGTTAGAATATGACTTCGTCAAAACATAACAAATAAAACTCTTGATGAGAGAGTTCCTTTGTTATCAAGGACTCAAAAATTAAACCCAAGTTAACCAAGGTTGGTTGGTGTGAGTGGTTCGGCACTCTCATTCCTTAAGAGAGGTCAGGGGTTCGATCCTTGCTCTCGTACGGAGTCACCACTTTGGCCAATACTTTACCCCTTACGGGCCGACCCGGTGTGAGTGGGGATTAGTCTGGGTTGTGGTTAAAGCTTAAAGGTGCCACCCATAGTTGGGGCCCATCCAGGACCACCTCATGATTTAGACCCAAAAAAAAAAAAAATTAAAACCAAGTTAAGAACAAAGAATGCCTAGATTCAGTTAACTTATAACTAACTTATTAAATTCCTCCAACTTAAGATAAATAGCCCCTCATTTTGCAACAACCTTGGTCAACCTTTCTGTTAATGTCCGATTTACCCCGACTGCGATCATAGACACGAGCTTGTCCAAGCACATCAACAAAAAGCTTGTGGAATACCTTCTTGGTTTATGAACCTTCTTGGGGATTGAGGGATTGAAATATAATGTTACAATTCAGATCAACAAGAAGTCAGATTATGTTACAATTCCAATCCAATGCAACAATGAAATAAAATGATTAGAGGAATTGAATAATCCGTTTCGCCTTTATGAACAAAATGGTAAGATTACAAGTAGTTATACTTGTATTTCATCATTTAATCATAAACAATTCTAAAAATTCCAATCCAATGCACTCGAGCTTTGATTTCTAGTGAAATCTGTATGTTTATCTCTGAGGCTATTGTTGAGGATAAATGTGAACCTCCCAACACAATTTCACCACCACTAATTAAATAATGGGGTTTTATTATTTTAGGTTCGACCCATTCGAGACGCTAGTCTCTTAATTACAATCCCTTGCTTCAAGGGAAAACCCTTTGATTCCATCATAAAGAAACAGAACGTGTGTGTTTGGTTTTGCGGCTGCTCCCAAGTCCAACCTCAAGGTGCCTACGTATCCCTTGCGGGAATCAAGCCACTCGTAGTTCAAGGAATTGCAATGAATGAATGACCCATTGCAAAAGGAAAGATTCGTATGAATTTGATTGAAAAAGCATTTGAGTGAATTTAGCTGAATAAACCAGGGATTCGATTTTGATGTGTGTTTGGGGTGAATTTGGTTAATAATAACTAGGGATTCTGTTTGGCTTTGAGATTTGGACGGTTGCACCTAGATTGAATCTCTAGATTGCCTACGTACCCTTCTGAAGGGATCAAACCAACGTAGTTCGGAAAAGATTGTTTAATTTGCGTGGTTTTGTACCACTTGGGATTTGGCATGGTTTTGTACCACTTGGGATTTGGTGTGGATGCGGTTGCGTCTAGTGGTATGCTAGACTGCCTACGTACCCTTGATGGGATCAAACCGGCGTAGTTCCAAAAAGATTTGTATGGAGATTTGATTGGTGGGAATTTGATTGCGGTTGCGTCTATTGGTATGCTAGACTGCCTACGTACCCTCGATGGGATCAAACCGGCGTAGTTCCAAAAAGATTTGTAAATTAATGGGTAAGTGTGGCCCACTAATTAAGAATTTGTGTCTTTGAGACAATATGAAGATTTTCATAAATAGATGACCTATGAAGAAAATTGGAAATTAATGGGTAAGTATGGCCCACTAATTGAGAGTTTGTGTTTTAGAGATTTAAATTTGAAGTTTGCATGGGTAGATGACCCATGAGAAGACTTGGAAATTAATGGGTAAGTGTGGCCCACTAATTGAGAATTTGTGTTTGAGAGATTTGGGATTAATCTCACCGAAATTTGCATGGGTAGATGACCCATGGGGAAAATTGGATGGTTTTGTACCGTATTTCTTTTTGTCAATGTCCAAGAAAAATAATGAGCATTTTTGATTAACCCACTAATTTTCTAAAATTGACATTTTGCATTTGGGATTTGGTGTGGTTTTGTACCACCTAGGTCTTCACTTGGCAATTTGGGAATTAATGGGACCCCTTTTTATTTGAGCCCATTAATCCATAATTTGTGAATTTGAGACTTTGTACCAATTATTCACCAATTGGAATTTTTTTAATGACCAAGCCCATTGTATTTGAGACCGTCGAGTCTTGGAAGCCACTTAGTTCGTGGCTGATTGATGAGGGGGATGCGGAGGTGGCAACCCCCGGGGATTGAAGACGCTTGAAGGCATAATAGAGAGACCCAACTGCCTTGCTTGCTGTTTGGGATTCTTGAGGGCACAGTGACGAGACCCAAAAGACTTTGGATGATGAAACCGTGAAGGAAAAATTATGGCCTTGCTTTGTTCAAGCTAGTCCCCCACAGCCTGGTGCCTTTAACAAATGTCTTTTAATTTTATCAAGACACCCAAGGATAAAAGTCCTTGTCCAAATAGAGTCAGAATTAACCCCTGGATCATCCAAGAAAGTTAACCCCTTGTCCATATAGGATTGGGCTATACATGTTTCTTTTATTTATAAAAGAAAACATGTGCACCACCACTTTAAATCATCAGCAAACGAACTTGATATTCTTCCTTTGTTTGCCTTTCTAGACCAGTTCGTACAGCCACCTGTTGTATCATCAAAAGAAAAGATGAGCTCTGGGATTTCACGGGGTAACCTATGCCCACAAACTTCCCTTTCTCTTTTTTTTTTCTTTTGTCTGTTCCCATGCCTCTGACCTCTTGTCTTCTCTTTTGTATGTAGAGACTGTGCTGCCAGACTGAAGGCTTTGGAGATTTCTTTATTTGGTGGAGAAAACCATCTGCCCTTGTGCTTCAGAAACCAAAGAGAAAATTTGTGGTACTTGCTTTGCCAACTCCTTTTTTGTGTGCTATTGCTGTACTTTTATCATTGCTCGTTTCCTTTTCTTTTACTCAATTTCCAGTCAGAATAACACCAAAGAACCATTCGAGAGAGGGAGGAGGGGCTGTGCGACACAGCCCATCTATTTTTTCATTACTTTTTTGTTTGTGCTGTCCCTTGTTTTGTCTTTTGCAACAAACAACAAACAGCCCCTCTATTTTTTCTTCCGTATTTCATTACTTTTTTCTTTTGTGTTGTCCCTTGTTTTGTCTTTTGCAAACAAACAGAACAAACAGATCCACTATTTTTTTTTTTTTTGCTCCATTCTTCCTCCGCTGGCTATCTTCTTCTTCTTCTTTTTATTTTCTTTTTGTTGACTTGCTGGCAGCAAACACTCATGAGGAGGCAATTCAATTGCCATGCGCCCCTTTTGGTTTTAGATGCTTCAAACCAGTTTTACACAGAGACTTGTGATTACAAGCTTTCGTTCTTTGATTTTGATTCCATGGTGGGTTCATCTCTGCCTCCATGATTTCCTCAACTCCCCATGATTTGAGACATCCCCCGCATTTGGAAACATATTCGGAGTTGCCTGCTGGAAATATGATAATTGAAATCATCATGGGAGATGATCTTCCCTGTTGGTGGTGGACTGAAAACATCGATGGAATTATTTGAACGGTGCCAAGCCATGGAGAGATTCTTGACTTGGTTTATGATGATAGAAATCATCATAGCCAAGAATCTTTCTTTGGACTGATCAAAAGATGGGTGCAGATTGTATACTTAGAAATACTTGAGCGGAGCTGCCTGTTGGAATAGATTATCCCCTGATATATGATGATTGAAATCGTCATAGAGGACAATATTTCCTGTCGGTTGTGGACTGGACGCTTGGAAAACATCGTTGGAATCGTTTGAGCCGAGTCGAGCCTTGGAGAGATTCTTGACTTGGTTTATGATGATAGAAATCATCATAGCCAAAAATCTCTATGGACTGATCAAAAGCTAGGTGCAGATTGCATACTTGGAAATGCTTGAGTGGAGACATGCCTTAGAGATCCCTGACTGTTTTTATGATGATAAAATCATCATAGTCAGGAACCTTTGGGTTGAACGAAACCTGGAACCTTCAGCAAACAAGAAAACAACGCCACAAAACTAAGATTTTACCTTGAGATGGCTCTTGCTTTCTTTGGTATGCTTGCTGTCTTCCTTTTCTTCCTGCGGCTATTCTCCTTTCTGCTCCTTCCGTTCTCTGTTTTCTTTTCTTTCTCCTCCTTTCTCTGTCCCCTTTTTTTATCGTAGGCATGACTCTTTTATAGAGCATGAGATTTGAGGAGTTTGAGTTGAAGTGAATAGCCACTTCTCAGCTAGGATGCTTATCCTTCAGTGTTTGATGCTTGGCAAACACTTGTATATTTTTTGATAAACTTGCAGGGAGGAAAAATTCAGTCCCGTTCAAATACAAGCTGGCATTTTATTTTATTTTATTTTAAATGGGTTGCCACCCCTTTTTTTGTTGTGAAAAATTCAGGCCCAACAGATGCAAAAATTATCGTTTCAACAGTTGCCTTCTCAAGCGTTGTGCATAAAACGACTTTTTATGTGCGACGCTTGACAACTTTCCCTTTGAACTGCTACTTCCCTGACTTTTCTTGTATTTTCAGTCTCAGGAAATGGACGAGCGAGGTCAATTCGGGATTGAGCGAGCCTTTGATTTACATGGAAGGGAATTTGTATCTGGCCCCCAATATGTGAGATCCCTGCCTTTGCATTCCATGCAGCTTAATGTACCTCTTGAGAGCCGTGCAACCTGGTATATCACTGCCTCTGTAAATTCAGGGTATCTTGAATTCAAACCCCATGCAGAAGACAAGGTGATTTCAGTGTGCCAAACACATCGTGCTGTGTTTACAGCACATTGTTTGGAGGATGTGAGTAATGAAGTGGATGGAGATATGAAATTCCAAGTCAAAGATCTTCCAACACGTGATGATTTTTACCCTGCTTTGCATAGAATGATCAAGCATAAACTGGAGTGGGGGCCCCAGTATCAGTTCAATGGCCGAGCCACTTTTGAAACTGGCGTTGCGGAGTGGACAAAACTCGTTATGAGTGACTTTGGAGACATATTGCATAAGGCAAAAATATATGGTGCCGTAGCAATTTCCCGATATCCTTACGAATGCTGCCCAAATATATGGAGAGCCTTTTGTGAATTATGGGGACCCTTGTGCAACACCTTTCATCATGGCAATGGCGAGATGGGAATTTCTCTCTATGACATGAAAGTTATTTGTGGGCTGCCAATCCTAGGAGACGTCCAGTATGAGGAATTTATTCCCCAAAATAAAGACTTGCATCAAAACAGAGTATATCCTCCGACTATCACTGAACTTCTGAAGATTCACTCCCAATTATGTATTTATCATAATCAGTCTTCCATTAGCTGGGCCCAATGGATCGGGCATTTTTATCGAGAGAAGGTTGTTTATAAGGCCTTTGGAGATGGCAAGAGAAAACCTCAAGATCAAACTTTAAGGGCTCCAGAAATCACTTTGCGTATTTCAGATGAAGGAAGGTTGGCTGCATTCTTGGCATTTTGGTTGAGCAGATTTGTGTTACCTTCCGTGAATCGCCATCTCAGACCTGAAACTTTTTACATGGCATGTTTGATGGCACAAGGGGTCAGAGTTTCACTTGCACCAACTGTTTTGGGATATATTTACCATGGTCTTGGGAAAATTGCCACTCATTCAGAAGGTCCTGGCTCGTCAAGTGCCTCTCTCCCAATTCATTATGTTATCGGTTGGTTAGGCGAACATATTCCAGGCTTGTACCTACCGCAAACTGATAAGGGATTTGTAAAGGACTACCCTTTTTTGGTGAGGTACGCGGGTGTCAAACCAAAAGATTTTAGACTTAATCATGCCAGAATTATGTTCCGTACCGACAAGGAGTTGATTTATCGCCCAACCACATTTATTGAAGACGAAGGTCGCTCCTTTGCTGACACAAAAGATCTATCAGACAGAAAATTTGAATTTCTAGTTTGCATACGTTCTGTGCTTTTGCCTGTGAGAGTGAACAACAATCTTTGGTTGGAGCCGTACTATCCGAATAGATTTGCTCGCCAATTTGGTTTTGATCAAGGTGTCCCTTCGAACAAGCTTTCGTTTAGTGTTCGTGACAGGCACAAGTGTGGCATGGAGGATTTAGCCAGAACACAAATCACTTTACTTAGAAGGGACACCACAACTGGATTTTATATCCCACGCTCTACTCGCGTTGGTGTTTGTACTTGGTGGTATTGCAAATGGTGGATGGGATCATCAGCACCATATATGGGATTATCAGTAGCTAGAATTTTCTTGCCTTCTAGCAAACGCCTTGAAAGACATGATAATGTTTTTGTCGTTAGGCCAGAGAATCAAGACCCTATAAGTTGTCAAAAAGAGGCCTCCAACAAACGTTCATCCTCATGTAGTGACAACAAAAAGAGTCCAAAGCGAATTCGAAGCCAGAATCTTGACAATCCGATTGACGATGGAGTCAATTCTTCCCATGCAGGTGCTGCTACTCTTATCGGAGACTTGGTGTTCCCCATGAATGAAGAGCCATCAGAACAGGGAAGTACCATGAACTCCCCAAGTGAGGCAGGTGATGCTCAAGAAGTGAGCAATGAGCCAACTGATGCAATTAGCGGTCATGATGTGAACAATAAACCAAATGAGACAGATGATATTGTTGCAGATGATTGTCCCCTGCCATTGGTAGCATACTTGCCCTCTTCACCTTATGTGAAAGACTTCATTCATCGCATTCTTGGTCCGAGTGTGGCTCCACGTAGGCGAAGGTTCATTGCCGAGGAGATGCAAGACATATTTGATAGAATCTCTTCTTCCAAGTCACCCATAGACCTACTAGCCCACCGTGATCATATTTTGGGGGCACTTGGTCTGTTGTGGCCTATGATCAATACCCTCGAATCAGGCCAGAATGAGTTTCAAGAATTTGCAACAACCATCCAACACATTTTTGAGTTGGCTACTTCATTTTCCAAGAACGTTGCCTTCGTGGGAGAATATGCCCATGTAGATGTTGATCGCATTAATACCTTGATCACCCAGTATGAGCAGTGCTTCGCTACCATAAAAACCATGAGTTTGCATCTAACAGAACTTAACAGTGAGCTTGCTGACGCGAACGCTACAGAGGTTGATGTTGAAAGGGCAGAGAAGGAAGCTGAAGAAGCGACAAAGAAAGCCCATGAGATGCGGCAACAGTTTGAATCGAAGACAAATGCCCTTAAAGAACGTGCAAAAGATTTGCAACAATCTTTAGACCAACAATTCGACATGGAAATTGGGCTTCGACATGCTAGAATTGATGCCAATGAAGCGATGCTCCCAAAGCTCATAGAGGCCCGGAACTTAGGCTTTTCGCAAGAGAAAGAAATTCGCCAGTTAGTTAGCTCATTGATTTCCCTTTGCTGCAAAGTGGAGTAGACCGATTTTCCCATTTTCCTTTCATTTCCCCTTTTTTATTATCTTTTCGTTATTGTAAACTCATTCATCCACCTTAACTAGTATTGAATGTTTTTTTTTTTTCCATATAAATACTCATACTGATTTTTCTGAGTACTTACATCATTTAGCAATTTTGCCACACACAAAACTTAGGTGAATGATAGGGTTTTTGGTGGTTTACGGCTGCACTCAGCTTTTTAGACTAAGTTGCCTACGTACCCTGTAAAGGGATCAAGCCATACGTAGTTCACCCCTTGATTTTCAGGGAAAGAAAGGAAAAAATGGATTTGTGGCCGCATCTAGTAGCAAGACTAGACTGCCTACGTACCCCTTTTGAGGGATCAAGCCGCCGTAGTTCCTTAGCTTGGGCCGCCCTTTCGGGTTTTCAGCCCACAAAGCTTTTTTTTTTTTTTTTTTTTTTTTTTTTGAGCCGCCCTTTCAGGTTTTCAGCCCAACGAGCATGTTTTTTTTTTTTTTTTTTTTTTTTTTTTTTGGCTCTAATTTTTTGCTTGAGCCGCCCTTTCAGGTTTTCAGCCCAACGAGCATTTTTATTTACCCTAACTTTTGCTTGAACCGCCCTTTCGGGTTTTCAGTCCAACGGGTATATATTTTTTTCGTGCTCTAATTTTTGCTTGGACTGCCCTTTTGGGCTTTCAGCCCAACGAGCATTTTTTCCTAAACATCAGGCATAAAACTTCTTGACGAATTTCCCATTCACACAAGAATATATGCAATTGCCTTCAGAGTTTGACAACTCGTAAGCTCCCTTGGAGAAAACCTTAGTAATGACGTACGGCCCCTCCCACTTGGGTTCAAACTTACCATGCATTTTCCTGGTAATGACAAAGGGTCTTCGGACAGTTAAAACCAAATCTCCAATTGAAAAAGATCTGAACTTAACTTTCTTGTTGAATGCCCCTGCAACCTGAGCTTGGTATATTTCGAGCCTTTGTTGAGCTGCCAGTCTTTTCTCGTCTAGAGCTTCCAGTTCTGCGAGTCTCACATTTGCGTTTTCGTCGGGGTTTGTTAGCTGTGAAGCTACCCTTAACGATGGCAATTGGACTTCCAACGGTAGAACGGCCTCGGAGCCAAACACCAGATTGTACGGTGTACATCCTGTTGAGTTGCGTATGGTCGTCCTATAGGCCCATAATGCTTCGGGAAGACGATCGTGCCAATCTCTTTTATTTCCTGAGACCATCTTCTTTAGGATATTACACAATACCTTATTGAAAGCTTCAGCTTGTCCGTTTGAGGACGGATTGTAACTCGCAGAAAATGAGTGTTGAAACTTGTACTTCTCGCACAACTTGGTCATGGACTTGCACTTGAAATACAATGCATTGTCAGATATTATCTTCGATGGAACCCCATAACGGTAGATGATGTGATTCCTTATGAAGTTTGTAACATCGTCTGCTCGTACCTCCTTTAAAGGAATTGCTTCAGCCCATTTAGAGAAGTAATCGGTCGCGGCCAAGATGTATTGATGTTGACATGATGACTTAGGCTTTATCATGCCAATAACATCCAATCCCCAAGCTTCAAACGGCCAAGACAAAGTTGTCGGATGCAATTGTTGGGGTGGCTGGTGTATAAAGTCCCCATGCAACTGGCAATCTTTACATGTGGTCGCAAATTTCATTGAGTCTTGGACCATTGTTGGCCAGTAATAACCCAATCTCTTCAGTTGATTTGAGAGTTTTGGACCGGCTTGATGAGCACCACAAGTGCCAGCATGAGTATCATGAAGGGCTTTAGTTGCGTCATGTTTCGACAAACACCTTAACAATATACCATCAAATGACCGTTTGTACAAGGTGTCGTTTAAGTGCAGAAACCGGGTGGCTCTGCGTCGGACTTCAGCCTTTTTTCTTGGGTCATTTGGCAACTTGCCATGTTGGATATACTCGATTATGGGATGGCGCCAATCGAGATCACCCGGTTCTTCCTCGCATTCGGAAGCCGTAATGACGTTTGAATCAACAACTTCTTCAATTCTCTCTATAGCTGGGGATAGTAAATAACGTTCCCCAACAGTGATTCGGATATCCCTTTCGTCAGGTAGCGTTAACGATGCAGCCAAATTGGCTAGTGCATCAGCTTTATCATTTTCTGACCTCGGGATGTGACTAATATGTATGTCTTGAAACTGTGACATGAGATACTTTGCCCTTTCATGGTATGGGACGAGAGTATCATTTCTGACTGCGTATTGGCCATTCAACTGTCTAACGACTAACTGTGAATCACCGTATGCTTGCAAACAATCGATATGCATCTCGAGAGCAATTTCAAGGCCAATGATGAGTGCCTCATATTCTGCCACATTATTTGAACACAAAGCTAGTAGAGAGAATGAGTATGGGATTAAGCCCCCAGACGGCGTAATGAACACCACTCCTGCCCCAGCTCCTTTTCCTCTTGCTGCCCCATCAAAATATAACTGCCATGTAGATGCTTCTGTTGTGAACACCTCTTCGTCAGGCAAGTTAGCAAGTAACTCCATGTTGTTGGGAGTAGGATGAGCGGCCAAGAAATCAGCTAGAGCTTGCCCTTTGATCGCTTTTTGTGGCACAAATTTTATCTCAAACTCGGAGAGGAGGAGTGACCACTTGGCTATTCGCCCAGAGAGCACGGGCTTGGACATCAAATATCGGAGCGGATCTGCCTTGGAAATCAGAATGACTCTATGAGAGAGGATGTAGTGTCGTAGCTTTTGGACCGCAAACACCAATGCAAGGCAAACTTTTTCGATGGGGGTGTAATTTTGTTCTGCCCCCACGAGTGTTCTACTCAAGTAATAGAGCGCATTTTCTTTTCCATCCTCATTGTGTTGGGCAAGCAATGCACCCAATGAGCGTTCTAATGCCGCAATATACAAGATTAAAGGCTTCCCCTTAATCGGCGCCATTAGAACTGGCGGATTCAACAGGTATTGCTTAATGCTTTCCAAAGCATTTTGACATGCTTGATCCCATACAAATGGAACATCCTTCTTCATTAGCCTCGAGAATGGTTGACACCTTCCAGAGAGATTTGAGATGAACCGTCGTATATAGGCTAGTCTCCCTTGCAACCCTCGTAGCTCCCTTAAATTTCGAGGGGGAGGCATCTCACGGATTGCCTTGATTTTTGAGGGATCAATTTCAATTCCTCGATGTCGGACGACAAAGCCAAGGAATTTGCCTGAAGTCACCCCAAATGCACATTTTAAGGGGTTCATTTTCAACTGGTGCTTTCTGAGTCTATCAAAAACTCGTTTTAAGTCACTCAAATGATGTTCTCTTTTCCTGGTTTTGACAACCAAATCATCGACATAGCACTCAATGGTATTGTGAAGCATGTCATTGAAGATTGACGTCATGGCCCTTTGGTAAGTTGCCCCTGCATTTTTCAACCCAAAAGGCATTACAGTGTAGCAATATATTCCTTTTGGAGTGCGGAAGGCAGTTTTCTCTTGGTCCTCTGGCGCCATTTTTATTTGGTTGTAGCCTGAGAATCCATCCATGAAAGATAACGCACCGAAACCGGTTGTTGCATCTACCAATAATTCTGTAATTGGGAGCGGAAACTCATCTTTCGGGCATGCATCATTGACGTCTCTATAGTCCACACATATACGTAGTGCCCCAGTTCGTTTGAGGACTGGAACAATATTGGACAACCAAGTGGGATATTGAACTTCTCGGATAAAACCGGCAGCAATAAGCTTGTCAATCTCAATTTCTATTTGGATTGTTAGCTCTGGCCGAAAGCGACGTGGCGCTTGTTTCACCCATCGGGTCTCATCAGGTATCCCAAGTTTATGAACTGCAACCTTTGGGTCCAAACCTGGCATGTCTTGATAACTCCATGCAAATACATCTCGATATTCTTGCAAAAGTTGTGTGTATTCTTCTAACTCTTGCGGTGTTAGCAAAGCACTAACAAAGATTAGTTTTGGGCTGTCAGCTGTACCAAGATTAATTTCTTGGAGATCATCAATCGTGGCTTGACCTCCCTCCTCCATTTGTGGTGGGGCTGGTTGGACTATGTCAATGAATTCATCGCTATCTTGGAGCTTATCATCTTTGTCCACTGTTTCTTCGAATGAGGTGCAATTGACCTGTTCAAGGTCGTTATTTATTTTCACCTTTTTGATTGTTTTGACCACAGCTTTCTCTTGACTCTTAACCCTCCATTTCCTTTTGTTATGGACTTTCTCTTGTTGAGAATTGGAAGGGTTTTCCAAGCGTTGAAAGACTGAGATGCGGCGTGGTTGTTTACGCCCTAGGCGTTTGAACACAGAAATGCGAAGCGGCCTTGTATTCAACTCATCTTCTCTAAACATAGCTTGTTCCATATTAGTGAGCACCTCGAGCTCGGAAGCTTCTGGCTGTGGCCCTCGAAGAATCACTTTGAGCACGCCACTCTCATTTTGAACTGTGAGGCCAGCATCGTTTTTCTTTGCCTTACGGCCTTTGAGCTTTATCTTCAACGGAGCAGACGTTGTCTCTGGCAGTGATGCCTTTTTGTAGACAACTACTCGTTGACTCGGGCCATTGTTTTTGCCAAAAGTAGTCGAAATGACCAGACTGCCCCCTGGGATAGACTGTTTGATCTTTCGAAGAGGGCGAGTGTAACTTGCCGTCATCAGTGACTCCATCGTTTGTTTCAAGGAGCCTATTTCCTTTTCACTAGGCTCTTTCTTTGATGTCTTGACAATTATCTTTGGCTTAGGAGCCTTTGCAGTTGGGACCTCTTCAACTTTTGAGGATGACGCACCACGAGGTGATAACTTCACTCGAATTACTCCTGAAGGTTTGGGTGCTTCTACCTTCTGTGATTTCCCTGTTTCGACAGTCGCCCTTTTCTCCTTATCATCCCTTGATGGTTGTGCGAATGAGAGACTAGGTGAACCGTAAAACTTTGCATCAGAGTAATTTACCTCTTCGCCTCTGAACGGGTCCATGTCAGCTGAAACGCTCTTGACTTCCCCATCCACCAAGTATTTGAAGCACTGGTGAAGTGTAGAGGGGACTACGCCATATGTATGCAGCCACGGGCGTCCTAGCAAGACGTTGTATGAAGTGTCAGCATCAATCACATGGAACAGGGCGTCTGAATATAGGTCCCCTATTTCCATTTGCAGTGCGATAGAGCCCATGGCTTTTTGCCCCTGTTGGTTGAACCCTTGAATAGTAAGCATAGAGGGAGACAATTGTCGGGCACTCATCCCTATAGCATGAAGCGTCTTTAACGGGATAAGATTCACGGCCGAACCACAATCTAACAAGATTCGATTAATGGTCGTGCCTCCAACTTCGCCAGTGACATAAAGAGGTCGGTTATGGAATTTGGGCCCAAGTAAAAGGTCATCTTCCCCAAACGTAATTGCTGCCAGACACGATGCACAAAACTTCGGGGTTTCAGTTGTGTGAACATCAGCTGATTTGAAACATAACTCATACAAATCTGGGCTCATCAAAGCCATTACAAGTGCTTCCCTAAGCTCTCTCGACATTTGTAAAGCGTCGTAGACACTTAAAGGAGCGGGGATGCGCTTAAGATGAGCCAAAATATCATACTTAAGAGCATGTGATTGTGATGACTCCTTTGTTTTACTGGTATCGGGCTTAGGGTCTTTTGCTTTTGAGGAAGACGTCGGAACTTCCCCTGCAACAGTTTTTTCCGACGAAGAGACCTTAATCTCTTTTGCCTGTGACTTCTTCTCGGCTTTAGAAGAAACAACTTCCTCATTTTGTTTTGCTTTATCAGCAGATGGGATGCTTCGACCGGAGCGGAGGTTAATCTCATCAACCTCTGTGTCAACCTCATATTCCTCCACAGAAACCATATTGCATTGAATGATTTCTTCCTCAACTTCGGATTCACTCGAGAAGAACTCAACTGGCAAAAACTCGGTGAGTGTGACAGGGACCCTTGCGGGTTGGTCATATTCATCCTCTTGAGGGATTTGAACCTTCTTTTGCACCATCTTCTTCTTCCTCTTATTTTTCAAAGACGGCATGCCTCGAATCTTGACTCCAGGACGTGTAATAGATTTGTGATTGGGTGGGAAATGTTTGGCCATGTGCTTGGCCCTTTTAACAAATGTCTTCCACCCCTCAGCAGATTCATCGGCCGAAGAATCTTCCCATATCTCTAGACTGGGTGCAGTTATGAGCTCATGAAGAGAAGGAATTTGAAGATCATTAGACCGTGGTGCATTTGAACGGGCATGGGCATTTGTGCCCCCACTGTCAGTAGTGATACTTGCAAATTTTGCTTCCTCTAGTAATGCGGTATTGGGTGTGAGCTTTTCCTCAATCATATTTGTTGCAGCTGATTGACGTCTGGCAGAAGAGTCTATCACCAAGCCACCATTATTGAGGAGCTCTTGGATCTTGTCTTTCAAGATATAACAATCCTTAAGCGTATGACTGACGAGGCGGTGATACCGACAATACTTAGGGTCATTTGTCTTGTTGACCTCAGCAGGGCGCTTTGAGTCTGGCAGGGTAAAAGCATTGGAGGCCAGAAGTTGGTCAAAGATTTCTTCTACATCATCGTCGTCAAAAGAATATTTGACCTCTTTACGCTCTTTAAGCGTGAGCCTTTTGGGTGGGTCCCTGCTTTGGCCTTTGTCGTTTTTCTTTTCTGACTGGACAAAAGTAACCAATGACTCTCCCTTCGTAGACTTTTTGTCATTTTTCTTTTCCCCAAATTGAATTTTCTGGGTCGCAGACTTTTGGCGAGCAATTTGTCTTTCAACATTGCTTGCCTTTGACACCAAAGCATCAAATGATTGGGGTTCAGCAGTGGCAACAAAAGTTGCAATGTCTGGCATGAGGTTGTTGTAGCACATTTGCACTGCTGATTGCTCGGTAATTTTCTCCGGGCATTGGAGATTGAGGCTCCTCCATCTTATTATGAAGTCATTGGCACTTTCCCCTGGCTTTTGGGTAGTTTGAGCTAGGTCCATGATCGAGACCTTCTTCCTTGAACTAACAAACTGTGCCAAAAATGCCTTTTGCATGTCGTCCCACGTTAGGATTGAGCCTGGCGGTAGTTGTGTATACCAAGTAAAGGCTGATCCTTTTAGTGATTGGACAAATTGACGTACCAAGAGAGCGTCTAACTGGGATGTCTCACCACATGCTGAATAAAAATGTGCCAGATGTTCATGGGGTGAGCTATTTATGCCATCGAATTTATCGAATATGGGTCGTTGATAACCCTTCGGAAATGGGATAGCGTCATAGTGAGAAGGGAAGGGTTTTCGATACCCTTGAACAGGAGGTGCCATGGACAGCTGGAATTCGCGAATCCCCTCTGCAATTAATGCCTTTATGTCGTTTGGGGAAACTGTGCTCGTAGAGTCCTCTCCTCTTTCCTCATTTCTTTGTTGTTCCTGGGTCGCAAACTTATTTGCTTTGCCCCTATCTTGCCCACCTATGATGGCTTTTCCTTTCAACTGGGCAGATAACAACGCTATTTCCGCGTCTTTCTCTGCTAACTTCTGTTGCATTTCCCTTCGTAGGTCTTGCATCATTTCTTGGACTAAGGGTACCTGGTCCTCAGTATTGGACGTACCAGTCATCATGACTTGCATGCTTTCCACTCCCCCATGAAGTTTGGCCCCTTGGGATGCCATGTAATCCTTCTCTTGAGTTTGGGATACAGGATCATCATAAAGAGGATTCCATAGCATGTAATTCTCCAAGCGGGTTGAGTTTAGAGCGGATAATTTAGGAATAATCATCATGTCTCGAGATTTGGAACGGGTCAAAGGACCCATGTAAGATCTCGACTGATCTTGAGGTTTTGGGACTCCCCCCTGTGATATGGGAATTTGATCCCTTAAAACATCAGCTGTCCTCGCCTTTTGCACGAGCTTTCTTTGTGGATGAGGTATATTTACCACCTTCTTTTTCATGATGATGGCTTTGCTTTTACCCTTAGAAGAGCATGGGTAAATCTCTTGTGATGTGGATTCCACAACATGGGCTCTAGGGCTTGATGGAGGTTCGGCCCCTTGGACCTCAGCATTCTCCACAACGTTATCCTTTTGACTTTCCTCACTAGTTTCGTTGGTGGAAGTCATTAGGACAGCATCTGTAGGATATAGGTTGACTGGGATTGATCCAATCATGATTTGGACAAATCGGGTAGCACTTGTCCTCTTGGGAGTCGGCACAACCAGGGTGCTTGAGATGTTCTTGCCTTCAGTCACCATTGGGCTTGTACCAGAAAGCTCGGCAAAAACTGCCTCAATGGACTGCCTTTTTGCTTCTTTTTTCCTCAAAGCACGAGTAGCCCTTTTCCTTGCATTTCGGAGAGCATTCTTGGATGGTGTTTTCTTGAGTTGGGCCTTGACGACCTTAGGAGTGACCTGAGGCCTGACCCTCTGAATGGGCTTTGGAACAGTGCACTTGATGAGGCTCTCACTGACAATAAAAGTCTTTCGGAAGCCTACTCGTTTGGTGCACGCATTCCTGGTAGTTTCGATCTTGTGGAAGAAAATTGTAACTTGTGGTGCCATTGCTTATCTGGTTTGGTTAACCTGTGGCAAACACAAATTAATAAAAATATTAGTCACTTTATGATTGGAGATGAAAAGGTAAATGGGTCCCACTGGGCGTGCCAAAAATTATGTTGAGGATAAATGTGAACCTCCCAACACAATTTCACCACCACTAATTAAATAATGGGGTTTTATTATTTTAGGTTCGACCCATTCGAGACGCTAGTCTCTTAATTACAATCCCTTGCTTCAAGGGAAAACCCTTTGATTCCATCATAAAGAAACAGAACGTGTGTGTTTGGTTTTGCGGCTGCTCCCAAGTCCAACCTCAAGGTGCCTACGTATCCCTTGCGGGAATCAAGCCACTCGTAGTTCAAGGAATTGCAATGAATGAATGACCCATTGCAAAAGGAAAGATTCGTATGAATTTGATTGAAAAAGCATTTGAGTGAATTTAGCTGAATAAACCAGGGATTCGATTTTGATGTGTGTTTGGGGTGAATTTGGTTAATAATAACTAGGGATTCTGTTTGGCTTTGAGATTTGGACGGTTGCACCTAGATTGAATCTCTAGATTGCCTACGTACCCTTCTGAAGGGATCAAACCAACGTAGTTCGGAAAAGATTGTTTAATTTGCGTGGTTTTGTACCACTTGGGATTTGGCATGGTTTTGTACCACTTGGGATTTGGTGTGGATGCGGTTGCGTCTAGTGGTATGCTAGACTGCCTACGTACCCTTGATGGGATCAAACCGGCGTAGTTCCAAAAAGATTTGTATGGAGATTTGATTGGTGGGAATTTGATTGCGGTTGCGTCTATTGGTATGCTAGACTGCCTACGTACCCTCGATGGGATCAAACCGGCGTAGTTCCAAAAAGATTTGTAAATTAATGGGTAAGTGTGGCCCACTAATTAAGAATTTGTGTCTTTGAGACAATATGAAGATTTTCATAAATAGATGACCTATGAAGAAAATTGGAAATTAATGGGTAAGTATGGCCCACTAATTGAGAGTTTGTGTTTTAGAGATTTAAATTTGAAGTTTGCATGGGTAGATGACCCATGAGAAGACTTGGAAATTAATGGGTAAGTGTGGCCCACTAATTGAGAATTTGTGTTTGAGAGATTTGGGATTAATCTCACCGAAATTTGCATGGGTAGATGACCCATGGGGAAAATTGGATGGTTTTGTACCGTCTTTCTTTTTGTCAATGTCCAAGAAAAATAATGAGCATTTTTGATTAACCCACTAATTTTCTAAAATTGACATTTTGCATTTGGGATTTGGTGTGGTTTTGTACCACCTAGGTCTTCACTTGGCAATTTGGGAATTAATGGGACCCCTTTTTATTTGAGCCCATTAATCCATAATTTGTGAATTTGAGACTTTGTACCAATTATTCACCAATTGGAATTTTTTTAATGACCAAGCCCATTGTATTTGAGACCGTCGAGTCTTGGAAGCCACTTAGTTCGTGGCTGATTGATGAGGGGGATGCGGAGGTGGCAACCCCCGGGGATTGAAGACGCTTGAAGGCATAATAGAGAGACCCAACTGCCTTGCTTGCTGTTTGGGATTCTTGAGGGCACAGTGACGAGACCCAAAAGACTTTGGATGATGAAACCGTGAAGGAAAAATTATGGCCTTGCTTTGTTCAAGCTAGTCCCCCACAGCCTGGTGCCTTTAACAAATGTCTTTTAATTTTATCAAGACACCCAAGGATAAAAGTCCTTGTCCAAATAGAGTCAGAATTAACCCCTGGATCATCCAAGAAAGTTAACCCCTTGTCCATATAGGATTGGGCTATACATGTTTCTTTTATTTATAAAAGAAAACATGTGCACCACCACTTTAAATCATCAGCAAACGAACTTGATATTCTTCCTTTGTTTGCCTTTCTAGACCAGTTCGTACAGCCACCTGTTGTATCATCAAAAGAAAAGATGAGCTCTGGGATTTCACGGGGTAACCTATGCCCACAAACTTCCCTTTCTCTTTTTTTTTTTCTTTTGTCTGTTCCCATGCCTCTGACCTCTTGTCTTCTCTTTTGTATGTAGAGACTGTGCTGCCAGACTGAAGGCTTTGGAGATTTCTTTATTTGGTGGAGAAAACCATCTGCCCTTGTGCTTCAGAAACCAAAGAGAAAATTTGTGGTACTTGCTTTGCCAACTCCTTTTTTGTGTGCTATTGCTGTACTTTTATCATTGCTCGTTTCCTTTTCTTTTACTCAATTTCCAGTCAGAATAACACCAAAGAACCATTCGAGAGAGGGAGGAGGGGCTGTGCGACACAGCCCATCTATTTTTTCATTACTTTTTTGTTTGTGCTGTCCCTTGTTTTGTCTTTTGCAACAAACAACAAACAGCCCCTCTATTTTTTCTTCCGTATTTCATTACTTTTTTCTTTTGTGTTGTCCCTTGTTTTGTCTTTTGCAAACAAACAGAACAAACAGATCCACTATTTTTTTTTTTTTTGCTCCATTCTTCCTCCGCTGGCTATCTTCTTCTTCTTCTTTTTATTTTCTTTTTGTTGACTTGCTGGCAGCAAACACTCATGAGGAGGCAATTCAATTGCCATGCGCCCCTTTTGGTTTTAGATGCTTCAAACCAGTTTTACACAGAGACTTGTGATTACAAGCTTTCGTTCTTTGATTTTGATTCCATGGTGGGTTCATCTCTGCCTCCATGATTTCCTCAACTCCCCATGATTTGAGACATCCCCCGCATTTGGAAACATATTCGGAGTTGCCTGCTGGAAATATGATAATTGAAATCATCATGGGAGATGATCTTCCCTGTTGGTGGTGGACTGAAAACATCGATGGAATTATTTGAACGGTGCCAAGCCATGGAGAGATTCTTGACTTGGTTTATGATGATAGAAATCATCATAGCCAAGAATCTTTCTTTGGACTGATCAAAAGATGGGTGCAGATTGTATACTTAGAAATACTTGAGCGGAGCTGCCTGTTGGAATAGATTATCCCCTGATATATGATGATTGAAATCGTCATAGAGGACAATATTTCCTGTCGGTTGTGGACTGGACGCTTGGAAAACATCGTTGGAATCGTTTGAGCCGAGTCGAGCCTTGGAGAGATTCTTGACTTGGTTTATGATGATAGAAATCATCATAGCCAAAAATCTCTATGGACTGATCAAAAGCTAGGTGCAGATTGCATACTTGGAAATGCTTGAGTGGAGACATGCCTTAGAGATCCCTGACTGTTTTTATGATGATAAAATCATCATAGTCAGGAACCTTTGGGTTGAACGAAACCTGGAACCTTCAGCAAACAAGAAAACAACGCCACAAAACTAAGATTTTACCTTGAGATGGCTCTTGCTTTCTTTGGTATGCTTGCTGTCTTCCTTTTCTTCCTGCGGCTATTCTCCTTTCTGCTCCTTCCGTTCTCTGTTTTCTTTTCTTTCTCCTCCTTTCTCTGTCCCCTTTTTTTATCGTAGGCATGACTCTTTTATAGAGCATGAGATTTGAGGAGTTTGAGTTGAAGTGAATAGCCACTTCTCAGCTAGGATGCTTATCCTTCAGTGTTTGATGCTTGGCAAACACTTGTATATTTTTTGATAAACTTGCAGGGAGGAAAAATTCAGTCCCGTTCAAATACAAGCTGGCATTTTATTTTATTTTATTTTAAATGGGTTGCCACCCTTTTTTTTGTTGTGAAAAATTCAGGCCCAACAGATGCAAAAATTATCGTTTCAACAGCTATATAGGAATGATGATATGAATGTTTTCTACGAATTTGATGTAATTGTACATACATAGGGCTTGTGTTTAAATAGAGTGACCGATACCCGTTCCAACAGGTATCAGATAAGGACAAACCCAATCAGAAAAAAAACATTATATGATATTTGAATTTTAAAATAATTCAATTAATTAATTAATTAATCAGGTTTAATTTAAATCACATAGCCCCAAGGCCTATCTTTTGATTAATTAATATATATATATATATATATATATATATATATATATTAATTAACCATTGACCCAACTAATTAGGCATTGACCCAAGAGCCCCAAGGCCTATCTTTTTGTTCAACAATATGTGAAATTATGTGTATAATACATGAATTTTGTGTGTATCCTTGAAAATTTTGTAAACAACAGGTGTATTAAACATGAAAAATACGTATGTACGTGTACAACACGAGTATTGTACGTTTGCTTTTAAAAAAAATATGTATTTTATCGAGTCTTTAAGACGTGTAAAGAAGACGGATGTATTAATGAAAAATACATATGTACATGTAGAATACGAGTATTAAACGTGAAAATGTTAAATTCTTTATATGGGTAATAACTCTAGAAAAGTATAAAAATCAAAGGGAACAATAGAGACTCGAGTAATGGCCTAAAAGTTTTGACAAAAAGTGATCTAATAGTAATGGATAATGCTCTAAACTACTATTATCGATAAAAGAAAATTGGGGAAAATTTTTTTTATAAAGAAAATGATCCATAAAAACGTATAGCCGAGCGGCTATACTATTTTTTTAAAAACAATAATAATAATAATAAGGGTTATTCGTAGCAATGGTCCCTCAACTATACCAGTAGTTACACTTTGGTCCACCAATTCAATTATTAGTTGCAGGGGTCACTCAACTAGGTGCTATGTTGCACTAGTAGTCCTTCCGTCAAGTTTGTGACTTTTTTCGTTAAAAATGAGGGTAAATTCGGAAATTCATCCATAACCCTCCATTTCCTCAACAATCCTCCCATTCCTCCCAATGGTTCTCCTAGATGCTTCCTTGGTCCTCCAGTTGATCCTCCACTTGGAAGGAGCTTGAATGGTGGCTATAGGTCTCCACCTCGTGGCTGGGCTAGAGTTGGCCCTAGAGATTTTGGCGCTGGGATGCCACCTCCAAGGCATGAAGGCAGGTTTCCTGACCATCAAATGCGAAGAGATCGATTGGATTACTCAGACAACCATAGAGGAAGAACCAAGTTCGATCGTTTGGATTCTTCACCACCAAAAGATTATAACCGGCCTATGTACATGGATCGAGGACGAGATGATCGTCGCGGCATGGGGCAAGGCTGAATTGGCTCAACTCACGCCTTCCTCCTCCACTCATGCTTGAAGAAGATGGGCCATGGATTGAACTTTCGCAGCTTTGATTTTCTCTTCTTTTCTCTCTAACCAAACGGACGAGAAGTGGTGAAACGCTACCTTGGCTTGCGAGCGTTTGTTTTGGTGCGAAGCGAGAGTCGTCGAGAGAGTGAGAATTGGGTCTGGAAGTGCCGAAGTCTTTTACTGCACAGATCGAGTTGGGTTTATTTCTGTGTTCTTAATCTTTTAGGTGAAAGTTCTGTTTTTGCATTTTGGTTATGGGAATGAAGGGTGATTTTCAATTTGGGCATGATTCAAATTCTTTGAATCTTCTCTCTGAGGTTTTTGTTATCGTCAAAAATTGGAAGAAAGATGATGTTAAGAAGGCCATGGCCATGGCTATGAGAAATTGCTGCTGCAACCCACTTCGTGGATATGGATTTGATGGGTGTTTGATTCCTTAGAAGGCCATGGTCAAGCAAAACAAAAGGGTTTTTTCATCATCATCATCATCTTCTTTTTCCTTGGATACGTTGGCTGAAGTTGCAACCCAACAATTGATGGAGTTGGGGGATGGGAATGGACTCACAATCGAGTGGGTTTTTAATGAAAAAGCTGTTCTTGCAGAGTTCTTTAGTTTCTGTGCTAAAAAGAAAAGGTGATATGCAGGTGATATGCTAAAAAGAAAAGCTGTTCCGAATTTACCCTCATTTTTGACAGAAAATTTAACAGAGTTTGACGGAGGGACTACTGGTGCAACGTAGCACCTAGTTGAGTGACCCCTGCAACTAATAATTGAATTGGTGGACCAAAGTGTAACTACGGGTATAGTTGAGGGACCATTGCTGTGAATAACCCTAATAATAAAAAAAACCCATTAAAGCCGCGCGGCTATACTATTTTTTTTTTAAAAATGCCCGAGTATAGCCGCGCGGCTATACCTGTTATTATAAAAAGAACCCGCCTAGCGAAGCCAGTAAGCGCCCCCGTGTGAAAAGAGATATAGCCGAGGGGCTAAAAAATACTGTAGTATAGCCGCTCGGCTATACTAGTTTTTTTTTTTCAAAAACCCCTACGTATAGGCTGTACAATTTTTGAGAAAAAAGGGACCTGTCTAGCGGTTAGGCGTCCACGTGTGAAAACAGGTATAGCCGTACGGCTAAAAATACCCTAGTGAAGCCGCGCGGCTATATTATTTATAAAAAAATTAGTATAGCCGTGTGGCCATACTGTTTTGAAAAATACCCGAGAGTATGGCCGCGCGGCTATACTATTTAGTATAAAAAAGGGCCCCACGTGTCAAAAAAGAAGAGCCGCCCGGCTATACTATTTTTTATAAAAGAAATACAGTAGTATAGCCGCCTGGATCTACCTTTATTATTATTATTATTATATATATACAGTTATTCTCTTATCCGGATGTCCGCACATTATTATCGTGCGGATCCTATTGTAAACAGGCAGGAAAACAGAGAGGGGTAGTACAAAATACACGGCGTTGGCACGATAATAACATCCGGATGTCCGCATAAGAGAATTTCCGTGTATATATATATTTGTTTATTTAAACTAAATGCCTTCTTTTTTGGGACCAATTATTACATTCCACGTATTGGCAGAAAACTGATTTTAAATTCATACATTTACATTATCTCTTAATTCATGAATCTTAAAGAAAAGAAATCATTTTATCCATTTTAGGGGACCAAATCATATGACTTTGCAATAACCATTTCAATTTGGTTTTGAGACCATTTATTTGATTTCTATGATATCGGTGGGAGCATATAATCCGACTTCCAATCACAAGGTGCCACGTGGACAAGAAGAATATTTCCTAGGTCAATTAATTGAGTCCATTTATTTGGTCAATTAATTGATACTAAAAATAGGAATATTATCTTTATTTGGGAATATAATCACCAATTAAAAGATAATATTGCCAATTTAGGGTAGGCTTATTATCACAAAAGGTCCCTAAGGTTTACGAAACTATCAGATTGCATCCTTAATGTTTTTTTGTGTCACTCGTGGTCCTCAAGGTTAGTATGTGTGATCACAAATGGTCCTCAAGGTTAGTATGTGTGATCACAAATGGTCCCTGCCGTTAGGTTCCGTCAAAAACTCCGTTAGTTTGCTGATGTGGCATACATACATATCACAAAACATCCCTGAGGTTTACACATTTATCACAAATGGTCCCTGCGAAATTTTTTAATTTTTTAATTTAAAATTCATAAAATTTTGGTTTTCTTTTTATATATTATATTTTAAATACATATGACACTATATTTTTGAAGATGTGGGCTCCACATATATGCCACACCAACAAACTAATGAAGTTTTTTAAAAATAATTTAAAATTCATAAAATTTAAAAATGAAAAAACCATTTATATAAGGATTTTAACCTTGAGGACCATTTATAAACCCTAAACCCTTGGTTTTTTTCATTTTTAAATTTTATGAATTTTAAATTATTTTTTTAAAACTCCATTAGTTTGTTGATGTGGCATATATGTGGAGCCCACATCTAAAATAATATAATGTCTTGTGTATTTAAAATGCAATATATATTTTAAAATAATTTAAAATTCATAAGATTTAAAAAAGAAAACCAAAATTTTATGAATTTTAAATTTAAAAAATTAAGTAATAAATTGCAGGGACCATTTGTGATAGGTGTGTAAACCTCAAGGATGTTTTGTGATATATATATTTGCCACATTAGCAAACTAACGGAGTTTTTGACAGAACCTAACGGTAGGGACCATTTGTGATCACACATACTAACCTTGAGGACCACCAATGACACAAAAAAACATTAAGGATGCAATCTGATAGTTTCGTAAACTTTAGGGACCTTTTGTGATAATAAGCCATTTAGGGTATTATCATATTTTGGAGATATCATCATCAATTAGTGACTTGATCTCAATCAAATCCCTAATTGACTCAATCTCTACATTTTGGGGAAAAAATATCTACATTCCAAATAGGAAGATATTCTTTAGAACCATATAAATACATGCCACCACACATAGCTCAGGCCATCCGGCTCTTCCCTTGAGAGAAAACTCCGTACCCTTTTTTAGCTATTGTTTCTCAAAGATCCAATCGAACTAACTTAGGCATTGGAAGACCTTTGGCCAACACCCACGTGTGTGGTTTTTTACTCCTATCCGTTTTGCAGGAACCGAGGAAGAGAGGGAAGGAAGATCAAGAGGTGGAGAATCTAAAAGCGAATATTCTCCCGTGAGAAATTTGCATAAACAGTATCCGTCAGACACATTCTCTCCAATGAGCTTTACTTTTATAGTTGACCAATTTGTTTAGTCAACGTCTTCAAAGTCCCGCATTGTCTGATGCATTTGGGCTTTTAAACATAACTTATGTCGAGCCCCAATTATTTTATAACTGACTTTGGCAATTGGACTTCTGCTGTTCAAAAAATCAGCCCATTGATTGCATAACTTGGCTGAGCCAATTTTGGTCCAAAGACTAGGCAATTTGGAAATCCTTTCCATCCACACAGACATTGTATAACCAACCTACAAAATAGAAAACTGCAAATCACTTTTCTTATTTTTCTTTTTCTCAAGCTCTTGGTTTGATCACTCTGTTCATGGGAATTCTACAAACAAATTCAAACCCAACACAATTCAAAGGTCCACGTTCCAATCAAATTCCAAACCCAGTTTTTGGATTATATGATTTACCAACCCAACAAAAATCATGCTGAGGTTCCAATCCAGTATCAAGGCATACATTTTGTAGCAACATTCCCACCACCGATTCTTTGTTGCAATTGAACCATTTGTCTGAGGGAGTTTAAATATATTTAATATTGGTTTGGAACTCACAAGCATTAGAATATGACTTCTGCGAATCCAGAAAACATGTTGAAACATAACAAAGAAAACTCAGACGAGAGAGTTCCTTTGTTATCAAGGACTCAAGATGAGAAAGTCATGACTGATAAATACTCTGGAGCGTCCTTTCATGGCTCTGTGTTCAATCTGTCATGCACCATTGTTGGTTCTGGCATTATGAGCCTGCCTGCAACCTTGAAAATGCTGGGGCTCGTTCCTGGGATTGTTTTGATCATTATAGTTGCATTTGTTATCGAGGCGTCGATCGAGATGTTGTTGAGATTCAGCAAGGCAGGGTCTGCATATTCCTATGGTGATGCCATGGCTGATGCTTTTGGAAGAATTGGGAAAGTCTTACTTCAGATCTGCATTGTTATCTACAACACTGGTTCTCTTATAGTGTACATGATTATAATTGGTATAACGCCATTTCTTCCTTTTCTGCTTACATTGGTCTTACTTCGAAACCATTGTTTTGTATTGTTTCTGTTGTGGCTCAGAAAATGTTTGTTTCCTTTTCGAAACCAGAGGATGTGCTTTCTGGATCAACCTCAAAAGAGGTTCACCATGCCGGCATTTTGGAAGGGTGGTTTGGAGAACATTGGTGGACTAGCCGCGCCTTTGTTCTTGTTGCAGTAACTGTATTTATATTTTTTCCATTGATGTTCTTCGAGCGTATTGGTTGGTAAATATTTCCTTTATGCATCAGTACACAGTAGTGATACCATGTTTCTGCGTAATATAAAGTTGCAGCTTAGTACAGTTCCTGTGTAAATAAATCATCTTGGTAGCTTGTAATTTGATATAATCATAGTTTGCTATGCATAATTAGGTTAAACTCAGTAGGGCAGAGATATGATTCTTTGTTTTTCGGTTGCAGATTCAGCCAGATATATCTCTGTTATATCAGTTGGATTGGCGATTATGTTCCTTCTTGTTGTCATTGGGGTCACAACTTTCAAACTAGTGGACGGAAGCATAGAAACTCCTAAATGGTTTCCGGCTGTTACTGATTCAACATCATTCCTTAATCTCTTCACTGCAGTCCCTGTTGTTGTCTTTGCATACATCTGCCACTACAATGGTATTCAATCTGATCATCTCTTTATATCCAAGTCGTTACATGTGTAGCATTTTCTGTTTCTATAATTTTAACAACTTATTTTTCGCACTGGAATCCTGATTCGCAATTTGCGTGCTTTCGAGGAAAACAGAAAAAAAAAAAACAATTATATCTTTTGCATCCCTTATAATTTGCTCTTTGTTCCCCCTTATGGTTAGCTTTTTTTGTGCTAAGTATGCAGAATGGAAGAAGAACAAAGTTCCATACTCATATTGTTATCCTTGCAAAACTTTAAAATTTGCAAATGGTTGCATTCTGAAAATATGAATGTTGATAATTTTCAGTTCACACAATACAGAATGAGCTTGCAGATTCTTCCCTAATTCAAGGGGTTGTTCGGGGTTCGCTTGCTCTATGTGCCGTTGTCTATGTAATGACCGGCATTTTCGGGTTCCTTCTGTTTGGTGAATCAACATATACCGACTTGCTCTCCAACTTTGACACTGACATTGGCGTTCCATATAGCTCACTGTTCAACGACATTGTTCGAATTAGCTATGCCGGTCATGTTATACTTGTCTTCCCAACCATATTCTTACCTCTGCGGCTCAACTTGGATGGCCTCCTTTTCCCCTCAGCAAGGCCCCTGGCTTTGGACAAGAAGAGGTTTGTGTTGGAAAGTGTAGGGCTTGTCCTCATTTCCCTTGTGGGTGCAATATCTATACCAAATATTTGGGTAGCTTTTGAGTTCACAGGAGCAACAATGGGAGGGTTACTTGCATTTGTGTTTCCTGCTTCCATCACTCTCAAGTGAGTTCTTTTTCATTCTTAATTCAGCTAGAAACTCGCTTATCTCGATATCGATTTTTCTAATTCATTTTTCTCTGTTAATCTGGTGTTTCAGGGACCCTCATTGTATAGCTACTACCAAGGACAAGATTGTGTCAGTCTCCATGATCATTCTTGCAGTAGTTTCAAACGTCATGGCCATATATAGCAATCTGAGCTCTTTGTTGTCCTAACTGAGAAGAGCACTTGGTGCCTTGGCCAAATGGAACAAAAGCCAAAAGAAAAAGTGACATTGAATTTATTCATGAATTTAAGGATAAATTCACTTATTTGTTCTTTGAAAGTGAAGACAATTTGTTTTATTTATTTATTTATAAACTTACTTGAGATTGTTGTACAAGTTTCAATGTGATTGTCGTGTCGTACTAAATAACTTGGCCAACCATGCCACGTGTCGCAATTGAAACCTCCTGCAGTTTCAAAGAGTATGTCCTGAGGCTGAGAGAGAGAAGCTTCCATTATTGTCTATCGTTTTTGTATATGACTTTTGCCTAGGTGCTGATTACCCATCTAACTAAACTTCATGTCGTATTCACCACCAACGATGGAGGCCTTCCAGTCAAATGGGAACACTCATTCATGTATTTTTGTATTTTTGTTTGACTAGCAGCTGAACAGCCTTTGCTTTAATACTTTAAAAATTTGTCTTCTAAATTCAGAGTTTTTATCTACTTTTCTTCTGTTTGTCTACCTATAAGAACCAGTTGTTTATTTTATTTAGATTCTATAGAAACCAAATTTGACCTTTTGTTCTTTTTTCTGTTTTCAATTCAACTTCTTGTTGCCAAGAGAGATTATGTTCAATATTGTTGAGTTCCACTAGGAAGAAAGCCATTCATTTTAAGTACTTGCAGTTTTTGATTCTTTGGTCTTGAATTTTATATCAAGATTTTATAACCCAATTGTCACTTTCATTACTATTGTTAAGTCCTGCACCAAATTTTCAATCTAGTTCGAACCAAATTTTCGATCTAGTTCGAAACAGAGTTGTTTTCTGTTTAGTAGTTTTGCATTGCAGGCAGCACATTAGGTGATTCTTTTGGGAATTTATAAAATTTCTGCTTGCTAACTGATTGTATATTGAGCTCTCAGAGTGATAAAATTTGAAAGCTCTGATTTTGAAGTAGTGAGTGAGCCATTGGAATATGAGTACATCACAAAGTGAACACCAATTGGTTGATGAGAGGACCCTTTTGTTGCCCACAAGCCAAAATGAAGAAGCTCAAGCTGGGTTTGGCAAACCCAGCAGAGGAGCTTCTTTTCATGGGTCTGTGTTCAATTTGTCCTGCACAGTTATTGGTTCTGGAATTATGAGCCTGCCTGCTACCTTGAACATATTGGGGCTCATCCCAGGGGTTGCTTTGATCATCATAGCTGCATTCTTAACAGAAGCATCAATTGATTTTTTGCTGAGATTCACCAAGCCTGGTTCAGCATTTTCTTATGGTGATGTCATGGGTGAAGCCTTTGGAAAAGTTGGGAAGGTTTTGCTTCAGCTTTGTGTTATTATCAACAACATTGGTTCTCTTACTGTGTATATGATCATAATAGGTGAAATTTCAATGCTTTTTCTTCTTCTGTTATCATTTACCAATTTTTGTCAAGGCTCAAATATTATAGGCATTCTGTTCCAGATAAAATCATGCTAAGCTTCTTGGTTAATTCTATTTTTTGGTTACCAGAGGATGTTCTTTCTGGCTCAACTTCAAATGGAGTTCACCATGCTGGTATTTTGGAAGAAAGCTTAGGGGTACATTGGTGGACTGGACGTGCTTTCGTTCTTATTGTCCTAACTGTTGTCGTAATTGTTCCATTGATATGTTTTAAGCGCATTGGTTAGTATATCTTCCCTTGTTAATTTTTCTGTTTGGCATAGAATAGCTGTACATAGAGATTTACCAACAAGAAGACCCTTTCAAATTTGCCTGCAGATTCACTGAGGTTCACATCAGCTATATCGATTACGCTGGCAGTTGTTTTTCTTGTTGCTGTCATCGTAATCACAGTGTACAAATTAATACTGGGAAGCATAGAGGCACCTGCATTGTTTCCTAGTGTTACTGGTCTGACTTCCTTTCTAAATCTCTTCACTGCATTTCCTGTTGTGGTTTTTGCTTATGTCTGCCACTACAATGGTAAGCAAGTTGATCCTCTTCTTATAAACCAGTCTTCTTTCATGCACAGTATTTGTAGGAAAGTGATCATCAAAACATAATTATACACTTGCAATCTGCATCCACATTATATAATCTGATATCTGGTGTGATGTCAAAATATAAATGAGCAGAAAATTCAGCAAGTTTCTGAAGATGCAATATAAGTTAAATGACTGGGAAGATAAGTTTCTAACTATCTATTACTGGGAAACATCTTTGATCCTGCCTTCAGCAATGTCTCTCATATCATATCCTTGTCTATATATCTCAATTTCCAAAACTTCAAGTTGAGATCCAGCCATTTTATTTTGATGCAGTTCATAGCATACAAAATGAGCTTGAAGATTCTCGAAGGATGCCAGCCATTGTGCAGACTACAGTTGCTCTCTGTGCCTTTGTGTATGTGATGACCGGCGTGTTCGGGTTCCTCCTGTTTGGTGAATCAACTCTTTCTGACCTTCTCTCCAACTTTGACACAGACCTTGGCATTCCATACAGCTCTGTCTTCAACGATATAGTTCGTATAAGTTACACAGGCCACATCTTACTTGTATATCCCATTGTTCTTTTTCCCCTGCGCCTTAACTTGGACGGCCTTCTCTTCCCCTCAGCCAGACCGTTGGCTTCAGACAACGTGAGGTTTTCGTTGATCAGCTCAGGGATCGTTGCCATCACCCTCTTGGGTGCAATATTCATACCAAGCATATGGGTGGCTTTTGAGTTCACTGGAGCAACTGTTGGAGCTTTGCTTGCATTCATCTTTCCTGCTTGCGTTGTTCTCAAGTGAGTTTTATCTTTTTACTTTCTGCTAGAATTTCTTGTATTTTAATCTTCACATTTGGTTTTGATCTTTTGTTTTTCAGGGACCCTCATGGCATAGCATGGAAGAAGGACAAGATTTTGTCTGTCTTCATGATCATTGTTGCTGTAGTGTCAAGTGTGGTAGCCATTTACAGTGATGCATATTCATTATTGACATAGCAAGGGCAATAAATATACCCTCCAATTTTTCATTTTTAATAATGTTGCTTGAGGGCTCTAACTAATCAATTGAAACATGTCAGATATTTATTGTCTGAATGATTGAATTGTAGTTGCAAAGGCAGCCAGAAGGAAAGAGAAGGAAATTATGCTTCTGCAACCTCTGATTATAAGCTCAAGACTCTCAATTTTTTCCATTCACGTTAAATTTGTTAAACATTGCACCATATTCTAATGATCTAACCACCTCTCTAATATGTAGGACTTACCTATGTAAGTTCATTTATATATATATATGCAAAGAACAATTGACTGAAACAAAAAATAATAATAATTTGAACATAGCAGAATGGCTTAATTTTCTTTTTTTCTTTTTTTCTTTTGGTTTCTCAGTGATGGGCACATGGTTATCAGAAATTGTAGAAATGCAAAGAGCAGGATAAAATCCCCAAATTTAATGAGTTTTTATTTACCAAAATATTTTTGTTCTGATTATTTTTTTTTTCATGAGCTTTTTTATAGGGAGGAGCGATAATATATTAAACTCATAGACACTGGGACTCGAAACCCCATTCCCGGGTAAAACCCAGATATTGCTTTTTATTCCCGAAAGCGCACGTTATAGTCGCCGTTCTAAACAGTCTGAGACTCTTAACCCGCGGTTTCCGATAGCGGTGTTAGCACTAATAAAGCAAAAAATTCGTTATTGGCCTTTGGGTGAAACAGTTGGAACCCAATTTCCAATGGCTGCGAAGGAGGAGCAAGACGAGCTCGCCGAGTCTCTCAACGATCTCTTCACCAGCGTCTCCACCATGGTCAAATCCGAGCTCCAGGTTCCATATCTGAAACCCCAATCTTCAACCTTTTCAAATCGATTTCTGCGATCATCAATTGATCTAAGAACTGAGTACTTGTTGATATGAATTCATTTTGATCAGGGATCAACCAACCACCTGGACCTTTTGGAGAAGATGAATCTGAGAGTGGCCGAAGAGTACAAAGGCTTCGGCGACGTGGCCTCTGGGCTGAGCGTCTTCGTGGAGCAGCTCAAGTCGAAAAGCGGCAGCTTTGAAGAGTATGTGAAGCAGATTGACGTTATAGAGCAGCAAGTCACGGAGTTCGAAGCTGTGATTTCAGTGCTGGATAGATATGTGTCTATGTTAGAGTCCAAAGTCCAATCTGTGTATCAGAATCCGTCTCCTTCCTAAGTTTTAAGTGTTTGTGAAAATTATTTTGCTTTTGGTTTAAATTTTGTGGCAATCTGTGGGTGTTTTTTGGGTGTGAAATGCTTTGAAATTGGAAATGAAAAGTGCCCTGCTTGAAGTAAACACACTGTGTACATTTAAAAGTGGTTTAGAGTAGTTTTGAATTTCAATTGTATAAAAACAAAAAGTCTTTTGCACAAACTTCAAATTTTAGCAATCTGACAAAAGGTTTGCTTTGAGCAGTCGATCATAGAAACAGATGTGAACGATTGTCAACCGATAATGTACGTGGCATAAACGCAAGTATTCACCTTCTAAAGATGAAAGCAACCTTCTTTGAATGACTAATTTATGTATAATGGTAAAATGGCACGCAAGTATTCACCTTCTAAAGATGAAAGCAACCTTCTTTGAATGACTAATTTATGAATAATGGCAAAATGAACCATCCCGGTGTTTCTGCTATATAGTACAATTCTGCAACCAGCTGGTTCAAGTCATCAACAAGATAACTAACTACTATGTGCTTTTGTCAGCTTATCTTTCTGTGATGTTAGTTACAACGATAATAAGAGAACTTGCTACTTGTTTTGTAACGAGGAGGCTGCTTCTTCTTACGTCTTTGTAAGTTTTGCAGCATCATAGCCCGTGTTTTCCCATCTGGTTGCAGACCGTTCTCCCGCATCTTCGTGTAAATCTTCTTTGCTAATTCAATTTTGCCTCTTAAGCACATTCCTTGAATGGCAGCATTATAAAGAGACATATCTGGTGCAGCCCACTGCAGAACAAGTAAACATTATAGAGGTCATTATCTTTGGGCATTGAAGGTCTAAACAATCCCAAAAGAACAATAATGCATGGATACAATATGAGTCAATTGCACCATTGATAGAAAGAGTTTTTGAGTTTCACTAGAAAGAGTTGTTTTATACATAATTTCCATGGTATCCCATAAAAGCAATGATATGAGATAAGCTGAGGCACAAAACTAACATAGCCCTGAAAAAAGAAGCAAAAAACTTACATTCAGGATTTCCTCCACTTCATCCCATAGAGAACCCCAAATGCAACCCCTTATTAGTGATAGATAAGTAAATGTGTCTGGGGTGCACTTCTGGTGAACCATGTGCTCATAAACTTGCAATGCCACTTCAGGTTTTCTTGCCTTCTCACAAGCACTGATTACAAGATTATATGATGCAGTTGAAACTGACTGCCCCGAAGCTTCTAATTGCCACAAAAGCTTCAGAGCTTTATCCCATAGTCCGAGCTTTGAGCATGACATTAAAGCCATATTGTACAAATGTGAGTTCAATTGAGAGCCCTGACTTGTCTTGATACTCTCATAAAGCCTAAGGGCATCATCATGTCGATTTGCCCTATACAATGCACCAAGTAACGCATTCCATGTGTAAGCATCGGGTGAATGACCCAAAGATTTCATGATATTATATACCCTGAATGCTAGTTCAACCTCCCCAGCCTTCCCAAGTGAATTTATCAACGCATTGAATGCAACTGCATTTGGCTTGAGCCCACTGTCCAACATACTTTGAAAGATGTTTAGCGCAAGATCCCACTTTCCGTCCTTTGAGCATGCACCAATGATAGCATGCATTGTATCATTCCCAGGTTCAAATTTGTTTTGAATCATTTCATTGTAAGCATCAAGAGCTAGTTCGTGCTGACCACAACGAACAAAAATGCTAACTAAAAGGCAATAAGTAACTCGTGATCCAGTAAGGCCATTCTCCTTAATATGTCTCCATAATCTCTCAGTTTCACGCCAATTGTTCACTTTACCACAAATTGATATCATTGTGTTATAGACGATGGTATCAAAACTGTCGCTCACTTCACTTTCCTCTTCCATTGCCACAAACATTTCAATGGCAGAGCTGCAGCCCTCAGCAACCGAAACTGCTTTCAGTATTAAACTATAAGTATGCCCTGTGGCTAGCTTCTTTCTCTTCATAAATTCAAATACTCTCAAGCCATCATCAAGTAACTCATTTCTCAAAAGGCAAGATAATAACGAATTACATGCATGTAAATTAGGAAGCAGACCTGATAGTTCCATGGAAGTAAACAGTTCCAATGCACTTCTAGTTTTGTTTGTTCTACTAAGCACCAAAATCCGCTTTGATAACGTTTCTTCGTCCATCTCCTCTAAAAAGCTTACCCTATTTACATTCAATGAAGCCTTCCTTTTTAAACATGATTCGGGTTGAATGGGAACCTCAGGTTCAATATCCAAGTCCTCATCAATTGCCAACTCTCCCCATGGAGGCAATTTCTGCTTAACAAAAGAAGCGTCATAGCCTCCTTCTCTTTGAACCACTTTATCTTCTTCCTCTTCTTCACAAACCAAACCAGATTGGACACCAGCCACCATGTTTGGTAAAGTCAGAGATTTTGCCTTCCTTGTACATGCACTTGTCAAATTTATTGGCAGCATATTGGGTAACCACATAGAAACTAAACACTGACGAGAATGCCGATAGCCAATTTTACGCACAGAACTATTTGGGTTAAATGGTTTATGTTGGAAATGAAACCCATTTGACATAATCACTATGGAAACTGAAACCCTCATCACCTCCCCCATAACTGAACCCAGAATTAAAAACTAACACAGAAATACACAAAGATACAAACTCCAGTCTTTCTTCAACCATATGAAGTGGTTTGATGAGAAAACTAACCTCAAGAGCATGACCCAGTTTGAGAATTCAGCTTGAAAGATGAAGATGAAGCTCACGCCCCTGTTCCATCAAAACAACACCTTTCTCAAGCTCCAAGCAAGTATTTTTCATGGTGAAAAAAAATTCTAAATTGCAACAAAATTCACGAGTTGAGAAGACCAATAAAACCCATCAGCTGGAAAACTATAGCTCATAATTTGGTAAATTATGTTCCTTTTCTTCTTCTTCTTCTATACAGGAGACAGAAAAGAGAGCTTGTATCTCCATTTGCTGAGAGGGACCGCTTTGTTGAATCTGTTCTGCTAAATAACATCCAGATACGACAACGTTTTGTGCCAGAAAAATGAACCGCAGAGCGAACTCGTAACATTACAAATAAGCGCCAAAATCTTAACCCGGCCCATTAAATTTGGCGGTCGACGGCTCTCTAAGGCTCAGCGCCTCTGCCTCTCCATCTGTAGCACAATGACGACCGCCATGGCTCCTCCACCAGACCCTGTCCACGAAACCCTAAGGAGCGAACCGGCCGAAACATCTTCGTCTGCAATTACGATGAAGCCCCCAATGGGTCCTCCACCTGCCAAAAACCCTAGCCCTCCGCCACAATCTGAAGCCCCTATCGCGGAAGACCAACCCCAATCCAATTCATCCATTAACGATTCAACAGAAGCAGCTGAGGACAATGCCAAGCAGACCTTGAAGCCCCAATCTCAAGGCTTTGCCGTTCCCTACACGATCCCTCCCTGGAGTGCAGCTCCGTGTCACCAGTTCCAACTCGAGGTCCTCAAGGACGGCGCTATCATCAACCAATTTGATGTGTAAGCTTCTTCTGCTTCTTCTTCTTACTTTTCCATGGAAGTTAATTTTTCACGTTATGCTATAGCGTTGTAGAAGTTGTTTCTGATTGAAAATTGAAAATTTCAGATATGAGAAAGGAGCTTACATGTTTGGCCGTATAGACCTCTGCGACTTTGTCCTGGAGCATCCGACCGTTTCTCGCTTCCATGCTGGTAATTAAGCACTTCTTTTTCCTTTACATTTTAACTTGGTGATGTTTTCATGTATGTATGTGTACTATAATTGTATTACATTTGATTTTATTATAGATTCAACAGTTCTTAGGCTTAATGCATTCTAAGAGATTTTTGCGCTAAATCTATAATGGTGACTTGAAAATTTTCCAGTCCTCCAGTTCAAGAGAAGTGGGGAGGCATATCTTTATGATCTCGGCAGTACTCATGGTACTTTCATCAACAAGAATCAGGTATTTCTATGCAGCTGATTGCTTTCCTCGCATTGTTTGTATGCCTTGAAACATTGGATTGTATTGTGTTGTGTTCCATGTGCTTAGTTTTTTATTCTTCTAATACATATTTAACATTAATTGTAATATCTGTCCTTCAACCTTGTTTTTGGCCTTGGGTGTTTTTTTTCTTCTTTCAGTTTTAAAATGAAAACTTGCATTGACCTGGTCCATCTTCAACCTGTTTTCAAATTAGGAATTAAGTTTGTACTGTGAACAGCTGGGGTTTTTGTATACTCTCATACAAAGGCTCTTGTTGCTATAAATTGCGAGTATTTAATATTGTTCCTAACAATTTTCTCCTGTCTAATAATCAGGTGAATAAAAAGGTTTACGTGGATTTATGTGTTGGTGATGTCATCCGTTTTGGGCAGTGAGTATCTTATTATCTTGATCCCAATCCATTCACTTCCTATGTTGATCCTTATTTTCCCATGTTTTATGACTTAAGAGTTCTGAATGCTAATCTATTAGGTACTTGAGTATATTAGGTAATGAGATTTAGGCATTTGACAAAGGATAGTTACTTAGGATTATCTTAAGGAACTCATCAAGGATTAATTTATAGGTGACTGATTTTTTACAGATAGTGCTCATAGCCAACTGCCAAACCCATTGATATGGACCTAGAATGTGTCATTGTGGAAAATACATATTTTTTCTTCTATGAGACACTTCTGATTATTCTTCTTTCTGTTTTTATATAGTTCATCTCGTCTGTACATTTTCCAAGGACCATCTGAGTTGATGCCACCGGTAAGACTTTCTTATTTAAATCTGTATGTGTTATATTTTTTTTGTTCACCTGATTATGAAGAATTGTAAGAGGAGATTTTTTTGAGCTACAGAAGTTAAGACAATGAAAATGAACTAAGCACTCAGAATATGTTAGCGTTCAAAATAGTTGCATTTTCTTTCAGAATAATCCTCAAGAATTTTCTCTACCTTCTTATCCACTTGATGACACTACAGTTAATTTTGTAAAGAGTATGTTAATGGGGTCAAGTTAGGTTTTTCAATTTATTCATGTCCAGATTTTGTTCACATCAAGCATAGTCAAATGGCTCATGCAAATAGAATTGGTACCACTGCTACCAGGAGGGGCTTGGGTTGCCTAAAAAAGATAGCAACCAAGTTAGGGTTCAAAGCAGAGCATATTCTCATGGATAGGTCATGGATTATTGTCTGGTTTTATATTGTAGGAAAAAGACCTGAAGCTTTTAAGAGTGGCCAAAATGCGTGAAGATATCCTAGATCAGGAAGCATCACTTCAACGAGCAAGACTGGAAGCTTCTCTTGCTGATGGCATCTCATGGGGCATGGAAGAGGATGCTATTGAAGAAGCTGAGGTATGTGGGATTTAATGATCACTTCCTTTTTAAATTATGTTTTGAATAGAGATTTCCTAAACTGCATTACATATCCTTCTATTTTCTTCAAGTGTGATGTTTTCTTTATGATGAATTGAAAGAAGATATTTCTATCATATATATCACTGACTTCTGTGGTTTTGGAATTTTAGGATGATGGTGAAGAAGTAACTTGGCAAACATACAAAGGACAGCTAACAGAAAAACAGGAAAAAACGCGTGAAAAAGTACTTAAAAGATTGGAAAAGGCAAGTGGTATTAATTCTTCTTGCATTTTTGTTAATGAAATGCTATCTCCCCTGTATGTTAGATCATTTGGTTGCCCACTGTTTATACCCTCAAGATATTCTCCCTGCTTTTAATCATTGAAATGCTATCTTCCTGCATGTGTTAGGTCTCTCTGTTGCAAATTGTTTTTACCTTCAAGATGTATAGTTAGCATCTTATTGTTTCGAGTTGTGTATATTTCTTGGTATTGGAGAAAAGCAGTTCTTGAATTGGCATTCAGAAAAGTCACAAGCACAACCAGTGTACCTGTTATGACCATATTGAAACAGTATATGTTGCTTGGTGTTTGAGGAGAGCAATAATTCATGTACTTGCATTTTAATAATAGAAATAGTGCACCAATTAAAAATGGTTGAAAGTGGCTCTTGTAGTTCTTATTTATCGGTTTCTATCTTGTTTACCTTGTGGTTAAAGATACACTGCCTCACTTTGACAAAACTGACCCGTTCTCATTGCTTTCCATTTTTTCACGAGAATACAAAGAATAAAAGATTGGGAAACCTTTGAAGGTTGATGATAGAAAATTTGTTAATGCAGACTTGTTCTCCCTTTATCTAGAATGTTGAAATGGTTACCAATCAAATTGTCCTATTAGAAACTCAACAAGTATTCTTTATAAAGGTCCTAAGCTTTATGGTAAATCTTATTTTTTCTAATATCCTTTTTATTTCATTTTTCTTCTTGTAGATTGCTCACATGAAGAAAGAGATAGATGCTATTCGTGCTAAAGACATCTCTCAAGGTGGTTTGAGTCAAGGACAACAAACTCAGATTGCTCGAAATGAACAGAGAATAGCACAGGTAAATTCTTCACAAATAGGCATATGCTGGTTCATTTCTCCTTTACACTGGTAGTTGATAAACACAAGATTTTGCGTGTCCAACTCCACAGAGGAAAGAGAGGGGAAACTTCTGGTTAACATTTTATTTGTTTAAAATTTTAACAGATTATGGAAGAACTTGAAAATTTGGAAGAGACACTAAATGAGAGTATACGAGAAAGTTTGGGTGCACGTGTTGGGAAGCTATCTTATGGTAAGAAGAAAGGAGCAACTGACGAAGAAGAAGAACTTTTGAGGTATTATATTAATAACAAATACCTATCTGGAAGTGTTGGTACTTCTACTCTTAATGGTTGTGCAATAGAAAACTCAATTACAGCTGTGCAGAATGCTCGGACCATGTGAATTTGTTTGGATGGTTTTTAGATTTGATCAGGGTATTCTTATGATAGCAATCATGAAGTTGTGATTTCATGATTAACTTTGAATTTAGATGACTATTAGAAATGTCATGCTTTATTTGTCAGTAAGATAAGATTTCTGAATTTATTTGTAGTTGATGATTGTAATGATTTGTTATTTTGCAGCGATGATGATGAATTCTATGACAGAACAAAGAAGCCTTCCAGTAAAAAGGCGGGTGAAAACCCATCTGTTGAAACCTCTGATACTCTTCTTGACAAGAAAGATGCTATCATGAAAGAAATGGAAGAAAAGAAAGAATTGCTTTCAATTGAGAAAAACAAAATGGCATCAAAAACTACAGACGAAACTGATGCTGCAGATGCACTGGATGCATACATGTCAGGGCTTTCATCTCAGCTTGGTGAGTGTTTTGTGCTACCACTTATTGTTGATAATTGGTTATAGGTGAGTGTTTTCTGCTTTCGCTTATTGTTGTTGCTTTCCTTCTTGTTAGTGCTTAATAAAACTGAGGAACTCCAAAAGGAACTATCAGCTCTCCAGTCTGAATTGGACAGGATAATCTTTCTTTTGAAGATTGCTGACCCATCTGGAGAAGCTGCGAAGAAAAGGGATTCAAAAGTGCAAGAGATGCAAGAGTCAAAACCTAACAAATCTGAAACTCCTGCTCCTGCCATAAAAAAGCAACCTCCAATGGAACCAAAGGAAAGCAGCCAACCTGGAAAACCAGCAAATGACTCTTTACTGAAAGAGGGAACTACAGAGGTTAGCATTAAATCGAGCACAGAGCTGGCAGCTAACGAGATTGTAACTGATGCAACAGAAGGAAAAAACGTTGTGTATACTGTTGTAAAGCCACAATGGCTTGGGGCTGTTGAGGACAAAAAAATGGAGAAGGGTCATCAAGAGGCAGCACCTTCAAATGAGGACGAGGCTGGTGAATTCGTTGACTACCAAGACAGGAAGAAAATTTTGGAGAATGTCAGTGATGCTAAAGTTAACATGGAATCTGGGATTGAAAATGCTGCCCCTGGTTTGATTATACGGAAGCGGAAACAAGTTCATGAGTCTAAAGAAAATGATAGTGATTCTCGTCAACAGCCGGCATCCTCCACAGGAGCTGAATTCATGGCAGAGGATGCTGTGGCACTGTTGTTAAAACATAAAAGAGGCTATTATGCACCAGATGATGAGACCCAAGATGTTAAAGAAGGGAAACAATTGAGCAAGGATAAGAAGAAGCCTAAACGAGTTCTCGGTCCTGAGAAACCTTCATTTCTTGATACTAATTCCGATGAAACGTGGGTGCCTCCTGAAGGTAAAGCTATTTTGCTTTCCTGTTCTGTGTTATTACCTTCTATACTCGCTTTTGCGAGGTGGGGAGGAGAAGAGTACTGATTGCTGATTTGTTTTGTCTTTTTGAAAAACCTCGTTTCATGTTGGTGCTTATCTTTATGTTTCGTGCAGGACAATCCGGCGATGGACGAACTTCCTTGAACAGTCGCTATGGCTACTAGATCCGAATGCACCCATGGTCACCAAGAAGTGACAGTATATTGCTTGAACCAACGTTTATGCGCCTAAAATGTCATGGATGGAGCAACAACTGGGAGACGCACTGATGGAGTTGTTTGGTAGCTCACGTATTTTGTAATCAGGTTGAAAGTTGAGGCTGGATTACGATCATGAAAAAGCAGTTTAGGGACTGATTGTATAGAGATGAAGACACAAACAGATCTCTGAATCACTGTTGCAAACCCAAATGTAAAACTTAGTCCGATCATGTACCTTCATACTTTCAAGTTTCAACCATTGCTTGTATCACTATCAGATGGAAAAGAACAAGAAAGAGATTAAGCTTCCAAGTTCTCTAACAAGGTTTGATAATATAATGCCAACAAGTACAATATATTTATGTATATATTTTCATTTCCGGTTGTTTTTATGTACGTCGTCAGATCATCATACAATATTTGATCGTACGATTGTGAATCCTAATAATCCATCTTCATGTCAAACTATGGTAATCGGGTGAAGAAAATAAAAAATGAAAAGTCGAGCGAAATTGGCCCGTGCACCGTACTGAAAAGGACCAATGGGCAAATATTCCTGTTTATATTAGCAAATGAAGCAATCATATAAATCATTTGCTAATATAGAGATTTATTAAATTATTCATGATTTCTTTCATAAAAAATTAAAATAAAATTTCTTTCATGATTTCAAGTTTAAAATTACTCGTATAACAGGCCCTTTCATTCATAGTCAAATTGTATTTTGATTAAATGTGAACGAATTGATTCCCAATTATTTACAAATCTGTTTAACCAAATTTGTCGCTCAAATTTACAAGAAAAGAATAAAGACATCGACATAAATCTGGGCCATGAAGTTTAGACTAGATATTGCTTGAATCAGCCACAAAGCTTTTGCATACTTCACAGGAATCTACACCATGTATACTTGACTTGCTGTATAAAGCATTATAACATCTTTGTTTCTCAGCTTCCTATACAGAAGAAGCTTGTTCCATGTACCAGCCTTGGATTAGCTTCGACTGCATTTACGTGCATACGGGTATTCAGAAACTCTCAAGTTAATGGTTGGCTGTACACAGGTGGCGTATGGGCACTGACATCTGAATGAAGAACCCTTTCCAGATATATACAGCCATAATGCAGCGAGTCTCTGCCTGGGTTGTTCGAGCAGGCAGCTTCCTTCTTGGCATGCTCATAGATAGAAGCAGAGTGTGAACACCAGAGGCAGAACAGACGCAGTTTCAAATGAAAGATAACTCTCTATCTATTAGTTAAAGAAATACGGCGACTCTAAGACATCCCTTAAGTCAAAGTCACCCCGTTCAGGCAAGGGGGGGAACATTAATGCGGGAAAGGACTGCTGAAAGCTCTCCAATAACTGGACACAAAACAGATGATGGGTTAGATCACTAAGACAATACCATAAAATAAAATTGTTTGCATCTTCAAAGAATGCAGTTGTGATGCTTCATGATGGCGTAAACGTTTCTTTTCAATTTAAACTTGAAAGGAGCATTTCAGAAGAGAAGATACTGTACATTCTCTAGTATTGGAGTCTCATAGAGTTCGACAAACTTTTCACGAAGTATCTTGTTCATTTCATCCACGTCACACGCATGTGTCCAGTATGAGTCATGAACTCCTGTAATCATATGTTATTACATAGCTATTATAAGTGTCTACGTGCCCTGAGAGAGAGAGAGGCAACTAATTACAATGGAGTGCACAAGAACAGACCTGCAAAGCTTAAGCCTGCCTTTTTACAGGCAATCGCAGTCATCATCATATGAGAACTATCAAGAGAATGAACAAAATTTGGTGGGAAAGCCGTCCTCTGCCTCTTGACCATGACCTATCATAAACAAAATTTAGTTTTAAGATTTGAGGCTCGGAAACTTAAAATATGTAAAACAATGCTCATTTGGTGATTTCTTTTTTCTTTTAGCCTTTATTGCCATAACGATGTGGTTAGTTAAACTTGTCAAAAATAAAACAATCAGGCATGAGGCAACCCAAAGATGGCATGATTTTTTTTGTTCCTTTCTTTTGCTAAATACAAAAAGACCGATCCAAGTTAACTTCCATGATTCTAATGATGATGTGAAAACTACTAAGGGAAGGGCTTCATAATGAATCAACCATTTCACTACCATAGTTCTGTGGAAGAAGTTTTTGCACAAACATTAATCTGAAGGATTAACCAGTGAGAAGAGAGAGGAAAAAGTCCTCTGCTGCCACTTCCTGGGGCAGGAGGTGGAGAATTGCATAATGCAGGTGCAGAAATTTCAAATATTCCTTATCAAATTGTACAAAAGAAGAAAATATAAGTAAAAAGCACATGGTCGGTGTCCCGCGTATGAAATGAAATAAGACAATGCGTTGCTAGCAAAATCCTTTCAGTCTTAAAAACTAGAAAAATCTGGATATCTCAACTAATGTGATTATGAGTGATATGAGTGTGAGCTTGAAAATAACACTAAATGGCAGGACTAAAAAGATAGAATTACCAACGATGAAAACTACAGTACCTTTTCTGTTTCTCGCTGTAACGTCAAAACTTGAAGGGAAGTTTTAATCTGCAACAAATTTAACCATCAGTTAATGATTGATTTAAACATTTAGTAACTATGAATACAATAAGAATATTGACAACCCTTGTTGACTTAGCGGAATTTGTAATACTCACAAGATGCCTTCCGAATTTACGGTAAGGTTGCACAACTGGAAGTCCAAGCGGAGTTGTCCACCGTACCGGTTGGTTTTCAGATGCAATTATCTGCAAATCAAGAAAAAAAAAATCTCAAAAAATCAGGAAAACATTGGCAGAGAGAGAGAAAAACAAAAAACAAAAAAGAGGAATCTGCTACAAACTTTTGCACATTCGCCAAGCCAGCTCATGATACCTCGTGCAGCTTCAAACATCTCTCCTAAAGCAGTTAAGGTGATCTGCCAATTATATACAGAATCTTGTCTTACAAAGATAAAATCCACATGTACACATGGTCACGTGCATATGAGAAATTATTTCTAATTACATGGAGAAGAAAAGGGCACCCTCACAATATGAACTTTCTATTACCTTTGCAGCATAACAAGCACAACCAAAGATCTCTGCATCATCTGAAATGGAACCACGTTCCTTCAACCTCCTCTTGATTTGATCCCGAGCACCAATGTAAGTGACACCATATACTGATGTCATCACAGTCTGCTTCACCAATTTCCTATCCACCTAAAGTATGGCCAGCCATCAGGGTCAACCATCAGTTGCACGATATAAGCAGTAAGTCAAAGAAATGCCAGTTCACACAAAGCAATCGGACGACAACCACATATTTTCTGATATATCAGTAACCCGCACATGTTTTGTTACGGAATTTGAATGATATTAAGTTATTAACTCCAATATCAGGTTATCCACTTTGTTTTAGTAACATATGCATCAAAAGAATGAACTTAACAGTTGTAAAATGAACCTGATTAATTAATAATTTTGCACGCAATGCCTCTGGAAAAACTACAGGATCCTTCTGTGCATCTCTTCTCATGATTTCCAGTACCCTGCACCGTGAATTTGATACTTAATTATCATAATATTACTTACTCATGACATGATGACAGCTTCCATGGAAATTGAGACAAATAAAACTCGTGTAAATTATGGGGTTCTATACCCATCATGTGATGGAAACCTACACCTTTGTCATAAACCGCTTACCTAACAGCTATTCCTGAGTAAACATCTGCAGGCTTCTCTCCTGTAACCAGATTGACAGAAGCTGCTCCCAACTGAATGGAAACTTTCCAATGAGACAATATATATGAAACAAATGCATGCAATTTCTGCTATACCATAGGTAGACAAGGGAGGGAGGGAGGGAGGGAGGGAGAGGGTGGGGGAAAAAGGTGAACCATGTATGACCTACTGTAAAATAAAATTGAAACAAAGAAATACCTTGTCTCTTCCAAGGGCAGCATAGTGTTGTAAACCATTGCACGAGCCATCCTAGAGAACATCAGTTAAAAGCAAGAAATGTAAACATAATATGGTTTAATGAATAATAAGAGGGCAGGCACAATTTATATTAAAAAGAGCCATTGCTTAAGCAAACAGTCCCTCATTTGAAAAACACAAAATCACCTGATAAGTTCCCTATAGGCTACCATACTAGATAATTCCAGTATCCAAGTACTTAACTAATGGAAACAAAGCCATCTAAACCTACTTCTTGGGTTGTTTCAACATAGACCTCAAGGAAGGAGGTTATGAGTATAAGAAACAAATCCCCTCAGGATTCCCCTACCCCACCCAAAAGAAGAAGCCGAAAGGTATGTATGCATGTGTGAACAGTCAACCGCAGAAAAGATCTATGCCTTACACAAAGCATAGATCTATGCTAGCTTCCTTTACACAAGGCGGTGCACACATTTGTACTTTTCCAGTTTAATTCTGTTATAACTTATAACTCTTAACACAAGAAAAATACATAGAACACAGAATCTCCTTCAAAAATGTCCGAAACCACATAATTTAAACATCCAAAACTAATTGATTACTTGTGGGGCTCCCTTTGTGAAAGTACCTGATGTACAGGAATATGTGAAATAAAAGTCTCTGGAGAAGAGCTTCTCAAAGCTTCAGCAAGGTTAATGCACACAGCCAAGCATTGAAATGGATCTTCTGCCTTCAACCACCAGCGCCTTCCTTCTAGTGGTTTGTCCACAGAATCAAATATATCATCTAAGTGATTCTCAGTAAATGCTATTCGCCCCTCAAGAGATAATTTGTCCACACCACCAGCATATAGATTTGCCAAGTGTATCTTCAACCAACTTAAGCCTGACTTTCCAAGGGGGCGTCCCTCTTGAAACTCCAAAATACCCCGGCATAGATCTGAACCGAGATGATTCAAGTATGGGTGCATAGGATATGCACGGCCCCGAAAGTCAAGATTGTGTGGATAGTAAAAACCTTCTTCATCCTTCATCTTCCGTGCTACCTGCTCCTCCGTAAAATGAGTTTCACATATTCTAAGTATGTTATGGTTAATGACTTCACAGAAAGTGAAATAAATCTTACAGCTAGTTTAAGTTCTATGTCACAACGCTGTGAATGCCTCTCCATGTTCTCTTTCTTCACAGACTTCACCTTCCATTTCCATTTCTTAAGCAGTGTTTCATCTTCAGTATCTGGTTCCTCTGGTAAAGGAACCTGAAATATGGAAATATCAAGAAAACAAGCTTCAGATCAATTTCAATGAACTAAAATTTCCTGAGATAGCACAAGATTAATATCAATAATTTGGAAGTAAAATGAAGGAGCGTGCAAAAAAATTCAAAAACTGATTAAACCAACCAGTTTGGTTCAGTTCTGAATTTCCCAAACCGATTAACGTTGGTATTGTTTGGAATTTGTCAAGTATGTTAAACGTTAACCAACCAACCTCTAATATGTACTTGGACTTCTCTTTTTCTTTTGGGTGGGTGGGGGGAGAGATTGGAGTACTATAAATTAGAAAATAATTAAGAAGGCAAGTACATTATTTTTATAGGAAAGGCAAGCACATTAACTGGAAATATTTCAAAGAAAAGAAAAATATGACTCGTAAACTCACATCATTACGGTCCACCAAATCAGCGAGACGGCCTCCGGTAGCCCATATTCTATCTACAACATTAAGTACCCTCTTATTAACTCTCCATCTGGTATTCCCAAGAGTATCCAGGGCCTGGCCAGGAGATACACAAAATTTACAAATATGAGAATCAGCACAGAAGGCACCACACTCTTAATGTTGGTCGAGTTCAATAAAAGTTTTCAAGAGGACAACATTTCTATGTATATAAACCTTAAAAACTGGTTCCAGTTGCTCCCTTGGGGTCCTCTTAATTGCTTCACGCTGCTGTCTAGCTCCATGAATGCGCATGACATAGGATGGTAGGAAAAAGTACCCTCCTTTGTCATAACTGCAAAAAGACCCAAAGTGAGGGGAGTAAGATGAATTTACAAAAACACAAAAGAGGATAAAAACAGGCTAACCTCTCAAAAAAATAAATCTGAAATTATGTCTCATAAAGATCTAAACAACAGTAGGACACCTAAAAATGGGTTTTTTTTTTAATCATTGGTCCTGAAACCAAACAGAACTCTGAAGAAGTTGAATTCCCATTCTCTATGTCCAGATGCACTAAGAAAGTTGAATCATGCCAACTTTAAAGTTTGAATTTATTGGAGTCACCCTACTCTATTTCTATATCAAATCCTATTGTCCATCTACATCTCAGATCCACAATAATACAAGTTCTCTCCAGAAAAAAAGTGAGAGTAAAATGGTGGAAACTTTTCATGGAAAAGGTATGTGTGAATAGTTTAGTGGATGAAAATAGAAACACCCTCCCCATGCTAGTTTGAAAATTAAGATAAACCTGAACTTTAACGTCTATGATGGTGAAAGCACTTGATTCATTAAGCTCATTCTTCTATAATGTTGGATTTGTTAGCAGCTCTTAAGTGAGATTATAATTTTTTATCTAGTGAGCATGTTCTGTTTTACATCCTTTTGAGTTGTAATTTCTTGTTTTTACTTGTTCTTTCCAGATTGTGGATACCTTATCCACTCTTTGTATGTAGCTTTCCTACTATAATAAAATTATGTTTCTTTTCCAGGGGAAAAAAAAAAAGAACTGCAGATTTAGTTTCTTACTTGTATCTTGTATCTGATGATCTTAGCAAGAAGGGAGGGAAGGCTAGGGGGGAAGATATTGAGGAAATATTAGAATAACTTCTACACATCCCATCCCATCCATTACCAATTTTCTGAATTTACAAAGCCTTAAATCTGATCATATATGAACTTCGAATAAAGGATTTTAAAAAATGAACTATAAAATAGGGCAAAACTGATAAAAAGATAACTGATTTTTCCATACCCTGTCCAGTTCAATGGTGGTACCAACATCGGCATATAAGGAATCACCATGTGCCTTGCCTGTTAAACAGTAACAATTATTAATATATCATGCATTAAAGAAGGAAATAAAATTCCTGCAAGAATTTCTTGACATGTGTCCTTTGGCAGGAAATGAGAAACTTTATACACAAGTAGTTTAGCCAACACTGCATCACCTGCCAGGGACAAGTGAACAATGCTCTACAGACGATGTTATTAGCCTTGAATCAATTTCAATACTATCAAACTATCTTATCTATATAACATTCCTAGATCGTGAAAAGAAGAAACTATTAAGTTTATATAATATATATATATAGTTGCCTCGTTCCAAGTGTCAACAGAAAACTTCAATTGTTTCAAGAATAACAGAACGGAAAAAGGATCAGATTTGCTTACTGTTTTCTCAAGGCCTTTGAGAACAAGAGGGTCACATTCAATAACACCATATCTTCTGCTGGCATTCCTGTTGAGAGAAAATTCCACATCATTATTCAAAATTATCCGGAGGGGAGGGGGAGGTATAGAGTTATCAATAGGACAGACTAATAAATACTTTGCATCTTTTGCAACAGTCCTAAATGTGTGTACAAATGCAGGTCGTATATCCGGTGGACCATCTGCTAACTGGTCAGCTGGAGGTTGTATAAAAGCTGTTTGAGTCAACAATTCAATCAAACGACTGCCGACCTAAAATTTACAAAGGGAAAAAAGCACCCCTTTAGAATGCATGTGAATAAAATGCTGATAACGTTTTACCAGTAAAAGAAATAAGCCATGCAAACCTTAGCCCTGGCTTCCAGGCTCCATGATTTTGAAGCATCATGTTTGCTCACTATCCCTCTCACCGCTTTCAGTTTTTGTTTTTTCATCAAATTAGTGACTTTTTTATTCAACTTCTCTTGTTCCTTCATTGCAGCATCAGACTCTCCATTTTCCTGATCTTTGTTAACCTTTTTCTTTCTCGTCATTTCCAAGAACTTGTGTATTCTAACCTGATGCATTGAAGCAGTGACACATCAGTGCTCATCTAGGAGAGATGGGCTGGATGACACTGTGTAGAGTAAGAAAACCAAGCCTTAGGAATACTGCTTTACTTAGTCCAGCTAGAGAACAATAAGAAACAAAGAGCAAGGCACTAAGGTTTAGATTTTAGAACGTGCCTCAACCCAATGTCCACACAAACTTGACATGCTTTGAAACAAAGGCAAAAATAGGAATTTCACAACGGCATCACCATTAAATGGATTCCAGCAAAGACAAACTAAACTAAACGAATAAATAAATAAGTAAATGACCGCAATTCTACTCATGAATGGAAGAGCATGGACTATTAACCAAGTAGATGAAACCGAATCAAAGTGTCCACGAAGAATATGAGTAAAGCAAAGTTCAAACCTCCTGCTCAATGGCTTCACCTATCGTGCAAGCAGCTGCTACCACCCTGCAAGTTCCATGTTCGCCACCGGTCATCAGCAATCCCATCAACTTATGCATTGTAATAACTGACATCATATCAGCTGGTAACTGATCAATATACGGTGCGTAAGCTGCCTTATTCTTTCCCTTCCGACACAGGTCTTGCTCTTTGTCAATGGCATTGCGCAAAGGCTCAAACCAACCAAGAAACAAAGACTTCATGTATGGCAAATTGGGTGCTAACTTCTGCTCACACATGTCCATCATAAGCTCCCTGTACTCCTTGGCTGCCCGTTCCCATGCTTCAGTTTCAATCTTTATCTGTCTTCTCTTAAGCATGTGGTACTTCCCTTGCCCCATTCCTCTCGCTCTATTCAGCCTAGTCCGCTGCTTATATTGGGCCTCCCTCTTCTCCTCTATACTCATTTGTTGCAATAATTCTTGAACTTCATCAACAACAGACACATCTTCCTCAACATCAGTGGAAGATACAGCCTCAGCTACGCTCGCATACCCTTTGGGACAAAACCCATTAAACCCAATCGGATTCCTCACAGACCAGAAACTGGGTTTACACATACAATCCTCAGGTGAAGAAATAGCACCTTTCCCGCGAAAACCCACCTCAGAAAACCTCAATCTTGACCAAGAACTCAGCTCAAAAGGCTTGAAATTTCCCGGGAAAACCGATTCCTGGCAAATACCCAGAAGGCTATAAGCTCGTGAAAAAGACTGCGAATTGATGTGAAACCTCTGCTTCCTCGAAATGGCTTGCTTAGCCAAATTTCTCCACGCAGTTGTTGATATCATTGATGGGTTTTTGTGGAAAATTAAGGGCCTATGAAATGTAAATTCCTTGCTGATATTTGCAGGGGGCAGTGTGGTTTGGCCGCAGGACATCAAATTAAAATCAATTTTTTTTGGAGTAAATGAATTGATGAAACTGGGATCAGAGGAAATGGGTCGATGAATGAATTTGCAGAAGCAATGGAATTCATAGAGACTGAGAAAGGGGAGTAGCAACCAGTAAGCTAGCAGCCGCCTTAAGCCCTTAACCCTTCCTTAAACCCTGTCTTTGGTATTTTACTTATCGAACGCAAAGCCTCGCATTTCGGATTTTTGCTTGCCTTGGTGACTGACGGAGTCTTGGGGGGTTTCTACAATATTTTAAATCTTTGCACCCTATATGTAATTTGACGATTGATGATCTGTCGGGTTTTTTTTTTTTGGCGATGATGTGGACTAATTAAAACTTCGTCCATGGGTAAATTATCTACCAATTATTTTTTTATTGATAATAGGTAAATTATGACATGTACCTACGCCTTTATCTATTATCTTTTTTACTTGTACGGTATGTACCTACACATTTATCTTTTATTGATAATGTCAATTTACCCTTATTATTAATAATTTACTTATTATCTTTTATTGATAATAGGTAAATTATTTTTATAAATTATTAGGTACATTATTTTGGTGAAAACCAAGGTATCCCCCGCACGATTGCGAGGACTAACCCTCGAGGTACTATCGGGCGCAAAGCGGGGACCTCTCCCAACAAAGTCTGCTCTATTCGCAAGCGCCTGGGATCGAACCCAGGACCTCTTGTTTAAAGGATCCAAGCCCCTTCCACTTGGACCAACTCCTGTTGGTATTAGGTACATTATTTTCAAAATGCGTTAAAAGGTGGGTATATTATTTAAATAATAAATAAATTCATACTAGGTAAATTATTTTTTGGTGTGACACTCACAATGTCACATAATATTACTAATTTACTTATGTTGTAACACGTGTATGTATTTATTAATTTTATACCCAAAGTTTATGACACATAAACATTGTCATTTGCTCACATTTTAGTACTTTAATTAATAATGCCACATGATAATGTGATAATAACACCCTAAGACTATGTTTTAAGTTCAAGAGATACACCATATTACAAATTTACAATGGTTCTTTTTTGTCACTATAATAGGGTTTCTAACCACTAACGAAAATGATGGTAAGAGCATGCTCACAGCAAGACGTGAAGAAGTTAGTGCTAAATCCTGGCTACAATTTACAAAAATATGACATTTTAGAGTGTCAGCAAAAATCATTGATCTCAAATTGATTCTAAATGACAATCAACAACATAACACAGAGAGAGTGTAGTCTCAGCATGCAAGTGCAATAAACACATCCTGCATCAAAAAACAAAAACACATCATCAACAAACTCTATGGCACTTGAATTGTACTAACTTTTGCCTGCTATTTCTTGTCATATTTTCATATTACTACATCGAAAGTGAAAAAGTATTCGTAGCATTCTGGGGTTTGATAACAAAGAGCCAATCAGAAATTTTGGCATATCCATGACTTTGAGAGAGAGAGAGAGAGAGAGAGAGAGGGGGGTTAGATTTATTAAGTTGGAGAATTAACTGAGATACATAATTTGCCTGGTCTAATAAACTTCCTATTTTTTCCTCTAAGAAAGAGAAACAATGACATTTATCCTATCATTCAAGCCCCCATCCATGATGAGTACATCTTTCTTGACGTAGACAATACTTGAATTCTCAATGCAGATGCTACATCGTTGGTTCTCATCCTCTAGAGACTTTTATCCTATCACCAACGACCCAATTAACCAATCAAATAAATAGAAGCGGGGTAGAATACAGATTCAATTTGTGAACTGATCTCGTCTCTTCATGCACTAGTAGCTGTGGGCTTAAAACAATCAATATTGCACAATCCGACTGATCTGAACATCTCTCCAAAGCTGCCACCAAGGTTAAATTTCAACAATCAGAAAAACTAGAGTTGTATGTATCTGTGCTACATTGTGGATGATTGAACTTTGAACAATAAAGCATGTATGGATTGAAAAGAAAAAACTAGTTAATGAATAGCTAACCGGTCAACGCTATTTCGTGCTTTCTCTGGCTGATCCATGCTATTACTTGCTTTTTCAGGGTGATCTGTACTCTTTCTTGATCTCTCTCTCTTATCAGTGCTGGCCCTTGACTTCTCTCTGCAATCTGTGCTTAGCCTAGGGTTTTCTCTATGGTCGGTACTTGGTCTAGAATTCTCTTTTTGATCTGTAGTGGAACAAGATTTCTCCCTAATGTCAGTGCTTCTCCGTGGATTTTCTGGTTGATCCGTAATTGGCCCAAATCCATTTCTAAGATGTCGATATTTCTCAACAGCTGATACAAACTTCTTGACATGTTTTATGTATTGTGGGTAGAGCTCCAAGTCACAATGATTCCCTCCTTTTATCCATAATGGCTCATACTTCTCCTTACAATGTTCCCAAAGCTGCTTGCCATGGGACCAATCCACAACATCATCAGCCGTCCCCTGCACGGAACAAAACAACCTGGAAAATAAGTATGCTTCTGATAACTAAGCCATACATTTAATGATACCTTAAGACAATGATTGCACTCTATATGCTATGCAATCAGAGTAATCAACAAGTACACTGGCAATTGGAAAAGAAAGACAGCCAAAGCATGTGTGTTTGACACCAAAAGAGCATCCCTTTTTCAGACCTTACCTTTAATGTAGATGAAATGAGAAAAAAAAAAATTTAATAGTCTTTTAATTTCATACCAAAATAAATCTCATGCCTTCTTTTAAGGAAAAAAAAAGGCAAAAGCCATCATCCTGTGTTAAGATCATTTACAGCCCATATGGTGCTTCACGTCCACATTCACTTATTTTCTGGAGAACGTAGTACCAAATGGCACAATGAGTTTAAAAAATACATCTATCCTAGTATCCAATTAGACGCATTAAATGGCTGTTCAAATTTGTTAACAAAAAGCAGACATGAAATGTTAGTGCATCAGTGTACACATAAGTCCAATTTGCTATGCCATCAATGTACATTAATAGCTTGCCATATTTTTTCAAAAGAATAACTTGCCATATTTAGATTCACAAAATTCTAGGGAAATAGAGCATACAATTTAAAGAAAAAGAGGTACTCACATGAATCACCAGAACAGGACAACTGACCAAGGGTATTTTGTCAATGTTCTGCACCATGAATAGGCCAAACTCTCATTACCATGCATTCACTTCAAATATTATGAGAAAATTGAACCAAATCGTCTAAAATTGAGCAATCGATAAAGATTAAAAACCTTATAAATGTCAAACCAGTATGTCCGCTTCACCGGATACATGACACGAAGACCAGACATGATCGGACTGTGAAGAACCACCGCCCTCAATCTTGGTAACTGGGTTGCTAGATCTAGAGTGGGCCCACTACCAACTGATTGCCCATATAAGATAACATCTTCCTCCTTCACACCGTACCTCTCCACAAGGCATCTATATGCAGCTTCTATGTCTGCATAAGTGTTTTGCTCACTCGGCTGTCCATAAAGGAAAAGATATATATCTCATTTTGAACATTCTCCTAAGCAATTATAGCTAAGACTTGTTTTCATTTATCCAATGCTCAATTTGGTCTCTAGGAAAGAAGAATTTTGTCTAATTAAAAAATGAATTAAGCAGGATGAAAAACTCAACAATGGGGTGCATCAGGCGCTTTAAGTGTCTTTAACCCCAAGTAACAAAACCAAATTGAAGTTTCATTTCCTCTGACAAAAGAAACCCTAGTGAAATCAAATATAGAGAATTGTAACGATCAAATTAACATTTTCCAGTTTCGCTTCCCCTCCTCTATGGAGCTACGTTTTCTGGGCATCCAAACAAATTAATACAAATCCAAATCCCATACCTTCCCAGTAGATTGTCCGTACCCCGAATAGTCATACCTACAAAGCACGCACAGAGCCCCATAAGTTCAAAACTTTTCGAAGTACACACATATTTATGCAAAAATGGAAACACACACACTACTAAGCTATATATAATTAAACAGTGAAATCATAGATGCGCTTGACTGACCCCAACAAGTTGACTCGGAGGTGAAGACTGAGCTCGCTGAACAACTCGTACATCTGACCCAGATCAGCTGCGTTCCCGTGCGAGTGTAAAACTGTGAGCTTCGCTGACGGATTCCTTATGTACACCGCCACGACGTCGCTCCCTCTCTTGGTCTTCAGCTTCAAAACGTCCACGTTTTCCCTGGTCCCTACCCCAGTCATCTTCAGCTTCCCACTCTCCTCCTCCTTCTCCAGTCCGTACGACGGCGGGTTCGGTGGGAAAAACGCGAACTTGGCAGCCATTGACGACGTGACTGCTCCCATCTCAAGCCCACCCAACGCCACTCCCCCCCAATAATAAATTATATAAACAAACGGAACTTTAATTTATATTAAACGAATCTGGTCATGGAAGTAAGCTCATTTGAATTCGGGAGGGTTGTTCCCGACAACGTCAAAATCTGGATAATAATTTGGTGACTGGTTAGTGAGAAAGTGATTGGTTAGGGAGAAAGTGAGAGAGAAAATGAGATTCTAGGGTTTGAAATCGCCGTAAGTGAGAAGTAAAGAGGGTTTTTGAGCTGTGACAGAGAAAGAACGGAGGATTTTCCGGCGTGGAAATGGAGGGCAACACGTGTGAAATGATTAAAGTTTATGAGGGGAATGAGGTCCGGTGATAGTGATATGAGAGAAAAGTAAATGCAAGCGCTATTCTGACCCGCCACGTGTCCTCTCGGGGCAGCCGTGGTCCACTAATCCTTTGAAGGGCCAGATTGGCAACATAATGATTTTGTTTGTTTTTTTTGTTTTTGGGTTTTTAATGTCTTGGGAATTAGTATAAAAAGGTTTTTCTTTCTTTTTCTTTTTGTTTGGGTTCTGTTGTAATGGCTGGAAAATGGTTGTGACTTGCGTCTTTGGACAGGTCCGTCAAAAACACCAAGACAAGAGCTGTTTTTTGTGTGTTTCTTTTCTCACATGCCCTAGTCAAATTAGGCATTTTAGAGAAAAATTTGCGTAAGTTGTTTGTTTACGTGAATTATCAACAGTTGTCGGTCATTCATGCACTACGTTTGATGTACGGTTAACGCTGATTTCTCTCTGACGTATAATTAGAGCCTAAATCTTCTAGATTTTGTAGCTTGAAATAATCTTGTAAACCTATAATAGGGCTCATCTTGTTATGGTAGTTTATTTAAATTTGAATTCAAAGTTCGCCAGTTTTTTCTACTATCATAAATTAATAATGAATACTATGCAATTGCAGTCGTTTCTCTTCCTTTCTTATTTATTTTTATTTTTTCAGGGATCCTTTCTTATTTATTTGATTTTTTTTCATGCCTTCTAGATTCATAGGGAAATTATACATAATAATGGAGGCTGATCTGTTTCTTTGACTCATTGATTCTTATTATGCCAATTGCCATAAGTTTAGACCGCTTCAAACATGGAAATTTTAGGACTTTCGATTTAAGCTTGAGCAACAACCCGAATTTTTTAAAAAAAACTAGGACACCATTGGCCAAACTTGACAATTCAAAAGTAGTATTTCGTTTTGTGGTTTTGTCATTTGATTGTGATAAATGGAGAGATTGAGTCCTGGATTGGGCCCACAAATTGATCTAGGCCCATACTGAAGTGATGATTTTCAAAATTCTGTAATGAGAGCGCTACATATATGCACCTTAAAAACAGATCACACATCTCTGAAAATGTGTAATTGATAGTGAAAGAATTTGACAATATCAAAGTAATCCAACGGCTAAAACTAGGTCATCACTTCAAGACCATATACATGGACCTTATTATAGAACGACTCGTGCTAACCAACCCATAATTGGGTCAACAATCGAAGGAATTGTTTCGTTTGTTGAAGGTTCAATAAACTCGTAGAAATATGGGTTAAGTCAGTTGGCTAAAATAGTATACTCTATCTCCTTATATCCGAGTCCAAATCTATTCCCTGTACATATAATAATTTAGAATATTGCTCATGTCAAAGGAAAAAACAAGCCAATAAACTCATGGATCGACTATAATTTAGCCATGAATCACAATTAGGGTTTCAACTTTGAACCTCTTTTCCGGTTAGAGTTTGCAACTCTAACACTTTGACATTTAGTAAGGGTTTTAAGATTATCTTTTGAAGGTTGGCCCCCATTAAAAAAAAGAAAAGAAAAAGATTATCTTTCGAAGAATGGCACCACATATATAAAACATGAAAATGACGGTCATCTCATCTCTTTATTTTCAGGTTGTTATACCTTTCATGGGCCATCCTTCATACCTACCATTTTTCAATAAGAATTGAACTTATTCAAAGAATGTACACCATATTTCAGGTCCACTGGAGACATTCAGTAATTATTTGGGTACCGAATTTTCTGTCCATTGATCATTAAATTATCAGTGGAACATGCATAAAATGCAATAAAGGAAAGCAGTGATATTCTCAACCAGCTATTGGGCATACTGCATACATTGCAATCAGTTCATATGAGGTATCGGGCTTGTATTGGATTCTTTTTTCTCTTCCTTTTTTTTTTTTGTGTGAATATATATATATATATATATATATATTAAAGAAGAGGAGAATCGAACACATGACTTTGAATCCAATAATAAACGATCTTAATTACTTGAACTACAAACCTCTTAGTTTTATTTTAAATCTTCGATGTGATAGCATGACAAATTTAAAGTTCATCTTTAAACTATGGTCATCAACTGCAATTCATATGGACATTGGACATGCAAAATTCGGATCCAAAGGATGAAGGAAAAGAAGCAAAAAGAAAGGAAATCTATCTTAACCCACAATTTAAAGCAACTCATAAAGAAATGGCTGTCAAACATAAATCCTTTTGAAGTTGGAATTTCAAAGGTTGAAAAGAAAAACCAATCCAATCCAATTCAACAAAGGAGAGGTCCCTAGTTGTTGTCAAAAAGAGTACTTGTATTTGAACCTTAAAGAACACTAGAAAAGGAGGAAAAGAAAATGGGGAAATGGAAATTCTCTTTCTCTGTATAACAATTCAAACCATCTCTTATAGAAGAAATCCTTCTTCTTATTTTTTCCTCCTTTTGGTCTGTATCAGATGACAAACTTACTCAATCATTGCTAAATGAAGTTGGAATTGAACTTAGGATCTTTCCTGCATGTTTGCAAGTCACTTGAACTAAAAGCTCATAGATTGCTTGCTCTTATTTTCAAAAGTCATAAAACTGTATGGTTGAATTGAAGGTGTTTCATATTCTTTCTCGAGTTTTATGTTCATCAACTATTGAAAGAAAAAATGAAGAATTACACTGAAGATGGTGCAACTTTATGATATAGGAGAATGAACAAAATATACATGTACATGTTTTACGTTACATTATACTATTGTAGTACTTTCTTTTGTAGTCTCATGCATGTACATATATAAGCCTTGACAGACAGCCATCGCCATAAATAGTGGAACTAGTTAGATTTTCATCCTCTATGAAATATGAATTTTCTTGCACACATCAATTTGGTGGTGTCCTTTCCTATTTGCAATTATTTTGGTGCAACAATTCACAGGATCATGCTTCAGTACAAAGAACTAAACAAAAGAAAATCGAGAGTATTATATGAATTAGTTATAAGGTATTGATATCTTATTATATTTACGTAACTTACGCACACAATTTTCTATTTCTTCCTTTAACATGCCTTAAACTTTACATCTAGTGAATTGATGTCTTTTAAATAGAAAGGGACCTTAAACAGAAACTATAATTATATATTACTTTCTATTAACTATTAAGATATGAAGGTTGTATCAAACTTGTTTCAGCTACTCCGTAACACAGACAGAGAGACACTTGCACCTTGCCTAGAGTTGACATGTGGTAAAGAACAATGCTTTTTTTTTTTTTTTTTTTTTTTTTGATGAAAAAAGAACAATGCTTTTGTTTGGTGCATTCTGTAGATTTAACCTTCAAGCTCAACAACCAGCAGAAAATAAGTGGAGCCCAGCAACAAAAGTACCAAGCAATTTAGTGGAGCCCAATAATCTACACCAAAAAGCTAAAGAGGTAATTCATATTTTGGGGAAAAAATACAGTGCTTATCTGCTCTTTATACAACCACACCTAACCATCAATCATTGCCGTCCACTAAATGATAGCTCATTAGTCAAACAACTTTTTCAATTACTAGTAACACAGAAAATCAGCCCCTTGATCCATTTCTTCTTTGACGTGGCATCCTCTAGTTGGCTGGACATCAGCACTATGCAAATTACTTCGCACCGGATTACAACTGCAAAGACATATGTGGATTCTTCCTTGTCCATTTTGTCCATTTTGTCAAATAGTGACAAAGTAAATCAAACACCAATGTAAAGAAAGAGTCTTTGAAGTTAGCCCCTAGGTTTTTCCCTCATTTCGATGCCAGAATTTGCTCATCTCTGTTCCAGCAAGCTTCCTTCGCCAAGCAGAGCCATGGAAGATTGCTCAGTCCGAAGGTAACCCATCTCAATTCACAAGGTACAAGGAGGCTTGAATTTGTAATGGTAATTGATCTGTGCTCAACAAAATTCTATCTTTAACTTGAGCCATCTTACAATCTACAAGATTATCAATTTTGGATCTGACTAAAGATTCGAGCTTTTTGTATTAATCTCAACTGTAATGTTGGTTCTATGCTATGATTCTTAGAGCTGTTGGTATTTGAATTATGGGTTTTCTTATTTGGTGCTGGAACTTAGTAGTTGAAATTGAAAGTTTTGATCTTTTGGGGTTAAGAGTCAGCAATTGGGTACTAGGGTAAAGCCGTCAGAGTAATATTGGGTTAGTTTGGGAATTGCCACCATGGATGGTGCTGGGAAATCTTCTGAATCTGGGTCTGCAGCGTCAAGTCTGAAATCTATGGAAAATGGGTGTTCTGGTAAAGATGTTGGGCGCCCAAAGCAAGTGTCACCTCTTAGAGGTGGTGGGTCGAGGAATACGAGTCCTTTGGGTTGTGTAAGATCAAGAAACACTAGCCCTTCGAGGCAGAAGGTGGTTAAGACAAAACCGCGAGGGCTAGATGAGGAAACGGCTTCTACTTTTGGTAAAGCAATTCATCCTGATGTTCAAATGGAGGATAATATATGGGCAATGTTGCCAGAGGACTTGTTGAATGAGATATTAGCTAGGGTTCCGCCATTTATGATATTTAGGCTCCGGTGTGTTTGTAAACGGTGGAATACAATTCTACAAGATAGAAGTTTTCTTAAGTTCCACTCGCAAGTGCCGTCTCATGGGCCTTGTCTTCTCACATTCTGGAAGAACTCTCAGACCCCACAATGCTCAGTCTTCAGCTTACCATTAAAAACATGGTACAGAATTCCGTTCACATTTTTGCCACAGTGGGCATTCTGGTTGGTGGGCTCTTCTGCTGGTCTAGTTTGCTTTTCTGGGCTTGATGGCTTAAGTTTTAAAACCTTGGTTTGTAACCCTCTTACACAAACTTGGAGGACATTGCCAAGTATGCATTATAATCAGCAAAGGCAGCTGATAATGGTTGTTGATAAGAAGGACCGGTCATTTAAAATTATAGCCACTAGTGATATTTATGGTGACAATAAGTCGTTGCCCACTGAAGTATATGATTCAAAGCTAAATAGTTGGTCAATTCACCAGATAATGCCTGCAGTTAATCTTTGCTCCTCCAAGATGGCATATTGCGACTCCAGACTATATTTGGAAACCCTTTCTCCACTTGGCCTAATGATGTACCGGTTGGACACAGGATACTGGGAACACATTCCAGCTAGGTTCCCACGGTCTCTATTGGATGGTTATTTGGTAGCTGGCACCCAGAAGCGTTTGTTTCTAGTTGGAAGGATTGGTCTTTATAGTACTCTTCAGAGTATGAGAATATGGGAATTGGATCATACAAAATTTATATGGGTGGAGATTAGCAGGATGCCTCCAAAGTATTTTCGATCTTTGTTAAGGTTATCAGCTGAGAGATTCGAGTGCTCTGGACAGGATAACTTGATTTGCTTCACATCTTGGAACCAGGGGAAGGGCCTTCTCTATGACGTGGATAAGAAGGTGTGGTCCTGGATTGCAGGCTGTGCTCTTCAGTCGTACAACAGCCAGGTTTGTTTCTATGAGCCGAGATTTGATGCTTCCATCTACTGAGAAGAAAGTTTTTCCTTGCAGTTCTTGTTTTATTTACTAGCCCAAGAATTATCAGTGGACCTCATCCCCAATTAGCATTTTTCCCTTGATCCATTCTTTGCTTCTTCTCCATATGGTGCTCAAGGGATTTGACACGGGGCTTGGTGGCTAATCATGTGAGTTTGAGGGATGCGTGGATTTGGCAATATGAATGCATCCCAGAAAACCAATTTTTGTCATTGAGATTTTGTAGACTTTAATTGGTGATATTACCTCATATTAGGTCTCTGTGATGCCTAATGATTGAGCAAAGGCTGGTTGTTAGAGAAAGAACGTGGTCAGGGGGAAGAACTGTAAGAAGGCAATTTTTTCCAAATCTTGTACACATTTTGAAACTATTAACACATCCAACCTGTACATTTAAAAGTTTACTGTGCCTTGCAAATTTTATGAAGTCATTATCTGAGAATTTATTTGATATGCTATTTGCTCTTGATCCAAGGTCGCATCACAAGCTGCAATTTGTTACTGGAGATGTGTAAATATGGTGGTGTCTTTTGCTTGGTGATATAAGTTTTTTTCTTTGATCAGTTGCATTTCCCCAGGCTAAAGTCTTAGGAATTTTCTTCATTTGAACCAGATTAGATTCATTACACAGTTTTGGAGTTCTGAAGCTTTTGATTTTTCAATAGATACAAGTGGTAGAACCTTTGCTAGTCTACTAGTTACTTCATCGAAGTGAGTAAAGTTGCTATGGGAGTAGGGGCTTGTTGCAGTGCACTTCTCAGTCCAATCTCTATGGTTGTGGTTGTGCTAGCTGGCCCTGATAGCGTGACATCTCTAAAAAAAACTTACCTATACCAGGGCTTGAAGGAGATTCCTCAACCTTAGCTTAGCAAAATGGACCCTTCGCTTTCAAATGGTTAGAGATTCAATCCAAGTCCTTTGGCCTTTGCAGCTCTCAACTTAGCAACATGGGGCTTTTGCTTTGGAATGGTTTTGATAGGCCTAGGAAAGAGATTTCCTCTGCCATAAATAGAAAAATTATTTTTTTTAAAAAAAGAGAAAAAGAAAATGTTGTTCATGTGTACATGATGTAGCCCCCCATAAAAAAAACTAACTGAAGGGAATCTTTTTCTTGGGTTCTCTAATCAGATGGATCCCTGGACACTCTTCACATATATTCTATAGACTGAGCCTGCTTCTAATCACAATATCATGAGGTGTGTTATATCAAGTTTGTAGCATATACACAAACACAAACATGCGACATGCACATACAACTTCCTAAACCTCAAAAGCTTCACTTCACTTGGTACATACTACATACATACCTGGGTCCAAATTTTAATTGGTCTTATTCGGATAACTATCAAAACAAATTGTGGAGACAAGACAATATTGGTAACAGGAGCCGGCTTTCACCATGTCCATTGTCCATGGGTTTTGGTTAATAAGGAAATATTTGGTAAATATATATGTGCTATGCTGGCCAGTATAAAAATATGTCTGGGACCGGACCGACTTGCATAGAAATGACACATGTTAACACATTTCTCAAGGTGAAAGCACTAGCATATAGTTGGAGGTCACGCCCTCGTGTTCTAAAATTGCAACTCACACAAACACACTCAGGAACTCTAACCCCCCTTGTTTGTTTAATTTATTAATATCTTCATATATTGTTAAAAGCTGAAATGTTTTGAGTAATTCTATGTGAAATCACTTGTAAATGTCCTGCAGGCTCTTAATTTGATGCATTCTCGCGATGCTCTTCATGCCTCGAAAACAACTATCCCTTGCATGCTAGCTTCTAACCCTCTTTATAGTAAGTATCGAACATAGATACGGCAAATTATCACGTGGTTATAAAATAATAAGAAGTAAACAAGAAAAATTGTAACAACCGAATAGTCAAATTCTACGGAACTTTGAAGGCATCAAATTTGATATCAAAATTGAAAGGATGAATAGATCTTGAAGAGATGATTCAAGACCCTGATGATCATATTGAAGTGTTTGATGTCTGAATATTCTGCTGTATACAAAGACACATTTTTGTTTTTGGCGGAACCCTGAAAATTTATATTGAGGGTGAGAATCGAATCTCTAACTGATCAGCAGATCTTTGCAGCTCGGATTGACCCTATTAATTATCTAATGATATTTTCACTTACTGTATGTGTTGGCTTGTTTTGGTAACATTTAAATAAAAAATTACAGCTAATATCTGACTATTCAACCTAATCTTTTTACTGTTCAACTTGGTTAAGCTTGTTGAAAGTAAGATTTCCATGAAGATTATGCACTAGTACCAACATATCTACCTTGCAAAATGCCAAAAAAAAAGAGAGTACAATTATAATTGGTTTTAGTACTGCTGAAGCTGAATAGTACTGTTTGATCTTTGACCTTCCTCTCACTTAAACATATCTCATAGTGATCCTGAACTAATTAAACTTTGCAATTAATAATTTATAAAAGTACTCTAGATTGTTCTCTACTCTGATCATATACTACAAACGATATCTAAACTACTCTAATTAATTTACGAGATGGGAGAATCGAACTCGAGTGCAAGAGGTGTGATATGCACATTGCCGTGACCAAACTAACCTATTCCACGTATGCAAGAAGAGTAATGTTAATGACTCATCTTTGAGCACCTTATTTAATGACTTCGTTGCATGCATGCCAGTAGAGATATATCATACACAAAAATCAAAAACCCAAATTCATGTTTCAAATTTCCTATTTGATGAAGTTTCATTTAATATGCATCAACGTACGGTCTTAAGGCCTGCTAACCTCTACAGATTCAGTTTAATTAACTCGTGAAACCACATTCAAAGTTTTGAAAACCGAAAACGCTGTCTTCCTTTGAATAGTTTATTCATTAGATTATTTTGAGTTTTGTGTTCTTCCAAGTCCTGTCTGTACCCACGAGAAATATTTTATGCAGGTAGTCTGAACCCTAGCTTTTGACTTGGGTTTGAACTCTCTCTATAAAGCCCACATTAGTCTCTCCAACTTTCCTCTCTTTTTGTTGTCAATCTAAAGATCACTACACTTTCTCTAGCTAGAAATTAAGAAGGAAACTACACAAAGATGCTACAGCTTACAAGCTTCATACTAGGGCTTCTTTTTGTTATGCATGCTCTAGGGCACTTTACTACTGCTGCACATGCTCTTCAAGGTAGATATACACTAGTAGATAAATAGCCTTTCTCTCATATTATAGCTAGGGCTAGGGATTTCTCATAAAATTTTGGGAGGATTTTCTAATGATTACAATCTTGTTTTTTTGTAGGTAAAGAAGAGCTTTCTATGACTGGGAAACTTGTAATACTCTCTGGTCATAAGGTACGAGTACTTCTTATTCCATGATTTGTTTGTGCTATTATTTAAGTTTAGTCCTCGGGAAGCTTCTTGCACTCGTCAAGTAACACTACGCTATAATCGCGTTGTTATTTGCACTTCTACACAACAGTGCAAGAAGCTTGTCGAGGAGTGTGAATAGCGTTTCTCTTTGTTCTATATATGATTAAGTATAATTTTTGATATATAAGCTAATTACCGTATAAGAATGCAGGAGCCAAATACGGATGGGGTTTCAATAGCTGGGTCAAGGATCATAGGGCTTGGAGGAAGAAAAATGGCGGCACACAAAGTGTTGAGGAAATTAGAGCCTGCAAGACCAGCTAGCCAGCTGAATGGAGAGACTACTTCATCAAAGAATTCAGGTGCAACCCGTAGTTCTGAGGGAAATTGTGACTTTGAAGGAAAGGGAGATCTAAATGTAAAATGTAAACACGGAGATTATAAAAGTAAAACTAGCCCTTCTAGTGCTAAGAAGTACTTCAAAGCAGCTCATGATTTTATAGCTTTTGGTGCTGATTATCACGGGCCTGCACGCCATCCTCCAAAACACAATTGAGAAAATCATTGAAACCCAAGTTCGATCTTAGATCAGTCTTCACGGTCTTGTTGTTGCCAGATGCTCTAGTGAAAACATATGTGTGTGATAGATATATATCATGTAGTAGCTAGCTAGCTAGTGTAGTTGTATGTATTAGTATTCAGAAAAAGATATATACATATATGTTGGAAGGGATTTCTCGCTCTGATGCTTAATGGATGCAAATATTACTTTTGTTTTCTTGGAACCAAATTTTGAGATGTTGATTTTGATGAGCAAGAAGGTTAATAATAATAATGGTTCATGTTAGACATTTCTTGTCTGATTGCAGGTAAGGACAGTAAAGCTTCAAGTAACTCCCATGGAGAACCTCAAAACATAACGAACCAACAGGTCTCCTCTCTCTCTCTCTCTCTCTCTCTCTCTCTCTCTCTCTCTCTCTCTCTCTCACACACACACACACACAAACACACAAACTTTCATAAATCAAATTTTGATATGCATGTAGTAGCTAGTACACTTAAACAAAGAGGATTTTCTTTACCATCAGAAAAGCCCCACCTTTTGCCTTTTAATTTGGTGCTAATTTGGTTATGTTCATACACATTTTCCAGGCCGATATCAAGATATTGGAGCCAACAACACTGAAGGCTGCTGCCAATAGTTTTGGAATTCCCAGAGTTCTTAAGCCAAAGCACTCTCAAGATTCCAAGACAAAGCAGCCAATTATCAGAGCTCATCAAAAGACTATTAATTATGATGATACTGATGATCATCATAAGTTGGCAGATGAAGCAAGAAGGCTTCTTAAGGCAACAAGAGAGATAGTAAACCTGATGCATAAAGATTATCATGGAATGGGTCGCCGCAAGCCGCCCATAAACAATCATGAGCCACAGCACTGAGATTGAGTCTGTCTAAAACTGGTTTAGCTATATATCTAGGCTCACAATTTTGCCCCCTTCCCCCCACTAGGAATATTTAGTGATCAGTCCCTTATAGCTAGCCTATACAGAATATGGTGTGTGCTTGTTTAATTTATTTGTTTTCTTTTTTTGATCAAGCATAGGAACTTTAACAAGTAGTGAACTGCTGTGTACATTAAGTTTGCCTTCATACAGCTAGCCTCTGTGAAGTAATGATATGTATATCATAATTTTGTGCCCTCTTCCTCCTTTATATAATCTAATTTATTGTTTTTTCCTTATGCAAAACATGGTAAAAGGTAAAACATGTCTTTATCTCAGCCTTAAAATTCCACAATGAATTTGGTAATTGTGTGTTTGGATCAACATCAGTTGCTCCTCCTAAAATATTAATGGATGGTCTCATGCTTGTGGGCTCTGGATCTTCAATATTTATTTATCAATTCACTGGCAAGTTTAAACATTTAGTTTATAAGCTCTGCTGCAGGAGAGTACAATATTATTTCCATGATTCCATTAACCAAGAGCCTTGACAGAGCTAGCTCGATAGGTAATCAATCTTAATCAGTACAACCTTAATTAAAAAAGGACAAACTAATCCCATTTTTTAAATTGACCTTGCTGATGGACTGATGCATAATGGATTATGTTATACAATTACATTTCTACAAGTTGCTTGATGTTTAAGGGGGTGCAAACAGTTGAATCATTGAAGCAGCCTGTAGCTATAACTGAGCACACAGATTCAGTAAGGTGGAAAGCTGTTCGGTTCATTTTTACACATGATTTTTCATGTTATTCCCCTTTTATTTTGAGTTAGTTTTTAACATTTTATAGCTTTTTACTTCCTTTTTGTGTTTTCTTAGATTTTACCTTGGTTAGATTGAAAATGAGCTAAAAGTGCACTACTTGTTATAATTTCTGTTTTTGTTCATTTTCGTAGGTCAACTTCTTGGCCTGGGATCAACATGCTCTGGTGCTCGGATGAGGTCATGATCTTCATGAGACTTGTTCCAATGGATGTTAACTACAACATATCCAAATTTGAGCTCCATTGGACAAGTATTGCCTATCCAACCAATCCAGCATGTTACCACAGCTCTGGAAATCCGGAATTGGCCAGCTTTTACCTCCATTGTGTCATCTTGATTATTCTTGTTACCATAACACTTGGTAACAAGAATTTAACTTAGTAGATGAGATATTTTCTGAAGCATTTGGCATCTTTGTGAGGACAAGGCTTCATCATTTGCAAGGGGACAAGAAGACAATGGGTGAAGACTTTGCATTAGAATACTAAAAGTAAAAGCTGGAAAGGAGGAGAGAGGGAAGCAAAAGGAGTGCAATCTGATATTGGAGAGGTTCTTGAACGTGGAAAAGAAAAGGATTCTATCACTACACAATTGAGAGCAGATTTTGGAGAGCTTGGAGCTAGGAGAAAGCCAAGGTGCAGCCAAGAAAAGTGGAGAAGAAGACTTCCACCATTGATGATCTTGAAGCTCTCATCATTTTCTGAAAATCTGTAAACTCTTTCTAATTTCATTTTGAGTTTGTATTTGGAATAAGTATGAGCAACTAAACTCCATAGCTAGGGCTTAGGTTGAAGCCCTAAACATGATTACCTTATTGTTTTGATGCTTGAGTGTATGAATTTCTAGATATTGTTGATGAATTCCAATTCACCAAATTAATCTATCCTTGATGTGTGTTTTTCCTTGGTTGGCCATCTTTGAAAGCATGCTTCTTGAGATTGTTGGGATTATGTGTATCTTCATGTTCTCCTAAGCAATAAATGGATGAAGTAAGAATCATCCATGTGAATTGGTTTCTTGAATACCTAATGTAAACACCATGCTATTAGGATTCTTGTGATGTTCATATTCTCTTTGAACTTAATGGGTTCTCCTTGTAATTGAATCGAAGTACGAACCATACCTAGGTTCGGTTATGGGGAGGGCACAAGTATTGTAGCACGAACCATGCACTTTACGTATATTAGAGAGGATCAATGCGTCTTGAGCCACGACCCATGGTCTTGATTGCGAACATTTTCATCAACATGTTTAGAGTTCATCATTTGAGTATTCATGAACTTTGGTAGAATTGTTTAGGGTGGATTCCGAAACCCTAGTGTGTGTTACATTTTAATTTCACATCTTGATAATTCATCTCTGCCATTCTTGTTAAATTTAGAGTCCATTTACTTTCTTGCAATAGAAATAGGTCACTTGAAACAAATCAAAACCCCCCCCCAATGTGTGTGTGAGTTGTGTGTTCGACACGTGGTGTGTCTTTGTTACTGAATTTTATTTGTTTCCGTAATTGTTTTGGACTTTTGGTCCGCGTTGTGTTCTTCCATTTTCTGTGCTGAATCCAACCGTATAAAGAACGTGAATTTTGGACGTACGGTTGGAAAGTTATAGGCAAAACACTGGACAGAGGTCGAAACTGAAAAACAGAGAAAACGAATCTGCCCAAAAACGACCGGTCGCTTTTACCTGACGACCGGTCGCTTTTCAAGTCAAATTTTGAGTTTCGAATCTGCCCAAAAACGACCGGTCGCTTTTACCTGACGACGGGTCTCTTTAGCACTGTTCATAGGTGATAAATGGGTGATAAAAGGGTGATAGAAAATGCTGTTTGTGTTTTTGTTTAGTTTTCTTGTGTTGTTTCATTTCTTTTACACTTCTTTACTCATTTTTAGTTTCCATTTTACATTTGTGCATTTGTGGTGTGTCAATTAAGTGTTCTTTACGTACTCAAATTAGAACTTATAGGAAGCCGACAAGTTCTTCGTGGGATCGACCCCGTACTTACATAATCTATACTTCAATAGATTCGTGCACTTGCGGGTATTTTTAATTGGTTGTTTGCACATTAATTTGTGTCCTCTTAGGAATGCAACAATTTTTGGCGCCGTTGCCGGGGAACTGGCACGGTTGCTTATCTGTTTTGTTTGAGTATGTTTAGAGTACTTAGTTTTATTTTTGTTTATTGATTGTTGTTTCATTTTATCTTGATTTGTTTTTGTTTCTTTTTCTTACAGGAACATCCGAGGAGTCATCTCCACCATCTCCAATGGCAGCCGTAACTGAAATTGTGGAACTTACTATGCAAGAATACTCCAATAAATTTGGGATGGAGGAAGCAAATGCATTTGGCTCATTTCAGAATGAGTTGACTATGAATGAATATTTCCAACAAACATACAATCCGGAGTGGAGAAATCATTCAAACTTCCGGTGGACCGACAATCCAAATTTTCAACAAGGGCCATATCAACCATATCAAGGCCAACATAATACTTGTCCACCTCATGATCAACCTCGACATTACACTCCACCACAATCTTACCAACAACCTCAAGGACCGACTTTGGAAGAAATTGTTGCTTCAATGATTAGAAACACAGATAATTTCATCATGCAGAGGAATGACACTCACATGCAGAGGAATGATACCCACATGCAGAAAATGAATAAGGCCATTGCCAATCTAGAAAATCAAGTGGGGCAAATTGCTATAGCTTTGAGTCAAAGGGAAGTTGGGATGATGCCTAACCAAACAGTGATACCAACCGGGCATGAGCATGTTCAAGCAGTTACCTTGAGAACTGGTAAGGTAATTGGTGAAATTGATGGTTCTAAAAATTTGATTCACAATGTTGATGACATGCAGGTTGAACAAGTGACTGAGCCTAAAGAAAAGGATGAAAGCAACAAAGAGAAAGATAAACAAGCTGCTTCTTCATCCGAATGGATCCCAAAGCATGAACTTGCAAGAAGGGCAAGAAAGGAGAAGGTAAGTCGTGAACCTACTGATGAAGAAATCTTACGTGCTCCTTTTCCTCACAGGTTGATGGGTTCTAAAAAAATTCAACATGCCAAGGACATATTGGAAACTTTCGAGCAAGTGCAAGTCAACATTCCTTCCTTGGATGCAAACAAGCTCAAGGAATACGAAACTGTTGCATTAACGGAAGATGTTTCTGCTGTTTTGCAAAAGAAGCTTCCTCCCAAGTTGAAAGATCCAGGGAGTTTCACAATTCCTTGTATCATTGGTGATAAATTGTTTGAGAAACCTTTAATTGATATAGGTGCTTCAATTAATCTAATGCCTTATTCTGTTTTTGAAGTACTAAAGGAAGACAAGCTGAACATCCATGTTCCAAGTACCAATCATATGTTCAATGCCATCCTTTCTACTCAAATGAGAAGGCCACCCGATCCTAAATATGTGCCTCCTCCATCTAATCCACGTATTGAAGAGCGCTTAAAATTGCTTTTGAAATCTGCTCATGCGCATAAAAAGAAAAGAATACGAAATGGGTTAATTAGATGGCAAAGAGATTTGAAGAAACTTCATGTTCGGCACAAGGAGGCGATTGAGCCAAAGCCCCCCAAGTGACCACAGTATGTTGGAAGTCCGGCAAAAGACTTTAAACTTAGCGCTTCTTGGGAGGCAACCCAAAGTGAACAGAGAAGTTTGTTGTCATCCTAATCGCTTCAAAGTGGAGTTTCTCTAGACTCAACTTTCTTTATTTTTATTTTTATTTTTATTTTTATTTTTTGAGTTAGGGTTACAATTTTCCAACCAAGGTAATTAGGATTTTCTTGTTGTTTCTCTTTGTTTTTCTTACTTTTGCTTTCATTTACTTGTTTGTGTTTCTAACTTGTTTTTCTTTGTTTTTCTTCTTTATTGAAGTTTGTGGTTGTTTATTTTCTTTTTGTCCATCCCAATTTTTCTATATGACAATGTTTAATCTTCAATCTTTTTTTTTTTTTTAAACAGTGTTTCATATAAGTTTGGGAAGTGTTTTCAATTCATTAATGCACAATCAGAATTGGGCGTGAATGCTTATTTTATTTCATAACATGTGATTACAAACACATTAATGAAAAGCGTACATAAAATTCCTAATCACATGTTCTTTGTTGCATTCTGCGCCACCTGAGGCCTCTGCTAATTGCCTCTGTCTGTTCTTGCTTGTAGGATCTGCAGCAGCTCTACATGATCTTCATTCCTTTTTTGCAGCATCTCTACATGCTGGTTGGCGCTGTAGAGCCGCTTCTGCAGGTCCGCCACCAGAGCTTTCAGGGCCGCCACCTCCTCACTCAGTGCCCCGCACTCTCGTGTTCTCGCCAGTAGGCGCATGCCCAAATTTGTGGCCGAGACCGCGTTGAGCACGGTTAGATTGTGGGACTCGTCCACTGCGATATGGTCAGACCTCTGCGCCACATGCAGATGATCTGCAACTGTAAGTCTGCTAACAGTCATGCCCTCCGGCATTACTGCCCTACGCGGCACCACCTCAGAGAAGTTTGAGGCCGAGCCATGGTGGTATGAGGAGTTTGGGAAGATAGGGTTTGGAGGAGCCCGTGTTTGGGCATTTGGTGGTGCAAGGGACAACTCAAGGTTAAGGTCATCAACAAGCATATCTGGGGATGCCATTGATTTTTCTGTCTGGGCTTTTTGATGGTTTTTCTTGAGTTTGCAGGTTGAAATCCAGGATGCTCCTTCTTTCAACCGAGAAGTGGTTTAAATAGCCATATGCTCATAAGGGAGCCGACACCACTTTGCATTTCCTGCGCAATTTGCGGTTGCGTCCGGTTAAAAGGGGAAGCATTTCTACTTTCGCTTTGCTTTCTTTTCCTCCCTGTTTTCTGGTGCATTATGTTTTGATTTCTTTTCAGTTTGTCGTTTTTGTTTTATTTCAGTTGGGGAAGTGTGATTTGTGTCGTTTTCGTTTGTCGCATTCCTTTTATTCCGGTTTGGGGAAGTGCGTTTTGTTTTTCTTCTTTGTCTTTTGCAACTTTCTTTTCTTTTTATTTCCGGAAACGAGAAATTTAAAATTTAAAATAAAATAAAATAAAATAAAATACACGGAAAGGGCAAAGACAACCAGGCACACCACTAATACATTAGAAATTATTCTTTCACAGTGCTCGGTGTCTCGGCCATTGGACCTTTGAGCTTAGCCCTATGGCTATCCTCTTCCGGGGCTTCACGCACAGCCTCTTGGGGCTCATCACTCGAGCTCCCAAAGATTGCATTCTTAGCTTGAGCGTAACCACTATCGCGGTCTGTTTTCTTGCGTTTTCCCGGTCGGTCTATGTCCTCCAGCTGCTTTCTCATGTCATGGGCGTAAACACTTACCATCTTTGAGAGATTTTTGTTCTCTTCCCGCAACGCCTCCAGCTGGTGTCGATTCACCTCTAGTATCCTTGCCCTTTCTGTTTTTAAACTTTTAATAATACTCTGGCATTCTTCCACCATACTTCGCTCCGCCACCAACTGACCTCTCAGCACCTCCACCTCATGGGACTTCGCAAGTAGGCGATGACCCACACTTGCGACTGTTGTTGTGCTTTGCACGCTTAGTGCCAGAGCATCGCTCACGACCCGGTTGTCATCCCTTGATCCCAGCACCCGTATATCCTTGGGAGTCACTAGATTTCTAGCAACTCCAAGGGCAACATCGTTGTCCAGCAGTATCGAGTCATTCACTGTCACGTGCCCCCGTGCTGAGGCAAAGTAGGGCATCCACACTGGTGCCACTGCTTGGCCCTGAGTCTGAGTTGGTTGAGCTAGGTTGAGATCCAACGAGAATGGGTAGGAAGAGGCCATTTGAACTTTCTTTTCTTTTGTTCTTGCTTTTCTCTTTTGTGTGTTTCTGAGTTTTGTGTATTTTCCCCCAACTCTTTCTCTTCTTCTTTTATAGAGTTAGTTTCTACGTAACCCTAGCCACTGCGCTTCTGGTTTGGCGCGGCCCTTGCGGCCTATCCCCCTCTATCGCCTCACCTGGTCCCCAACCCCTTTAATTTCAGTTCTGCCTTTCAGCGCTTTTGAGAAACGAAAGTCGTCACGCCTTCCTATGAAGCCAATAATTCTGGCTTTGGGACGTGAGAGAGACCGCTGCTTGTCGACACGTCTCTCACTTTGTATCCGTGACTCACAGGTGCCGAGACTTCAGGGCCCACTTTTTCTATTTTACTGAGTCCTCGCTCTTTGTGCTTCTGACTTGGTTTCTTTGTTTTATTTACTTTCTTCGCTTTTGGGCTTTCGTCTGGGTTGGGCTTTCATTTGGTTTGTGCGTTTCTTTGGGTTGGATTTCTGCATGTGTAAGACTGTTGTTAGGGCTTACTGTTTTATTTGTTTCTGTTTGGTTTCGTTTTTGTTTTTGTTTTTGCAACCGTGTTGTAGTTGTTTTTCGTGTTTGTTCTTGTATTTACTTGCTTTATTCCCTTTAATTCTTGTTATAACGTTGTTGATGCCTGAATTCTTTAACATTGAGGACAATGTTTGTTTCTAAGTTTGGGAAGGGATAGCAAGTCTTTTTCGTTTCACTTAAATTCTTACTTTCTTTTATTTTGTTTTCTTTTCTGTTTTGAGTCTTTTTTTTTTTTTTTTTTTTTGTGTGGTTCTTAAGTCACTTTCCGAACATTTATGATGAGATTGTGATGAATGTTTACATGACTTGATTGAAAATTTTGTGTAAAAAAAAAAAATTAAAAAATTAAAAATAAAATAAAATTTGTTATTCACTAAATGGCATCGTTCTAGCATGATATGTTTGAAACCCTCTATGCACTTGCCATTTGTTTCATAATTCTCCAGTTAAGGGACTTGCATGATCCAAAGAATTGTATCAAGCATGAATTAGACTTGTATAACCATATAATGTGAGCTTTGAGCCTTGTACTTCAATTCATGAGTGTTATACACATATTCTTACTTTTCTTGTCATCTGAGTTGTTGTTTGATCTCATTATTCATTGATTTGGTTGAGCACTTAAAAGTCACTCATTCCTGTGCAATTTGATTACATGACATTTGAGAAATGATATTAAGGCCCTCTTTGGACCGTTTGTGCCTTTCAAGCTAACCCTATGCATGCTTAAGCATGATTTTCCATTGTTAACCACCTTGAGCCTATATGTATGCCTTTTCTTTCAAGTAACCAATTATTACTTCTAGCCTTAGCCTGAAAAACAAGAATTCACCTTTCTAAGGAACTCGTGAGCTTTAATTTAGATGTGTTTTTCATGCTAAGTTTGGGAAGGGTTATTACATTCTATCCAAAAAAAAAAAAAAAAAAAAAAGTACTTCACTCAAAGGGTGAAAGAAAAGAGAAAAGTTGTGGTTAAGTGGCAATGGTCTCAAATTCAATTCCATGTTTCTTGGTTGTTCGAATGGAAGGAAGGAGTGTGAATCATAATTAGTGGAGGTATAAGGCTTTGTGGTCTATTTGATCACCAAAAAAATGAGTGAAAATCTCAAGCGTGATGTTTCAAAGTCTTTTAGTCAACGATTATATGCTCTTACATTGTGAGTTCCTTGGACTTTGTTGTATCCTTATCCTTCATTTCTTACTCACCTTACACCCTTAGCCCCATTACAACCCATGGTAAAGACCTAAATTGATCCTAAATGTCATGTGGTTGAATTGTACACATTCTGCTTTTAAGTGTTTGGCATCCTTCTTGAGATCATATTTATGCATGTTTTTCATCGTGCTAATTTTGAGTTAAGTCCCTTATGGTTTAACTCTATTCTCATATTTACTATTGAGTGATGCATTGTAACCCTCTTCCGAGTGATTCATTTGTGAGAGGACAACTTTGGTGAGATTTGAAGTTACATTTGTGCTTGGTATGATTTTTGAAGTTGTGTGAAAACTGAAATTGGAGAATGAGTTTCATTTGGCCATCACACTACTACACTTGAGCATGTTGTGTTCTGAACTTTGCCGCCTTGTGACTAATGTCTAAACTGAGTTTTTCTTGTGAAAACTTTTGAGTCGTTTGCATGAGTCGCTCTCTCTTTAGAAAGTGTTCGGAAAGTTTTGTTTCGACTCTTGTTTTAATTTCTGTTTTGCTCGAGGACTAGCAAAAGATAAGTTTGGGAAGTTTGTTCGGTTCATTTTTACACATGATTTTTCATGTTATTCCCCTTTTATTTTGAGTTAGTTTTTGACATTTTATAGCTTTTTACTTCCTTTTTGTGTTTTCTTAGATTTTACCTTGGTTAGATTGAAAATGAGCTAAAAGTGCACTACTTGTTATAATTTCTGTTTTTGTTCATTTTCGTAGGTCAACTTCTTGGCCTGGGATCAACATGCTCTGGTGCTCGGATGAGGTCATGATCTTCATGAGACTTGTTCCAATGGATGTTAACTACAACATATCCAAATTTGAGCTCCATTGGACAAGTATTGCCTATCCAACCAATCCAGCATGTTACCACAGCTCTGGAAATCCGGAATTGGCCAGCTTTTACCTCCATTGTGTCATCTTGATTATTCTTGTTACCATAACACTTGGTAACAAGAATTTAACTTAGTAGATGAGATATTTTCTGAAGCATTTGGCATCTTTGTGAGGACAAGGCTTCATCATTTGCAAGGGGACAAGAAGACAATGGGTGAAGACTTTGCATTAGAATACTAAAAGTAAAAGCTGGAAAGGAGGAGAGAGGGAAGCAAAAGGAGTGCAATCTGATATTGGAGAGGTTCTTGAACGTGGAAAAGAAAAGGATTCTATCACTACACAATTGAGAGCAGATTTTGGAGAGCTTGGAGCTAGGAGAAAGCCAAGGTGCAGCCAAGAAAAGTGGAGAAGAAGACTTCCACCATTGATGATCTTGAAGCTCTCATCATTTTCTGAAAATCTGTAAACTCTTTCTAATTTCATTTTGAGTTTGTATTTGGAATAAGTATGAGCAACTAAACTCCATAGCTAGGGCTTAGGTTGAAGCCCTAAACATGATTACCTTATTGTTTTGATGCTTGAGTGTATGAATTTCTAGATATTGTTGATGAATTCCAATTCACCAAATTAATCTATCCTTGATGTGTGTTTTTCCTTGGTTGGCCATCTTTGAAAGCATGCTTCTTGAGATTGTTGGGATTATGTGTATCTTCATGTTCTCCTAAGCAATAAATGGATGAAGTAAGAATCATCCATGTGAATTGGTTTCTTGAATACCTAATGTAAACACCATGCTATTAGGATTCTTGTGATGTTCATATTCTCTTTGAACTTAATGGGTTCTCCTTGTAATTGAATCGAAGTACGAACCATACCTAGGTTCGGTTATGGGGAGGGCACAAGTATTGTAGCACGAACCATGCACTTTACGTATATTAGAGAGGATCAATGCGTCTTGAGCCACGACCCATGGTCTTGATTGCGAACATTTTCATCAACATGTTTAGAGTTCATCATTTGAGTATTCATGAACTTTGGTAGAATTGTTTAGGGTGGATTCCGAAACCCTAGTGTGTGTTACATTTTAATTTCACATCTTGATAATTCATCTCTGCCATTCTTGTTAAATTTAGAGTCCATTTACTTTCTTGCAATAGAAATAGGTCACTTGAAACAAATCAAAACCCCCCCCAATGTGTGTGTGAGTTGTGTGTTCGACACGTGGTGTGTCTTTGTTACTGAATTTTATTTGTTTCCGTAATTGTTTTGGACTTTTGGTCCGCGTTGTGTTCTTCCATTTTCTGTGCTGAATCCAACCGTATAAAGAACGTGAATTTTGGACGTACGGTTGGAAAGTTATAGGCAAAACACTGGACAGAGGTCGAAACTGAAAAACAGAGAAAACGAATCTGCCCAAAAACGACCGGTCGCTTTTACCTGACGACCGGTCGCTTTTCAGTCAAATTTTGAGTTTCGAATCTGCCCAAAAACGACCGGTCGCTTTTACCTGACGACGGGTCTCTTTAGCACTGTTCATAGGTGATAAATGGGTGATAAAAGGGTGATAGAAAATGCTGTTTGTGTTTTTGTTTAGTTTTCTTGTGTTGTTTCATTTCTTTTACACTTCTTTACTCATTTTTAGTTTCCATTTTACATTTGTGCATTTGTGGTGTGTCAATTAAGTGTTCTTTACGTACTCAAATTAGAACTTATAGGAAGCCGACAAGTTCTTCGTGGGATCGACCCCGTACTTACATAATCTATACTTCAATAGATTCGTGCACTTGCGGGTATTTTTAATTGGTTGTTTGCACATTAATTTGTGTCCTCTTAGGAATGCAACAATTTTTGGCGCCGTTGCCGGGGAACTGGCACGGTTGCTTATCTGTTTTGTTTGAGTATGTTTAGAGTACTTAGTTTTATTTTTGTTTATTGATTGTTGTTTCATTTTATCTTGATTTGTTTTTGTTTCTTTTTCTTACAGGAACATCCGAGGAGTCATCTCCACCATCTCCAATGGCAGCCGTAACTGAAATTGTGGAACTTACTATGCAAGAATACTCCAATAAATTTGGGATGGAGGAAGCAAATGCATTTGGCTCATTTCAGAATGAGTTGACTATGAATGAATATTTCCAACAAACATACAATCCGGAGTGGAGAAATCATTCAAACTTCCGGTGGACCGACAATCCAAATTTTCAACAAGGGCCATATCAACCATATCAAGGCCAACATAATACTTGTCCACCTCATGATCAACCTCGACATTACACTCCACCACAATCTTACCAACAACCTCAAGGACCGACTTTGGAAGAAATTGTTGCTTCAATGATTAGAAACACAGATAATTTCATCATGCAGAGGAATGACACTCACATGCAGAGGAATGATACCCACATGCAGAAAATGAATAAGGCCATTGCCAATCTAGAAAATCAAGTGGGGCAAATTGCTATAGCTTTGAGTCAAAGGGAAGTTGGGATGATGCCTAACCAAACAGTGATACCAACCGGGCATGAGCATGTTCAAGCAGTTACCTTGAGAACTGGTAAGGTAATTGGTGAAATTGATGGTTCTAAAAATTTGATTCACAATGTTGATGACATGCAGGTTGAACAAGTGACTGAGCCTAAAGAAAAGGATGAAAGCAACAAAGAGAAAGATAAACAAGCTGCTTCTTCATCCGAATGGATCCCAAAGCATGAACTTGCAAGAAGGGCAAGAAAGGAGAAGGTAAGTCGTGAACCTACTGATGAAGAAATCTTACGTGCTCCTTTTCCTCACAGGTTGATGGGTTCTAAAAAAATTCAACATGCCAAGGACATATTGGAAACTTTCGAGCAAGTGCAAGTCAACATTCCTTCCTTGGATGCAAACAAGCTCAAGGAATACGAAACTGTTGCATTAACGGAAGATGTTTCTGCTGTTTTGCAAAAGAAGCTTCCTCCCAAGTTGAAAGATCCAGGGAGTTTCACAATTCCTTGTATCATTGGTGATAAATTGTTTGAGAAACCTTTAATTGATATAGGTGCTTCAATTAATCTAATGCCTTATTCTGTTTTTGAAGTACTAAAGGAAGACAAGCTGAACATCCATGTTCCAAGTACCAATCATATGTTCAATGCCATCCTTTCTACTCAAATGAGAAGGCCACCCGATCCTAAATATGTGCCTCCTCCATCTAATCCACGTATTGAAGAGCGCTTAAAATTGCTTTTGAAATCTGCTCATGCGCATAAAAAGAAAAGAATACGAAATGGGTTAATTAGATGGCAAAGAGATTTGAAGAAACTTCATGTTCGGCACAAGGAGGCGATTGAGCCAAAGCCCCCCAAGTGACCACAGTATGTTGGAAGTCCGGCAAAAGACTTTAAACTTAGCGCTTCTTGGGAGGCAACCCAAAGTGAACAGAGAAGTTTGTTGTCATCCTAATCGCTTCAAAGTGGAGTTTCTCTAGACTCAACTTTCTTTATTTTTATTTTTATTTTTATTTTTATTTTTTGAGTTAGGGTTACAATTTTCCAACCAAGGTAATTAGGATTTTCTTGTTGTTTCTCTTTGTTTTTCTTACTTTTGCTTTCATTTACTTGTTTGTGTTTCTAACTTGTTTTTCTTTGTTTTTCTTCTTTATTGAAGTTTGTGGTTGTTTATTTTCTTTTTGTCCATCCCAATTTTTCTATATGACAATGTTTAATCTTCAATCTTTTTTTTTTTTTTAAACAGTGTTTCATATAAGTTTGGGAAGTGTTTTCAATTCATTAATGCACAATCAGAATTGGGCGTGAATGCTTATTTTATTTCATAACATGTGATTACAAACACATTAATGAAAAGCGTACATAAAATTCCTAATCACATGTTCTTTGTTGCATTCTGCGCCACCTGAGGCCTCTGCTAATTGCCTCTGTCTGTTCTTGCTTGTAGGATCTGCAGCAGCTCTACATGATCTTCATTCCTTTTTTGCAGCATCTCTACATGCTGGTTGGCGCTGTAGAGCCGCTTCTGCAGGTCCGCCACCAGAGCTTTCAGGGCCGCCACCTCCTCACTCAGTGCCCCGCACTCTCGTGTTCTCGCCAGTAGGCGCATGCCCAAATTTGTGGCCGAGACCGCGTTGAGCACGGTTAGATTGTGGGACTCGTCCACTGCGATATGGTCAGACCTCTGCGCCACATGCAGATGATCTGCAACTGTAAGTCTGCTAACAGTCATGCCCTCCGGCATTACTGCCCTACGCGGCACCACCTCAGAGAAGTTTGAGGCCGAGCCATGGTGGTATGAGGAGTTTGGGAAGATAGGGTTTGGAGGAGCCCGTGTTTGGGCATTTGGTGGTGCAAGGGACAACTCAAGGTTAAGGTCATCAACAAGCATATCTGGGGATGCCATTGATTTTTCTGTCTGGGCTTTTTGATGGTTTTTCTTGAGTTTGCAGGTTGAAATCCAGGATGCTCCTTCTTTCAACCGAGAAGTGGTTTAAATAGCCATATGCTCATAAGGGAGCCGACACCACTTTGCATTTCCTGCGCAATTTGCGGTTGCGTCCGGTTAAAAGGGGAAGCATTTCTACTTTCGCTTTGCTTTCTTTTCCTCCCTGTTTTCTGGTGCATTATGTTTTGATTTCTTTTCAGTTTGTCGTTTTTGTTTTATTTCAGTTGGGGAAGTGTGATTTGTGTCGTTTTCGTTTGTCGCATTCCTTTTATTCCGGTTTGGGGAAGTGCGTTTTGTTTTTCTTCTTTGTCTTTTGCAACTTTCTTTTCTTTTTATTTCCGGAAACGAGAAATTTAAAATTTAAAATAAAATAAAATAAAATAAAATACACGGAAAGGGCAAAGACAACCAGGCACACCACTAATACATTAGAAATTATTCTTTCACAGTGCTCGGTGTCTCGGCCATTGGACCTTTGAGCTTAGCCCTATGGCTATCCTCTTCCGGGGCTTCACGCACAGCCTCTTGGGGCTCATCACTCGAGCTCCCAAAGATTGCATTCTTAGCTTGAGCGTAACCACTATCGCGGTCTGTTTTCTTGCGTTTTCCCGGTCGGTCTATGTCCTCCAGCTGCTTTCTCATGTCATGGGCGTAAACACTTACCATCTTTGAGAGATTTTTGTTCTCTTCCCGCAACGCCTCCAGCTGGTGTCGATTCACCTCTAGTATCCTTGCCCTTTCTGTTTTTAAACTTTTAATAATACTCTGGCATTCTTCCACCATACTTCGCTCCGCCACCAACTGACCTCTCAGCACCTCCACCTCATGGGACTTCGCAAGTAGGCGATGACCCACACTTGCGACTGTTGTTGTGCTTTGCACGCTTAGTGCCAGAGCATCGCTCACGACCCGGTTGTCATCCCTTGATCCCAGCACCCGTATATCCTTGGGAGTCACTAGATTTCTAGCAACTCCAAGGGCAACATCGTTGTCCAGCAGTATCGAGTCATTCACTGTCACGTGCCCCCGTGCTGAGGCAAAGTAGGGCATCCACACTGGTGCCACTGCTTGGCCCTGAGTCTGAGTTGGTTGAGCTAGGTTGAGATCCAACGAGAATGGGTAGGAAGAGGCCATTTGAACTTTCTTTTCTTTTGTTCTTGCTTTTCTCTTTTGTGTGTTTCTGAGTTTTGTGTATTTTCCCCCAACTCTTTCTCTTCTTCTTTTATAGAGTTAGTTTCTACGTAACCCTAGCCACTGCGCTTCTGGTTTGGCGCGGCCCTTGCGGCCTATCCCCCTCTATCGCCTCACCTGGTCCCCAACCCCTTTAATTTCAGTTCTGCCTTTCAGCGCTTTTGAGAAACGAAAGTCGTCACGCCTTCCTATGAAGCCAATAATTCTGGCTTTGGGACGTGAGAGAGACCGCTGCTTGTCGACACGTCTCTCACTTTGTATCCGTGACTCACAGGTGCCGAGACTTCAGGGCCCACTTTTTCTATTTTACTGAGTCCTCGCTCTTTGTGCTTCTGACTTGGTTTCTTTGTTTTATTTACTTTCTTCGCTTTTGGGCTTTCGTCTGGGTTGGGCTTTCATTTGGTTTGTGCGTTTCTTTGGGTTGGATTTCTGCATGTGTAAGACTGTTGTTAGGGCTTACTGTTTTATTTGTTTCTGTTTGGTTTCGTTTTTGTTTTTGTTTTTGCAACCGTGTTGTAGTTGTTTTTCGTGTTTGTTCTTGTATTTACTTGCTTTATTCCCTTTAATTCTTGTTATAACGTTGTTGATGCCTGAATTCTTTAACATTGAGGACAATGTTTGTTTCTAAGTTTGGGAAGGGATAGCAAGTCTTTTTCGTTTCACTTAAATTCTTACTTTCTTTTATTTTGTTTTCTTTTCTGTTTTGAGTCTTTTTTTTTTTTTTTTTTTTTTGTGTGGTTCTTAAGTCACTTTCCGAACATTTATGATGAGATTGTGATGAATGTTTACATGACTTGATTGAAAATTTTGTGTAAAAAAAAAAAATTAAAAAATTAAAAATAAAATAAAATTTGTTATTCACTAAATGACATCGTTCTAGCATGATATGTTTGAAACCCTCTATGCACTTGCCATTTGTTTCATAATTCTGCAGTTAAGGGACTTGCATGATCCAAAGAATTGTATCAAGCATGAATTAGACTTGTATAACCATATAATGTGAGCTTTGAGCCTTGTACTTCAATTCATGAGTGTTATACACATATTCTTACTTTTCTTGTCATCTGAGTTGTTGTTTGATCTCATTATTCATTGATTTGGTTGAGCACTTAAAAGTCACTCATTCCTGTGCAATTTGATTACATGACATTTGAGAAATGATATTAAGGCCCTCTTTGGACCGTTTGTGCCTTTCAAGCTAACCCTATGCATGCTTAAGCATGATTTTCCATTGTTAACCACCTTGAGCCTATATGTATGCCTTTTCTTTCAAGTAACCAATTATTACTTCTAGCCTTAGCCTGAAAAACAAGAATTCACCTTTCTAAGGAACTCGTGAGCTTTAATTTAGATGTGTTTTTCATGCTAAGTTTGGGAAGGGTTATTACATTCTATCCAAAAAAAAAAAAAAAAAAAAAAAAAAAAAAGTACTTCACTCAAAGGGTGAAAGAAAAGAGAAAAGTTGTGGTTAAGTGGCAATGGTCTCAAATTCAATTCCATGTTTCTTGGTTGTTCGAATGGAAGGAAGGAGTGTGAATCATAATTAGTGGAGGTATAAGGCTTTGTGGTCTATTTGATCACCAAAAAAATGAGTGAAAATCTCAAGCGTGATGTTTCAAAGTCTTTTAGTCAACGATTATATGCTCTTACATTGTGAGTTCCTTGGACTTTGTTGTATCCTTATCCTTCATTTCTTACTCACCTTACACCCTTAGCCCCATTACAACCCATGGTAAAGACCTAAATTGATCCTAAATGTCATGTGGTTGAATTGTACACATTCTGCTTTTAAGTGTTTGGCATCCTTCTTGAGATCATATTTATGCATGTTTTTCATCGTGCTAATTTTGAGTTAAGTCCCTTATGGTTTAACTCTATTCTCATATTTACTATTGAGTGATGCATTGTAACCCTCTTCCGAGTGATTCATTTGTGAGAGGACAACTTTGGTGAGATTTGAAGTTACATTTGTGCTTGGTATGATTTTTGAAGTTGTGTGAAAACTGAAATTGGAGAATGAGTTTCATTTGGCCATCACACTACTACACTTGAGCATGTTGTGTTCTGAACTTTGCCGCCTTGTGACTAATGTCTAAACTGAGTTTTTCTTGTGAAAACTTTTGAGTCGTTTGCATGAGTCGCTCTCTCTTTAGAAAGTGTTCGGAAAGTTTTGTTTCGACTCTTGTTTTAATTTCTGTTTTGCTCGAGGACTAGCAAAAGATAAGTTTGGGAAGTTTGTTCGGTTCATTTTTACACATGATTTTTCATGTTATTCCCCTTTTATTTTGAGTTAGTTTTTGACATTTTATAGCTTTTTACTTCCTTTTTGTGTTTTCTTAGATTTTACCTTGGTTAGATTGAAAATGAGCTAAAAGTGCACTACTTGTTATAATTTCTGTTTTTGTTCATTTTCGTAGGTCAACTTCTTGGCCTGGGATCAACATGCTCTGGTGCTCGGATGAGGTCATGATCTTCATGAGACTTGTTCCAATGGATGTTAACTACAACATATCCAAATTTGAGCTCCATTGGACAAGTATTGCCTATCCAACCAATCCAGCATGTTACCACAGCTCTGGAAATCCGGAATTGGCCAGCTTTTACCTCCATTGTGTCATCTTGATTATTCTTGTTACCATAACACTTGGTAACAAGAATTTAACTTAGTAGATGAGATATTTTCTGAAGCATTTGGCATCTTTGTGAGGACAAGGCTTCATCATTTGCAAGGGGACAAGAAGACAATGGGTGAAGACTTTGCATTAGAATACTAAAAGTAAAAGCTGGAAAGGAGGAGAGAGGGAAGCAAAAGGAGTGCAATCTGATATTGGAGAGGTTCTTGAACGTGGAAAAGAAAAGGATTCTATCACTACACAATTGAGAGCAGATTTTGGAGAGCTTGGAGCTAGGAGAAAGCCAAGGTGCAGCCAAGAAAAGTGGAGAAGAAGACTTCCACCATTGATGATCTTGAAGCTCTCATCATTTTCTGAAAATCTGTAAACTCTTTCTAATTTCATTTTGAGTTTGTATTTGGAATAAGTATGAGCAACTAAACTCCATAGCTAGGGCTTAGGTTGAAGCCCTAAACATGATTACCTTATTGTTTTGATGCTTGAGTGTATGAATTTCTAGATATTGTTGATGAATTCCAATTCACCAAATTAATCTATCCTTGATGTGTGTTTTTCCTTGGTTGGCCATCTTTGAAAGCATGCTTCTTGAGATTGTTGGGATTATGTGTATCTTCATGTTCTCCTAAGCAATAAATGGATGAAGTAAGAATCATCCATGTGAATTGGTTTCTTGAATACCTAATGTAAACACCATGCTATTAGGATTCTTGTGATGTTCATATTCTCTTTGAACTTAATGGGTTCTCCTTGTAATTGAATCGAAGTACGAACCATACCTAGGTTCGGTTATGGGGAGGGCACAAGTATTGTAGCACGAACCATGCACTTTACGTATATTAGAGAGGATCAATGCGTCTTGAGCCACGACCCATGGTCTTGATTGCGAACATTTTCATCAACATGTTTAGAGTTCATCATTTGAGTATTCATGAACTTTGGTAGAATTGTTTAGGGTGGATTCCGAAACCCTAGTGTGTGTTACATTTTAATTTCACATCTTGATAATTCATCTCTGCCATTCTTGTTAAATTTAGAGTCCATTTACTTTCTTGCAATAGAAATAGGTCACTTGAAACAAATCAAAACCCCCCCCAATGTGTGTGTGAGTTGTGTGTTCGACACGTGGTGTGTCTTTGTTACTGAATTTTATTTGTTTCCGTAATTGTTTTGGACTTTTGGTCCGCGTTGTGTTCTTCCATTTTCTGTGCTGAATCCAACCGTATAAAGAACGTGAATTTTGGACGTACGGTTGGAAAGTTATAGGCAAAACACTGGACAGAGGTCGAAACTGAAAAACAGAGAAAACGAATCTGCCCAAAAACGACCGGTCTCTTTTACCTGACGACCGGTCGCTTTTCAAGTCAAATTTTGAGTTTCGAATCTGCCCAAAAACGACCGGTCGCTTTTACCTGACGACGGGTCTCTTTAGCACTGTTCATAGGTGATAAATGGGTGATAAAAGGGTGATAGAAAATGCTGTTTGTGTTTTTGTTTAGTTTTCTTGTGTTGTTTCATTTCTTTTACACTTCTTTACTCATTTTTAGTTTCCATTTTGCATTTGTGCATTTGTGGTGTGTCAATTAAGTGTTCTTTACGTACTCAAATTAGAACTTATAGGAAGCCGACAAGTTCTTCGTGGGATCGACCCCGTACTTACATAATCTATACTTCAATAGATTCGTGCACTTGCGGGTATTTTTAATTGGTTGTTTGCACATTAATTTGTGTCCTCTTAGGAATGCAACAAAAGCATCCCAGAAGAAGTGATTGTTTGGTTCTAAGCATGGTGCAAGCAATGGAATGCACCCTGAAGTCCCATTTGCCCAAGTAGTGCAGCATGGATTGCTTCCATCCATTAGCCCTGCTCGATCGATACATATCTCATCAACGTTGAATCGATTAACAAGAAGAAAAATGAGAGAAAGAATGAGACAACTTGGTTTTTGAAGTTTACCATATTTAACAGGACTTGTGATTGCATCATAGCCGATCGAATTAGCTCGACCAAGAACAAAGAAAGAACCTTGGAAAGTGGTTGTCAAATTTGCCAGCATCTCACGAAGTTTTTCATTAAAAGTTGTGGCTAGTTCGTTTGTATCTTCCACACAGTTTCCACTGTGGTTATGTGTCTTTGCAATTGATGGGATGCATCCAAGGGGACCAATTTCAAACATGATTATTTTCCTGGCTCCCAAATTGTACATCCTCTGCACTTTTGCAATAAGAACAACAAGCTTATCATCCATTTTAACATTGAATGAGCAGAGAGGGAAGGGATGAGAGTTTGGTACCTCCAAATGGTTAGCAAGCTCATCCATTAAGAGTTGTGCAAATTATTGAGGAGAGTAGCGTTGGCTTGTATCGAACGCTTTGGTGTCAAGGTAGTTAATGATGAAATCATTGCTACCAATAGAAAACAGAAATATAGACTTGGATAGGTACTGCAGAAGATCATGGGGATTTTGGAACTGTCCTGGCAAGTCTGACTTCACCGTTCTTTGAAACAAATCTATCTGGTCTTTTAGGTTCAAGCATTTCCCCTGTAAAAGAACACCAAATAGAAAAGGAAAGAAACTCATACTATAAAACTATATATAGCTACCCTACTATAGAAAATTCATGCATGGTGGGTGCATGAACAATAAAGATTGGCAGGATTGAATATCTAGAACTGGTTCTTCACGGACTCATGAGTCATGACTATCTTACAAATTGGCTTCCGGTTTCGGGTAGAATGCCACAAGAACCAGATGCATAATTCAGGCCTTTAAGTGCTGTGTTTGATCCACGTATGCTCATGTATGGTGGAGGATATGGTAGCTCAAGAAATTCAGCTTAACAAAAAAGACAACACAGATACCATAGGTACAAAGTTACATGAACTGAAACCATAGAGTCAATAATATCCATGAACTGAAACCAAACCAAAGTTACAAGTACTTGTTTTGGGCAATAATAATATCACCTATAAAATCTGCCACTGTTCTGCCATTGGTAAATCTTCCAGTGACTCCCTTGACAAAATTCACCCCATAAGGCAAGTAATCTGCCTTACAAACAGTTGGTAAAAAATTATTGTTACCACTGTCAAACAAAGAATCCCCAAACACATACAATGCTGGTGCAATTGGCAAACCATGAATCTGCAGTGAATGAAAGTGCAAGGAAATTGTGAACAAGAAAATAAGTGAAATTGGTTTCATTCTCATGTTCTGCAACATTGCTTTGATGCAAATGCTGAATTTGCTGCTAGTGCTCTGTGTGTGTGTGTATATATATATACAATTTGTTGGGAGGAAAATGCTGATTGTCCAGTCACATGGAAGATCAATTGGTGTGAGCTTTTAGTGAGGTGGGGATTTCGGTTTGTTGGAAAGTGATTGAATCAAGGCAGTGGCCTAATTGTACAACCCTATTCTCTTTCTTTCTTTTTTTTTTCTGGGGTTGAAAGTTGCTTTATGAATTTAAGGGGTTCAACTTCACATCTCATGTGACCACAGCAGCTCCAAAGCTAACTGATGCTGCAAATTTTGGTTTTGGGGTCATGGATTGCGCCTACTGATTAGTGCTGATCGTTTGTTCTGATATACGTTCCAATAATTGGGCAATATTTACACGAGAATGAAACTGAGGTAATGAGCATGAAAAATGATGATCATTATCTGATTAGAAACCACTTGATTGGGTTTCCATGGGAAAGTTTAGACTAAATCCGTCTTTATGATTGGGCTTCCATCCATGAAAGCCCCATTTTTGAAGCGTGCCTTGATGGGCTATTGGCATGAGCCCAAAGCTCTCACATTGGGGCATTGAAGCTAAAAATTAGATCATAAACCATTTGTGAATAAAAAATTGTCCAAGTAGAGTTTGTAGCTTAGAGTCATTCTATAGCGAGGGCCTCATCTAAGGCCCTTCGATGAAGCCCTGTCTATTAAGCATTGGATCAAACTAATCAATTTGATCAAACGACTAATTAATTCAATTTAATGATTAAGAGATAGGGCTTTATCTTAGGGCCTTAGTAAGGCAAGAGCGAGAAGAACGAAAGAGATATCTAAGAGAAAAATGGCTTCTGAGGTAGTGACAATGAATCTGGCTTTTCATCACATTTTGCAAGCACGTAAAAATCTCGTTAAATGCGAGCACTAGCTAGGTTTAACATAGATCTCAACATAAATATGGATAATGTACTTACTCGAAAAACACCAGTCTGTTAATATCAGCAACTAAATGTTGATGTGTGGACTTCCTGAATTGATGATATCATTTTGACAGCCACATAGTATGAAGAAACAAAGGTACCACAAAAAAATTCTTGCTTTTTTGATACTCTCCTGTACTTTTCCGATACTTTAAAGTTCTCAATACCATACACGAGGGGACTAATTACTTGAGAAATTAGATTTATGTAGAGCACATTAACTAGATTTATGTCAAAACTTAAACCTATGGTAAATGAAATGGGGTATGTGCATGTAGATCCGGTGAAAAATCTGAATCTTATCAGAAGAGGCTCTCTATCGGCAGTGAATTTGATCAGAGTCTCCTCTCTTATGAGTTCAAATTTTAAACACCAGTGTTGCTATTACGTGAGATATTTTGTTTTAATTTTATTGCCTATTTCTTATTAATATTTGTTAGAATTGGTACGATTTGTTAGAATTGTTCATTAGCTTTTTTATTTAGGGTAATTATAATTTTGATCACTAGGAATAGGATTAAGGTTGAATTTAATTTTGATCACTATATTGTTCACGTTTGTTTAAGCAGCATTGTGTTTCAGCCTTTAGAAATACATTAATTATGTTCTTATTTGATCTAAGGTCCACTTATACGAGAATCTCTTGAATAAATGCGAGATGGTGGAATTACAGCATTGTGTTTCAGCCTTAAATTCTAGAAAGAGTGATTAAGAACAATTATCCCTGCATCGAGGTCTAGTTTTCAAATATCTAATATTAATAAAATAAAATTAAAAAAGTCGAAATTCGTTCACGGTCAATATTGGATCAAACAATAGGGGCTCATAGCACGGGTGAACCAAAGATTTTACCAACCCAATAGTGAAATCCTCCTTAAAATTGAGGAGCTCCTCTTTACGATCAATATGATTTTGACATTTGTCAAACTTTTAAATATATATTTTTTCTTTTCTATTAAAATTTTGTCGATATTGCTTAAATTTGACAAGTATCAAAACTTCATTGGTTTCAAGAAAGAACTCCTCCTCAAATTTAAATAGTCAAGCCATGCAGGTCTAACCAATCCTCTTTTCAGCTCTACCTAACCCTGCCAAGAATATTAGTCTACGTAGCTTTAACCAATCCTCCTCAATAGTTGAATGTTTGGGACAATATATATGCCAAGTCATGATACTCTTTATATATAAAAATTATATAAAATATGTAAGAGAATAGAAAAACAACTCAAAAATCACATTATTTTCTTTAGCTGTATTTCTCTTTGTATTTACAATTAGTTTCATCTCTCTTTTTATCTTCGTTTTCTTGGTTCAAACAGATTACAGATTTGGGGAAGAAAGAACAACAAGAAATGATGGATTTGTTGGAAAAAATGGAATGAATTATTGAAGTTAGGGGACCGCACCGAATATCTGTTCCCATGAGCCCACTTAGACCATGTCAACCCACCCCAAAAAATATCGTTTTCATTGAGCATAATTATGCATTAAGTAGCATGAGATAACCCACCTGCTAATCCAAGTTGAAGCAGCCAACGATGGGGGCTTACACATGCAAGCATGTAAGACATTTTTCTTCATTATCATTGACACTATTACCATTATTATTATTTTTAAAAAAATTCAATTAAGGTATGTATATCAATGTATCGATATTTCAAACTAATCATACATTGTCGCACATTATCCTACATTTTAACTTTCAGACATTGCAGTTGGTTCGGGATTAACTTGAAATATTATTGGCATTTTAACTTTCCACCAAGACCATGGAATTTCTTTTGTGGACCATGAGCTCAAAGCGACAAATTGACCCAAATAAACAAAAAGAAAGCATAAGAATTAAAGGCGGCCAACATCTGCATTAACGAGGCATTGGTTTTTGGTACGGCTGAATAAGACCGATGTGTAGTTTACAACTTTACCGGCTTTTGCTTTGCACTATGTGATATAATTCAATTTAATTTTGTTAGGCCTAGCATTATATTATTATCTTTCCCTTTAAGGCCTCAACAGAACACTTTAACCACTTAACGTTAAGCCCATAAAAAATCCGCCTTTATCTTTTTATTCCATCAACTCCCAGTCCAACTCAGCCACTTGTGTTTTTCCTTCAGTTTCTTCTCTGGCTGTTTACAGTTTCTTTTCTTCAACTGGGTCTCTGTAACAACAATCAGCAGAAGAGTCAACGAAACTGATCCCATCAACTTCTCTTTGGGTTTTCAGCTGATAAGGTATGTGTGCTCTTCATCAATTCATGGGTCTTTCTTGATTTTTAGAATTTCTGCTTATTTGTGTCTTTTGGCTGGTTCTGATGCCTGGGCTCATGTGTTCTGGTTTTGATCATAGAGCATGATATATGGTTGTGGGAATTTGGAAGGTTGATAGTTAATTTCAATATATCTATGTTGAATTATTGCTTCTTTTTTTTTTAAATGCAAATAAGAGTCTACCATTTATGCCAACTTCTGCGTCAAGTCTTGGTTGGCAGTACGCATACAAAGAAAGAAAGCATCTTAACATGTGGTAATAAAGTTAGTAGAAAACAAAGAAAAAAAAAGGTTCTTTTGCAGTTTTTGAGTTTCTTTACTTATGCCCAGTTGATAGTATGCTTATCCTGTGGCTCTATCTTTAGTGAAGCAAGCAAGACACAATTTTTATGGATAAAAATGGTGGATATATTATGTCTACTAAAAAAGTTACACAATTTATATCTGGAAAGTGCACCGAGTTCGTTGTGAATCAGGCAATGTGAGGAAGTAACAGATCGTACATTTATTTCAGAAGGATATGTAGCATTCTAACTATTGTGGTTTTCATATTGTTAATCAAATATTATCATGTTTCCATTATCAATAACCCAATCGGATTTTGAATTCCACTTGTCATGCTAATCCATCATTTCTGGAACAAGTTTACATAATGTGTTTTGCCCATCTTATGACAGATAACCTGCGGCGATTTTGCCCTGCAAGATGTTCTCATTGCCTGAATTTCATAAGAGACCAAAGAATGGTTCATAAAACTGATCTTCTTGTTATCATCGGCATCTCTGTTGGTGTAGCCCTTGGAATTTTGATAGCTTCACTCATATTTTTTGGCATAAGGTGGTATAGAAAGCGTGCTCATCTTCGTCGATGTGCTAATGAGCGTAGTTTTACAACTCTTCCGATACAGGCAAATGGCTTAGGTACAAGCACTGACTATAGCGCATCTCTTTCAACTTCCAAAGGTATTCAAGTATCCGAGAACCTTCAAAAGAATTCTCCGCGCTCTTGGTGGAATCATCAAAACAAAGATCGATTTTTTTCTGCGCCAGGCGTACTTAGATACTCTTACAAGTATGTTGAACCTTCTGCGCTATAGAAAAATTACATAATGCTGTTACAGTTTATATTTCTCCATTTGGTGGGTACTTTTTTGTAAAAAATATTCTATTAGGTTAATAGTAGAACCTATACTCAGACCCTGTGAGGTACTGAGTTGATATGCTATGATATATGGTGCATCTAATGTATGTTATACTTTTCAGAGATATACAGAAGGCTACTCAAAATTTTACTACCCTTCTGGGACAAGGTTCTTTTGGTCCGGTGTATAAAGCAAAAATGGCTGCTGGAGAGGTAGTAGCTGTGAAAGTGCTTGCTTCCAATTCTAAGCAGGGAGAGAAAGAGTTCCAAACAGAGGTAAACGCTACATCAAGTAAATCCTGTGAGAAACCATCTTCCTTCATGCCCATAGAATTGATACAAAAATACTCTCACGTATGTTGTAGAATTCACAACCAAAAATGATTTCTTTGCTCTTATGGTCCAAAGAATACATAAAACGGAATTTAACATTTTCAACATTTTACTCAAAAGCTTGGAACGATAATAAAAAACACTGCAATTCTGGACATGAATGCAACAAGACAGTCCTCAGGAGTCCAGTTTCTGGTTTCCAAATTGACAATCTGACCAGTTATCACTGGTTGACTTATGATTGGCCGTCTCAATGTTTATATCCCACAAAACAGGTTGAGTTTCCATTAATTTATGTGGTCTTGCTGCAGGTATCTCTGCTAGGAAGACTGCATCATCGCAATCTAGTGAATCTACTAGGATATTGTGTAGACAAGGGGCAGCATATGTTAATCTACGAGTTCATGAGTAATGGCAGCTTATCAAATCTTCTGTACAGTAAGTTCAGATGCTCCTGTTTATATCCATATCAAAAATCAAGATTTCTCTGTGTTGTAGTAACTACATGCTAGGTGATATCTAATTCAAATGGAAGGTGGAAAAATTTACTGAGTCTATGTTGCTTGGTAGTTCCAAATCGTTTATTTCACCTAGAGACATCTCTGTATCTTTTTTTTGTTTCAGTAACTGAGAACTTGACTAAAACTTCTTTTCGGAAGCCTTTTGGGTTGATTTAAGAATCATCTTCATGTAGCTGAAGAACAACAGGTCTTGAGCTGGGATGAAAGGCTACAAATTGCTCTGGATATTTCACATGGAATTGAGTACCTTCATGAAGGGGTAGGATATATACTGTATCCTTGTTTTGTTAGTGAACAATTAATTTTGTTCACCTCTCTCATATGAAGTTTATTTGAACAGGCAGTCCCACCAGTCATACATCGTGATTTAAAGTCTGCTAATATACTTTTAGACCAGTCAATGAGAGCTAAGGTAAGAAAATAACCGTATAGGATGCATGCTAGGCAGCTGGCACATGCATAGTAGTTAATAGTGAATGTTATCATATTTATGTTTTCATTTCAATCTGTCTTCACCTTCTCCTGTGCATTAGGTTGCTGATTTTGGATTGTCTAAGGAAGAGGTTTTTGATGGCCGGAATTCTGGCCTAAAAGGTACTTATGGCTACATAGACCCAGAATACATATCTACAAACCAGTTCACAATGAAGAGCGACATCTACAGTTTTGGAATTATCATATTTGAGCTAATAACAGCCATCCACCCTCACCAAAACTTAATGGAATATGTTAATCTTGTGAGTTTCATGCACTCTGCAACATAAACATATTGTTTACACATAATTCTGTCGCGAAGCTCTTTTAACTTTTTTCTCTTTTTCCTGTAAGGCTGCTATGGCCCCAGATGGTGTAGATGAAATACTTGATAAGCAACTAGTTGGAGAGTGCAATCTTGACGAAGTGAGGAGGCTAGCGAGAATCGCACACAAATGCTTAGAGCAATTACCAAGAAAGAGACCTTCTATAGGAGAAGTTTCACAGGGTATATTGAAGATAAAACAAAGGCGTCTTGCCAAAGAAGATACCATGTCTTTTGCAGGCGAAGAATTTTCGAGGGCTGTAAGCCGAATAGAGATTCAGCAGGTGGAGCTGAGTAGGATAGCTAGCGTGAAAGATAGAGCGACTGAATGACCAATAAGAATTTTGCTTCCTTTCAAGCTTGTCTTGGAAAATGTTGTTAATAACATACAATATAAAATATACAGGCCACAGAAAATGAGCAATTTCTGATTTTATGGTCAGTGGCGGAAGACATTTCTTGGGGTGCTAAGCAGCTTATATTGGTTTTTTCTGGTTACGAATTCGATCCTGGAAACGTTTTTGGGTGAACACAATGCAAGGAAAAATCAAGTTTTTAAGTTTAAGCCCATCGTTCAATTTTGTTATTATTAAGATATGCAAATTAACCATAATAACGGAGGAGAAAGCACTTAAGTCACCACCTAATAACAAGGGGTCAAAAAACCTTCACATGAATTGCATCTTCAACCTCATCAGATAGTTTATATATACAAAACGCTGTTCCTTCTGCCATTTGGTATGGCAGATTTATTCACTCTCTCTACACAGTCGACACAACGTGGAAGACAAAAAAGACTAGGGAATTGAAACATACGGTTCTCGCCTCCATTGGCCGACTCCCAAGGGTAAGACTCAGGACGCCAGCAGTCCCACAAATAAACTTGTGAAAGGAGTGAAAAAAAACAAATAACACCCCGACCCAGGTATCAAACCCTACAACAAGTACTCTAATAACTCCAATTTATTTATCTAACAATATTCCCTCAAAACTGGCATGAAGTCCCCAACCTCTGTCTCTGCCTCTGACCCACATTCCCTGCTTTGCGATTTGCAAAAGCAGGGCGCAGCAATCTCTGGAAATTCTCAAGAAACCTCATCCATTCCTCTTCATTCATATCTGCCAACATCACGAAATTACTGCTCATGGGCCTCTGCTCATTCACGCTCCTATTTCCTGAGGATGTGCCAGCCAAATAGCCGTTCTTTTGCATTGAGCCTAGGTGTCGCCAACTCTTCTCACCAATGCTGATGTTTTTCAATGATGTTGACAGCTTTGAAACATTTGGAATCCGATCCTGCACTACAATAACACAGTCATCCGACCTTGGAGGTAACTCATTTCCCTCGTGCCCGTCCATGCCCTCCTCCACACTCTCCTCTAGTTTGGATAGTAAATATCTTCCATTTCCACCTTTTGATCCAAAACGGAAAATCCTTTCAGTTTTCATTTTCTCTTCTGTAGTTGGAGCCAAATCCAGCTCCTCCTCCCCACAGTCTAGCTCAAACTGAAACTCCTCCCTGCCAGCTTTTGGCTCAAAATAAGATATTTCCTCATCCAACAGTGTCTTTGCTTCAATGCATATTATCTCGAGTTCACTTGGCTCCTCCTCATGGCCCCGATATTCCCTACTCATCATCTCACCAATCTCAGAAAGACAGAGGCCAAAGGCTGCAGCTTCCTTGAGAAAAATAGTGCAAAGAACCAAGACTCGGAGGCATGCCTCTCGAATCATGGGCAGCTCCATTCTGAGCATATCAGAGTCCTTAAAAGGGTCAAGTTTATTTATATATGCAAGCTCATCATCTGAGAAAGGAATTGATGCCTGAGGCCAGTGTATCCACTCAAAGTATGGATCCTCTAAGCTTTCAGGTAGACAAAGGCCATGATCAATGGGTACAAGCTCTACCTGACCAAACCTCCCACCACCATCAAGCTTCCTAACCAGAAGGTTCCCTGCATGCCTGTCTGTGTTAAGAATCCGAATATCTAGAATCCCTATTCTATGCACAGCAGCAACAGGGAAGCTGGAAGTCCCATGATCACTGGCATCAAAATCATGAGGAATGAATTGCTGCAGTGATGCAATCTTACTTGCTTGCTTTCCGTTTCGATGCACATTACCCTTCACTCCATCATTCACATTAAAAACTGAATGTGTGATCTTCACAAGAGCAGTGTCAGGCACATTAGCAAAATTATTGTAATCAAGTAGGAAACCTGCAACTTCTCTGAAACCTGTCTCCCCAACCCGTACTGAACGTTTGAGACCTGGTTGTCCAAGTGCTTTCCCAACAAAACCTTTTGGGTTGTTTGGAGCATAAGGTTCCTCATCCGTCGGTTTCACAATGGCAATATTTTCACCACTGCAATTTCTAAAGTAATATGCACCTCCAAGCCCACCGTGAACAGGAACTGGATCAATGCCATTTTTTATTGCCTTCACAATATCCACAACTAATTGTTTTGTTCTGGCAAATTGATCCGAGTACCCCAGTACCTCAATTGGACCACTTTGATCCCTCTGCTGAAGATCCTTCCCAGTTGGCGAGAGACAGGGGGTAGACGAGCTTCTGTGCAAGAAGTTCCGGGTGAGAAGAAGCGGAGAATCATTTCGAACAATGCTGAGATCATTCTTCAACACCATGTCACCACATACCAATGAACTCTCATCAGTTGGGACATTAAGTGCAAGCCGTAATTTCCTCTTCACTGTGTGGACATTGTCACCCCTATCTAGCTCTATGCCCAAAACAGAACCACTTTCAGTCTGCACAAACACACGTCTCTTGCCAGAATTTTTTCTTTCCAATGTCTTTTTCCCATGGTACTCACCATTAAGAGGTCCTTTGAAGGTTGCAACTGCCATCTGGTTATGTACAGGTTTACCCAATTCAGGAGACATGAAAGGAAGCAGAGAAGTGGCAAGTTCCAACGCCGGCAGCAGAGGCAGCAGCAGCAGAGAGCTTCTCTCTCACGCAGACGCCAAACTCGAATGCCGGCACTAATTGAAGGAAAATGTTTGTAATGTAGACAATCATAATCAGACTAGTAGAAGACAACTGATTTTCACACTGGAAAAGCTATAACGAAGAAGTCACCCACTTTGCCAATTTGCTACATTGCAGAGGCCACCTGATAATGACACTGGCTGGCTAGCTATTCCAGAATAACACATTCATTAGATAATCTTTTAAAGAATAGTGATTTACAAAGAAATAAAAGTATAAGATAAATCTTCTTTTTACATCTGTTTTTTCCAATCCCTAATACTTGAAGAGTTTGAAAGGAAACAAATAGACGTCCTTATCTGAAATCGCTCATTTGGTGACCCGGTACATACATCCATATTTACAATCATGCACGCACACACACACACACACGATTTTTCTTTTTACATCTGTTTCTTCCAATCCCTAATACTTGATGAGTTTGAAAGGAAACAAATAGACGTATTTACACACACACACACACACACACACACACACACAGAGGTATATATGTGTGAAAAAAAGGGAATCTTTTTCTCGGAAAATTCTTATGACAAAAAGCAGTCTGATCATCAACTTGAAACCCAAATTACAACGCCAAGAATCAACTTTAAATTTCTTGTCCATTCAAATCTCCTACTCAAAGCTCTTCACTTTTTTTTTTCTCCAAAATTTCTCCTCCGAATCAGTAATTTAAAAAGTGCTGGGAATATTTTAACTTGTCTCATACATAAAACTTAACGAAAAAAGCACAAAACATAAATAAAAAAACAATGCCATAAGAATAATACAAATAATCGAAATTGATCCCAAACTCTACCGTAACAATAGGACACAAACACGAGATTCAAATGGAAGCGAAATCGAAGCTAATCGCGGTCTGAAAATTGCAAATACTCACTAAACAATAGCGTTTTCTAATGGAGAGCTCAGACAAAAACGAAAGAGTGAAACTCACCGGAGACCGCGATGCAGGGAAACCGGACGGCGGAGCTTACCGGAGATCCATCGCCGTTGAGACGAGACTGAATCGAAGACGGCGGGCGGAGATTGGATGAAAGAAATATCAACGGCCAGATTTGATTTGATCGGACCTCAAAATCAATACTGTTCACAGTTGTTCTCTCTCCCGCTTTTGGAGTGGTTAGTCTCTAACTCCCATTCGCGAGTAGCGGAAGGGGGTTTAACGAATAATTAAACTTTCTCTTTTTTAAATTCGAAATCAAGGAAGAAAATTACGGGCAGTGGTAATATGTGCGCATTAGTTTGCCACGTGGGTGTGCGTCGTTCGTTCGACGGTAACGTGACGGGTTCTGATGTGATTTGGGTTGTGTGACGTTACTGGGCCCTGAGATGTCCAATGGCAGTGAAGGATGTGACTCCATGGGAGTTAGTCTATACGGACACGTGGTGGTTTGTCCTGACGGTGGTGGTGGGAAAGAAAGATCTGGAACTTGAAATTACCAAATAATTTTTGTTTATTTAATGAATGGAATTAACAATTTAATGGGCCTAATAACAATTTAACACTTTTTATGGGAGAGCAAAAGAAGAAGAAAGAAAATTCTTTGTTGGGCCTCATTGACTCACTAGTCTTTTAGCCTTTAACCCGGCCCAAGGCATTCCATTAAGGGCTATTCTCTAGTGGGAACATCATTTTGCAAACCTCTATATGGGAACACCATTGGATCAAATCTAACGGATGATAAGAAGCAATTGTAACTCAAAGTGTGTAAAACGATTTCACTGGAACGTGGCTTCCTCCCTCCAAAACAGACGCACTGTGCTCTTGAAGACCACAATATCTCCCTCCAAAAAAAGTTATGTTTATCTGTCTTTCTCTGTGTCTGGCTGTCTGTCGAAGAACATGGTTTTCTTCTTTTTTCTGGTTTGCTATTCTGTTTGAGGAAAGAGAGCTGTTCAAATCCCATGGGGAGAGCTTTAACCTTAACCCCTCCCCGGCTCGGAGTGGTTGCACACTTTGCCACCATTTTTTCATCAAAAAGAGAGCTGTTCAGTTTTCTGGTTTGGTGATTCAAAACATACAAAGCAAGGTATTATCCCGATGAGCACATGCAATGTAATTCTTTTTGTGTTTTCATTTTGTTGGTTTGATGATTCTGTTCTGTGCACTTGTGAAGCCTTGAGTTCATTACTTGACGATTGGAGACCACAAAGTGAGCACTTGGCTTTGGTTCTATACTGTTGGTTTTAAAATCTTTGAGTTGGAATCCACATTTGTACAAGCTTTGTTGTTGCTTCATTGTCATATTTGAGGAAGGTGGAAATATTTGGGGTTGAAGTCGAGCTCTGTTGCTGCTCCATTGTCATATTTCTACAAATTTGGAAGCTCCGAATTCTAAGGTAAGAGATATCCTGTATTTGTGAAATTGAGTATTCGAGGAAAATGTTTGACCAAGTATATGGCCATTAGTTACGCAACTTTTCTTTTGGTTGAATAGTTACGCTACTTTGGATGTTGGTTGTTTTATTGTTTCACTAGAGACTCACAAAGGCTTCCTATGTGGGGCAGAACGGTGTTTGTACATACTAAGATTGACCAGAAGAAACTATAGTATTGTTGATTAGGACAACCGATTAATAGGAATGCCATACATCAGTAGTTTAGAACTCTTTCACAGATTAAGAATAAACTATGCTAGCAACAAGCTGTGTTAACTGGTTGATTTGCCATACATCACAAGTTCAAAAATGGTTTTCACATATTAAGAATAAACTATGCTAGAAATAATATGTGTTCAAGGTTTCATTTGCCATACATCAAAAGTTCAGAGTACAAAAAGAGTTAAAGGACAACATGGGAAGGCAGCGGGATGACATAAACGTCGATGCACTGAGTGCAGGATAGAAGAAGATGTCCAAGACTTGTGAGCCCGTAAGCAAATATATCGTATATATTAGTTGAATATATTTCCTTTTAATGATTTGTCATTATTTATGCATTTTTGTTTCGATGTTGCAGTTCATGTCCTGACGCAGACATTGGTGCTCCAGTTGCTGAGAATATGCAACCCACTCAGAGAGCGTAGAACAGTGAAGGTACTCAGCCAAATATGACACATGCATTTATGCGGGAGTTTGATTTAATTCACGGACCCTGCGTTTGAGTATGTAGTGATACCTTTTGGCGTTGTTTTTGAATGTTTGGGAAGCTTTTGTGACATTTATGTAATCGGTTCATGTCTGTTAGGTTTTTTCTTGGTTGAAAATTAGCGATATTGATACTGAAGGTGCCTAAGGGACCCAGAACATTGAACCAAGTATGACATGGGCATTTATGCATGCATTAACACGAACCCTGAGCCTGAGTAGCTAGTGATACATGTTTATGTTGGTTGTGAATGCTCGGCAAGCATTTATGGCACTTCTGTGATCGGTTCATGTCTGGTAGGTTTTTATTTCTTTGTAGAAAATTAGTGATAATGATACTGAAGGTGCCTATGCAGAGGACCCATAACAGTGAACGTACTAAGCCAAGTATGACGGGTATTTCTGTTGTACAATTAAACACTCCAAGACCTTGTTTTCAATGGATTTATGAACAAATAATGTAAACAAGGAATAAAAATAGTGCTACAGATCCCTGCTCCCGCCCCCCACCCACGGAACCCAGCCTGCATATGCAAGAGAGGAGCAGAAAATAGAGAGCAAAACTGGAGAAATACTCCACAATTTTTCACAAAAAAACCACCAGAAGTTCAAGTTCCCAAACAATGAGATTCGAATCCACCGCATATAACAACAAAGTGAACAATGCCCTCCTCTAAGCTTGTTCAAACTTGTGGACCCCTGGTAAATAAAGCAAGCATGCTATCTAATATATTAATAACATATGGGAGTTTGTGAGCATGTTGAGCATGCTATGTTGTCTGTAGGAAACAAATATGAGAGTTTCTGAGCATGTTTAGCATGCTGGGTATGGGTAAGGTCAATATATTAAGTTTTAATCAATAGGAACGTATGGGAAGAACAATATTATATATATATGAATGTATATATATTTGATTGGTTCGGTTTTGGTTGGATTTTAAAAACTTGATCCGCCATCCAAACCGATCCAATTGGATTTTCAATTTTCTGATCCAATCCAATCCGCCGATGTTGTCGAAACCAATAAAAATTGGATTGGATTGGATTGAATTGGTCGGTTTTAGCGGATTGGTTTGGATCCTGCACAGCCCTAATTCTAAATTATAAAAATACAAATCAATAATAAAAACTCAACTTTGTTCATAGATAAATCAAAACATTCTATCACATACACTCTTGTTTCTTTGATCAAATGATTCTCATTAATTTAAATATATGAAATTATGTTTAAGAATTGTTTAAGATAAAACACAATAAATTACAAAAACATGACACGTGTTACCATCATATAAGGCTAAACCCTAGAACCGCTGATAGGGGTACTCTTTAGAAGCTACCACATGTGAAGCTATTATATTTCATATTATTTCCCTACGATTTGACTTCTAAAATTCATAATTAAAAAATTAAAAACCAAAAAAATACACCGAAAATTCATTCAAATGCCTTGTCATATTCTCTTCTCCTTAAAGCTCCAAAATTCTAATTATGAATTACAAAAATACAAGCACAATGATAAAAACTCAACTTTGTTCATAGACAAATCAAAACATTCTATCACATACACTCTTGTTTCTTTGATTCAATGATTTCCATTAATTCAAATATGTAGAATCATGATTTTTGGTGTATTTTTCTTATTTGTAGCAATTTTTGGTGTATTTTTCTTATTTGTATTTAATTTCTTATGAATTTGTTAAAGATAAAGACAATGAATAACAAAAAAAATGACATGTGTCGCTATCTGATAGGGCCACATTTCTGAAATGCTGACGAAGTGGCTTTAAGAAGCTGACGTGTCAATCTTCAACTATTTCATTTTATTTTTATACGATTTAACTTCTAAAATTCACAATAAATAAATTACCAATTAGAAAAATACACAAGCCATAACATATGGCAAATTTGAGAAATGATACAACTAACACCTTGTAAACCCTAAACCCTGTAAACCCTAAACCCTAAACCCTACAACTAACACCTTGTAAACCCTAAACCCTAACACTTTGTAAATTATTATTGACCCTAAAGGGTAATAAATTTTAAAGTGTAAAAATTAGAATTAGGGGCTCATCCCTAAATGTGAATGATGCAAATGAATATACTAGTAGACTTTGTAAACCCTAAAATGTTGTTTGTTTGATCACATAAATTCCGCATCAAAATTTAAATGGAAATGTGAAATTTGAAGTACGTGATCGTAGGAAATGTAGTACCGAGGCCGGCAAATTTTTTTGGGATTTGTTTGAATTATTATTGATTTTGAAATAAATTTTTAAGTGTAAACAAATAAATAATTGAAGGAGATGCGAGGTGGCGGCATCCCATGCTGAGCCGTGGAGGTGGATAGAAGGATACAGTTTTCATGCACTGACACGTGTCTCATTTGTTATAGTTTAATAATATTTTGTTGTAAAATCGTTAGAAAATGGAAATAAAAGGGAAAAATTCCTACCTATTTGTTACCCGAATACTTCGTATGCCAAGTCCAAAAAGTTGCTTACAATTTTCCATGTGTACAATTAAGGGCTCATCCCTAACTTACAATTTTGATGAGGCCATGCATTTATTCCGGTTAAAGCTTGCTATAGACTTGTTGTAGGGATGCTGCAGTATATAGCTGTGTGATTGTGGGTGAAGGAATTGTTTAACTGCCTTAGTTTTAAATTTTCTTGGTAAGAATTGTTCAGGTATAAGGTTTTGAACTCGTGTGGTATTGCCAACTGTGTGAACACACATGCAAAACTGTTTTGAACACGGTGAACGTGAATATATTAGCCATTGTTTTGAAATTCACTGTGAACACAAAGGTGCGTGATGCTTCAAACTATTTTTTTTTTTTTAAACTTGAGAAACTGAAGAAAATATTTTGGGTTTATAAACAGTTAAAATAAGCATGACTGGCTTCCCAATGTATCTGAAAGGTGGGTGAAGTAGTGGTTTGGGTTTCTTTACCCCTTTCCCATTGAGCACTTTACAAACAAAATGCTTATAAGCATTGAAAAAAGACAGAAACACATTCTTCACAGACGACCAAGGTTTACCAAACTTAGGGATTCGCCGTTCACCATTGTCACCAGACCCTTATTATGCTTCATGTCGTCCTTTCTCCTATCAACCTGCATATCAGTCAAATTTATTGCAGCATATTTCTAAATAGGGACATACCAGTTATGCATCATAATAGATAGTAAATGAACCAACTGAGCATCCATAATTATTATCGTCCATTGAATCATAACAGATAGCCAATGCTTCATAATAGATAGGTAATAATACATCATAACAGATACCAAAAACAACATAACATACATTAAATGCATCATACCATATACCAAATGCATCATAACAGATAGAACATGCATAAAAACAGATACCAAATGCATCGTAACAGATACCAAAGGTATCATAACAGATAGCAAATGCATCAAAAGAGGTACCAAATGCATTATAGCATATATCAAATGCATCAAAACATATAGCAAACGCATCACAACAGACAAGTAAGATATCACTCCATTGATGGAGAAAAGCTAACCGAAAATTCATATAAAAAAACTAATTGGGCCTCTCTGTTGTTTCGTTTTCTTAAGAAATCTATTTCAGCCAAGACAAACCAAATAGCTGGGAATGCCTTAATTACCCTGAGGCCCCATACTTCAAGATCTTAAATTTATATTTCCATCAATATTTAATCAACCAAATACAAAATGAAGCATCAAATATCAGTCCCACCAAGCAGTTATCTTCACTTTTGTCAAATATCCATACTTCTTCAAAGTTAAAATAAGAAGAAGCCTTTTTTTTTAATTTTTCCCTACAGACCAACCAATGGGTACTCATTAAGCTAAACTGAAATCTCAGAATAGTGAGCAAATCACAGATAGCCATCAAACTACATTGAAAAATAATGAAGAATTGACGAAACTGAAAGCAAAAGAACCAAGGCAGTGAAGGTGAAATTTGACATTACATTTTGTGGACTTTATCTCTGAGGCGTCTCTTCTTAGCTGCCCAACGAGCATCAGATTACAAGGTCGATAAGAGCGCTGCTCTTTGGGGACTTTCGTCGAGCAGTTTGCAGGAGTCAATTTTCTCCCCTCTAATGGCAAATTCCAGAGTTGCAGGGGTCACTTGACCACCCTTGCTCCTCTGTGGATCCGTCCCTGCATGTCATACCCATATCCACATTACTCAAACTATTTTCAACACATCAAGATACAGACAACATACCCATATCCATACTATTCAGACTATTATCATTAAGATACATAAATGATACCCATATCCACCATATCCATACTACTCAGACTATTATGAACACATCAAGATACAAACATCATACCTATATCCATCCAACTTAGACTATTACAAACGAAGACACAGACATCATACCCTACTCACACTATTATAAACACACCCAGAACCCCTAAAGAAATGAAATCCTCTGCTAAAGATAATTTCAACCAATGGAATCGGTTTCTTAAGGATTCTCAATTACAATATATAAACTTACATGAATATAATCTTTTTTTTCTGGGGATGCTGATGATTCTTTGATATCAGAGGTCGATTACGGGGCTGATGTCGGGAGCATTAATTTTGGACAAATCGTTCATGATTCTTGGATATCATAGGCAAACTCCGTTGTCCCTTCATGTGTTGATATCAGAGGCAACGATCATTAGGGAGAACTTGAGAAATGTTGTTAAGAGATTTTGGGTGGTAGTTGGGTTGTAAGATTTTCGGGTTTCTCGGTGAACTTAAAAAATTGATTGAAGAAAGGAAGGAAGAAGAAAGAGGCTCCACTCGATCACGGAGATGTTGAGAAATGGGTATTTGAGAAGTTGATAAATGGAGTTCAGAGATTTTGGGTCGTGAGATTTTGCACAAATGAAAACATTTTTTTCTTTAATCTGGTTTTTGGGTGGAGTTATGACCTTTTGGGTATTTGTGTTGTGAGATTTTGGGGTTTGTAGTTATAATTCATAAAATAATTAAATGGCGCAAGGAATGAACGAAAAAAGGCGCGAGCGGCAAAAGAGAAGCAGCGTACCCGATTCTAGTGTGAGCTTGTTTTTTTCCTCCAGCCGTTGAGATCACTTCAATGGCTGAGATGGAGCCCCAAATAGAGGTTCGCAAAGAGATGTTCCTACCTGAGCCGCGTCGTTCCATTAATGGATTGAACAATGGTCTAATTGTTGGGCTTAAAACCACTCCATTTCCCAATTTATATGTATATATAATAATGTGTGCGTATGAAGGGCCCCACGCTCTATTAGAGAGATGGTACACAACTTGGTATCTAAAGTTGGTCTCCCTAGCATTTTCTGTGTATGAAATGTGTGGGAAACTCAAACCTTTAAAAAACACAAAACATCAAACCTTTCTTGTTACCACTGCAAATGAGATTATGTGTTCGAATTTTCCTCTTCCAATGTTACTTGTCTCCAAAGAATTTTCCTAATAACAGAATTTAATGAATTACGAGTGATGAAGAGTTTTGTACCCAATGAAAGGGTTTTTTTTTTTTTTTTTTTTTTTTTTGAGAAAGAGAATTCATTCATAAAACCAAAGATGTATAAAGAGCGACATGATACAGTGGCCTCGTTAAAACCTTCATAGGACAACTCCATGGGACAAACCACAAGGGAGAAAAGACTACCGCACATGTCATGGACTAACATGAGAGTCCAATTCAGGTCACTTTGGACCATTACAATAAAAGAACAAATCAAAAACGAAAACTAACACAAAGACCTCTGACGAGAACTGCAACTAGAGACCAACACAGTAGACACACATAAGAAGACCACAGAAACTCCAAATAGTAAACTCACAGGAGAGGACCGCAGAATATCCCAACTATCAAAAGAAGCCTTCTATGAGCAAAATCATAGTCATTTGACACCCACAGAAACTGCAAGACATACCATAGAAGAAACCAGAAGAGAACATGAAGGAGGAACATAAAAACAACAGTAAAAGGACCCATGAGAAGCACTACACTTCAACTCAGAACCTGACAAAGAAAAACTCCTATGACCAAGCATAGTTCTTTGGTCGACGCAGAGTAAAGAAAAGCACCACATCCCAACAACTATCACTAGAGTCGTTGCTTTCACCGTTGTTAAAACAGAGACAAAACATCAGCCATCGGGTATCACAATTCTCCTGAGAAGAGACACAATCCAACGTCACTATTGTCGCCGCCACTGAGACAAAGACAACACCAGTCACTTAGAACACTGCAAAAACAATCAAACAAAACAAATAGACAAACATACCTAAATCCAAACAGATCTAGACAATCTGGAGAGGGGAAGCGAAGGAGAAGAATGGATAAAAGGAATGGAAAAGATGAGATAAAAAGAAGGGGAAATGAGGAGAGAAAGGGGAAGATGGGCGGAGGGGAGGAGGGGGCCTCCTCTCCCCCTTAGCTTTCTTGCGGTTGGTTGTTGGCAAGAAGAAAAGGAACTAGAGTGTGGATAGGGTTTTTTCAGAATAGAGCCCCCTATGAAAGGGTTAAGCATGCAAGTTTTCTTGGTTGCTAAAAAAATCCACATTTCTATTTCTCATCACGTGCCAAATAATTATTTATTGGTAATGTTATTATATTCCAATTTGTTGCGTTATATTGGAGTTAGAAAAACGGTGGAGGTGAGTCCACTCAATCTACACCAAAGTGGTAAAAAATGGGTTACCACCTTTCCCCTTTTGTTACCTTTTTTCTTTGTCCACAACCTTGTCCTAACACCTAACTCAAAAGAAAAAGATTATTATTATTTTTTTTTAAAAAGGTTACCAACTAACAAAAAATTGAACTTTCCACCCTTGGTTTTTCCCTAGCATAACGAAAAGGTAGTCAAGCCTTGATGTACTTTGCAGCAACTGTCTTCTGATTAAAGAAAAGGTCTTTACATACAATCCAAGTCCCCATGGAGTAAATAATTGACCATAATAAAGTTAAAAGTGTGTGCATTGTCATTTAGAAGAAATAAAAACATGACAAAAGGAAAAAATATTATTGTGAAATTATGGGAAAAAGACATAACAACATCAGTCCCTTTTATTTGTTTATTTATTGTTTTCAATCCATTTTTTTTTTCTTCCTTATTTTGTAATTGGCACCGACTTTTTGTCTTTTCAATAAAGAAAGATAATTCAAATTTATTTTGTTGGTAAATACCACAAGGTGTCCCTACACCCAAAGGGTGGGATTAATCCCCGCTCGGGGTTCGGCTTGCCCCTGTCCACAAAGTGCTTCCAACGAGTTTCAAACCCCTATCATTGAGGCACTAAGTAGCTCCCCAGCTAGAGGTGGCTGTTTGCCAACCGCACCACACTTTGTGGTTAGATAATTCGAATTTGAAATCTCTTCTAATAGGAATAGAAATACCACTAGTACATCGTTTCTCAATTAGGTGATATTTAATGAGTCAAATGCTGGTAAACAACAATAACTCATGCAAGCAGTTTCTTCTTCCCATTCAACTTTCATTGATTCCTCTGCCCTACCCGAAAACAGTTCCTACTCTTTCTTTAAACCCTCCCCGTCACCCAAAAGTTTCTCTCTTTTATATTTGATCCCTCCTTTCAGATTCTCATCTCCTACAAAAACAAAGCCCTTTGGTCTGCATAGAGAGAGCCACAGAAACACAACCATACAAAGCCCCCAAAACCCAAACTCATCCAATCCAACCAAAGACATGAAAGCCACAACCTTAACCTTTGGACCCCAAAAAAAAGACACGACCTTTAGCTCACGTGACCAAACTTCCCATTGCTTTCAATCATACAACTTTACCAAATCTGGAAAATATTAGCAAACGCTTAATCTACACCTCTGCCCATCAGCCTCTCATATGTCCCATTTCATTGGGTCGTCTTGTCCACTCTCTGGAGTGGAGAGTGGGCTTTCATGAGACAAAGATTTATGAAAAACATAAAAATACTTAAATGTAATAAAATACCATGTCTGCTCCATTCAATTCAAACACTCAAATGTTGTGTGCATCTCACTCGCACGTGCCCCCCCAATCACTCTCTCTCTCTCTCTGTGACATCCCTTTCTACTAACCCCTGCAGTCCTCTCTCTGTTCATCTTTACTTCTGCAATCTAGTAGGAGACAGATTCTTTTAGGTGGGTTTTAATGAAAGGAGAGGGAAAGATGGTGTTCAAGTCCAAAATGAAATGGGTTGGTTTGCTTGGTCTGGTTCTCTCAGCTATATCTCTCTTTGTTCACTTTTTGCTGGCTAGATTCACAGAAGGGAGTGTTTCAGAGTACCACTCCTCAATCACAGTCTTCCCCAGGCGAACCATTGGTGAAAGCTTGAATTTTTCGAAGACTGTAATTGCACTATCCCAACTAAGATCTCATTTTTCTTTTTCTTTTTTTACATTTGCTATGTTTGCTCTGTCCTTAAGTGCTCTCTCTCTCTCTCTCTCTCTCTCTCTCTCTCTCTCTCTCTCTCTCTCTCATAGAGATTCATGTTTTTCTTAAATTTGATTCTCTTTATAGCTTTGCTTATTGTCCCAAGTGTTATCTGTCTCTGGGTTTCAAGTACTCAGTTGGTTTCTGCTGGGCAAGACTTGTTCTTGCTCTGAAGAGTGGGAATCAGTGTTGTTCTGGTGAAATTGGTTTTGGGGACAATATGCTGGTTGATCATACAGAATATACATGAATTATTTTGTTAGTTTGAGTGTGAATTAGTGTGGATCCGTTTTTGTTCATTTATCTATTATTATTTTCCAGTTAACATTGGAAGGTTTTGGATATTATCTAGACTGTTTAGTTTCACTATTGTCTGTTTGTTGTCTATGATGGCTACTTATCCCTCTACTTTCTGGTGCAGAGTCCAATGTATAGAAGGCTATGGGGACCGGTTAGACATCTGGAATCTTTGCATCCCAATGCAAATCCCAGAGGACACTATGCTGGTTAGGCCACTTTTCATCTTGCTAGTGATTTCTGTATAGGTGTAGTGCTCAATGGAGGCTTATGTTAGACATTTATTAGTTGAAGATTTCCTATGCAAAATTAATGCTACCAAAAGGTTGATGATAACCCTTCTTTCTCTTTATTTATCTATTTAAAATCTTACTTTAGGAGAGTGCTGCCTTCCATGTCGGATTGTAGGTTTAACACAACCAGTGGGGTCATCGATTTAATCTGACCAGTGAGCAGTTTTATTATAGTAATGTTTCCTACAACCCACAAGGAAATGTTTCATGTCTTAACTTTGGATATTGAAACCCTGAAATTTTGGGTTCAAACTGTTATTTATTAATGTATAATTACCATAGCTAAGTCTTGGGGTAGGGATTGAAGATACTTTTCAAATTTTCTTACAGTCGATACCTGCAGAGTCAAAATTATGTATATTTACTATGTTTTTTTGGTAGTATTAATTCTATAGATGCCTTCTAAAGTTAAATGTGTGTCACAGATACTGGTTCAGATACCAGCGGGTTTATCTTTGTAAGGATACAAGGCGGGTTTCATGAGATCAGGAATTCGGTAAGGGTGTCATGCTTGAATAGCCTGTTCTCCATTATATTTAAATGTCATATAAGTTTACAACCAGAGCATCTTATTGATTTTTCAGATATGTGATGTAGTTGTGGTTGCTCGGTTTCTTAATGCAACATTAGTCATTCCTGAGATACAATCAACCACAAGCAGCAAAGGCATCAGGTTTCTTTTCGGACAATCATTACAAGGCTTTGTTTGTATATGACCTAAAATTGATGTGTTGAGCACTTTGTTGATTTATTGTGTCTAATGTTTTCATGTAGCTCTCAGTTTAAGAGTTTTGCCTATCTCTACAATGAGGACCAATTCATGGCGGCTTTATCGAAAGATGTCAAAGTTGTGAAGACCCTTCCTAAAAATCTGAAAGGCCTAAGGAGAAAAAAGAACATTCCAATTTTTAAAGTGCCTTACTCTGCTTCACCGTATTACTTTAAGCACCATGTTCTTCCAATTTTAAAGAAGCATTTAGTAGTTGAACTAGTTGTGTCTGATGGAGGATGCTTGCAGGTACCAATGTCTGTTCTCTCTATTGCATTGTACTCATAAATGGAGATTCCTGCACTGAGTATATCTTGATTTGATGATATAATTGTTACTAGCAATAATCTCTTTTTCATTTTGTGACGTTACTACTTTGTTTGGATTTAATGTAGGCTATCCTGCCACCTGATCTTGAAGAATATCAGAGGTTGAGATGTAGGGTTGCTTTTCATGCCCTTAGGTTCCGGCAGGAGGTCCAGGAACTTGCCACTAAAATTTTACACAGGTCAATTACCAGTCGTCATTACTCTTCTCTCTTCACTCTCTATTTACACTATCTAATTTTTTTCTCATCTGGATGGCTTTTAACATATATTTACTATTGCTTTAGATTAAGGGCTCCTGGACAGCCATTTATAGCATTTGACCCTGGAATGACCAGGGAAGCTTTAGCATATCATGGTTGTGCTGAACTCTTCCAGGTAATTGCTTCAAACCTGGATTGCATGATGAACTATCATTTTGGAATGCTTTCACAGCATTTGATTTGCATATGTTTGAAACTCTTCCCAAGGATGTGCACACGGAACTCATTCAACACAAAAGACATTGGATGATAAAACGTGGAATTGTCAAGGGGAAGCTTTCGGTGAATTCTGCAGAACAACGCCTTAATGGTTCTTGCCCACTAATGCCAGAAGAGGTAAGATACAACATGGCTACAATACAAAAATAGTGTTCATAATCATACCAACCGCCTTAGTTCTTATATATACTACCAAGTCTATTTAGCGTTAAATTCACTAGAGAAAAATACTGTCCACATCCTTTGATAAGAAATGACTTCTCATGGAGCCTTTTATTTATATTCCTTGGATTGCTACAGATTGGTATTGTTCTTCGTGCATATGGGTACTTGTGGGACACAATAATATATGTCTCTGGGGGAGAAATTTTTGGTGGCCAAAGGACATTGATCCCTCTTCGTGCAATGTTTGAAAATGTTGTTGATAGGACTTCCCTCAGCATGCCTTGGGAGCTCAGTAGGATTTACGATCGTGAGGCTAACCTTGTTGATCGTAATCCTGGGAGTCCACCTATGATTGAGGAAGAGATGAAGATTGAAGCATGGAAAACTGCAGGGCCACGTCCTCGCCCGCTTCCACCACCTCCGGCTAGGCCCAAATCCTATAACATTGAAGGTTGGTGGGGTTGGGTTGCTGAGAGTGATAACGAGCCTGATAGTACAGTTATGGAATTGAGGACCAACGCCCATAAACTACTGTGGGAAGCAATTGATTATGTGATATGCGTTGAAGCTGATGTATTCATCCCTGGATTCGATCTTGATGGTAAGGGGCATCCAAATTTTGCAAGCTTAGTCATGGGACACCGACTCTATCAGTCAGCTGCATCAAAGACATACAGGCCAGACAGGTATGTTGCTTTATCTGGACATATGTGTGTGCACACGATTAATAAGTCGAAGGTCTTTTACTGTTTGGTGCTTTTCTTTGACATAAACTATGGAAAGTAAATTTTTTCCTGAATCAGGATTACGATGTAGGATTTGTTGATTTGAAGCATTTGAGCTGTTAGTTTATTCACAGTCAAGGTGTTCTGATCCAATGCTTTTAGTTTCTTGGTTCTTTTTCTTTCGAAGTTTGTTGTGTTTATGGACACAGATATGGCAAGTGGCTAGTAATCTCAATGCTACCGATCTGCGTCTCTTTGCTTGTTTTATTTTTTTGTTTTTTGTTTTTTTGCAAATTAACTGACAAGTCTTGTTTGTGGCCTGGTATTTTCTTGGTTTATTTTTTGGTCATTCTTGATAGTATGGAAATAGGGATTAAATGAAGTTGTGATCATGAACCTCTATGTCTAAAATTACTCTATGTATACTTCAAAATTATGAGAAATTGTTATGTTCATTTGCTTTCTTGTAGATTATGGTAGACTTTGTTTTCTATAAAATTATTTCTTGTGCTTTTGTGAACACAGAAAAAAAGTAACCAAGCTTTTAGAAGAAATTAGTGACCACCTTTACCATGCAAACCATACTTGGCTGATGTCAGTGCGCAAGAATTTGAGGAAGAGATTAGTTGATGGACTAATAGAAGCTTCCGCAAGATCAAAACCGCTGTCTTTTATCTCTCATCCTGTCCCAGAATGCTCTTGCTTGAGGCGTGATCCTGCGGGAAGATCAATTAATGCTACAACATCAGCTCATGCTTCAACTTCTACTAGTCATTCTCAAGTTCTTGCTGCTCTTGGAGTTGTGCACTATTGCCCTGCTTGGATGGAGAATGATTTGGTACTGCAGTCAAAAGACAAGGAAAATGAAGAAACTCTAGATGAAGACGACTCCACGTCATCAGGATTGTTTTTCCGGAAAAATAATGGATATCATGAAGGTGGTAATGGAGACTTTAGCAACAAAGAAGATACTCAATTGGAGGATCAAGAAGAGCTTGAGGGTGGAGAAAGGTAGTGAGGCTGATTAACGACATGGTCATCCTACACGGCAGTTCTGTACATAAAAGATATCTTCACTAGTATGATCCAAGCAAATTTGGAATCATCTTGAGCTCCAATTTCATAAGGGAAATGCCAGTTTTCTAACTGTGGTTCAAGAACACAAGACTCCGGGCTGATTTGGCTCTCGTTGAAGCATTTACTCATTTTTGTTTTGTTGTTTAAGCCCTTGTTAGAATTATATAGGTCATTATTTAACCCCACAACCAATTTTGATGTAAACTTGTATGTTCTCCATGAAATTGTAGCTTTAGCTTAACCTCTCTAATTTTGTAGGGAGTTTTGTTTGTTAGACTTGTTGATTGAATTAAATTCTTTGCAGTGGTCCTCGTCAGAAATTATGCCACCATTTGGTTGTTATACTCATTCAAACATGAATCCACCATTTTGTGTGGGCGCCTTGTAAACATAGATAATTGGAGTTTTTAAGTTCATGTTGATTAATCTTTCGTGTCTGGCAGAAGAATATGAAAGAAGACTTTGCTATGTAGTAAAAATATACAAATTCCATGTCCTTTGATTTTCAACAAGTCCATCACATAAGCAGAAACTAACTGAAAACACCTCTCTTTTTTAGTGAAACTCCCTCATATTCTTCAACATGCATGTTTATATACAACAGTTATCATTTGAGAAACTGCTGCCTAATGTGACTATCCTTGACTAGAGTAACATGATGACCATCCTTGACAAAATCAGGTGCTCATATTGTCTTTTGTCTATGTTTAGAAGCCTTTTGAAGCTCTAATGGCAAATCAAACAAATTGTACATCCATCATCATAATGTAGAAACTGGAAAGAACATATACAATCTCGCATTTAACAAACCGTAGAAAATATAAACTCAAAATTCTACTTCAAACTTGAGGAAGGAATTTCGTCCATATTATACAATGCAGAAAACATCTCATTCATGAGAAACTAAAACATAGAGCAAAGGGTATTGGGTGCTTCACCTTTGTTGTGTGCAAACACTCCAAGACCTTGCCAATAACACAATGGCATGTGAAAAAGTTATTTTATGTATCGTTGCATTATTGGCCGGGAATGGCGAAAAGTATTATATCCTCGTTGTATGAGAGTTTCTCTCCCTCTCTAAAGTCAGGTCCCAACCCCCCGATGCGACAACATGATAGCTGTGGACTGATCATGTTGTAGGGTAGGGTCCATCAGGAATCACGGGTGATATCTCTAAGCCCAAGCCCATGTGGTCACACCAACTATAAATTATCACGTGCGCAAGTATAACAAATGAGCCCAAATTAGGCCCTAGTGGGTGGCGGGTCACATTAGTACCAGTGGCGGCCACTACCAGAATGAATAAATCAGTTAATTAAGATTTAATAGTGGAATTAATTAATATTAAAAATAATTAAATATTTGGTAAGGTCTTTGATTTTTGAGTTACTGGTTTAAAGAATAGAAACAGTGCCACCTAGGGCTCCAATTCCATGGTTGTCTTTACTGTAACAACTGTTTGTGCAAAATCCAATATCCAAAGCTCCACCAACAAGAACACACCTTTTTAACTATTTCCAGACCCGTCGGACCCAATTCGGGCACTCCCTTTCGACCTGGTCCTCCCGCATTCAACTACCGCCACCACTCACACTCGCCGCTCTCTCTTCCAAACTCCTCCAAAGTACTCTCTCTCTCTATTTGTCTGTATCGTCATATTGGCTTCATTTTATTTATTTATTTAGGGATAAATTTATTATATTTGTGGCAGTTACAGTATATATCGGACATGGCGAAAGCTTCCAAGGGCCACCACGATGAATTTGAAGACGATGATGAAGAGTCTCATGGAGGTATCTCCATCTCTCTCTCTCTCTCTCTCTCTCTCTCTCTATGTGAGCTAGTTGTGGCTGCCTTGAGAAATGGTTTTTTTTTTTTGTTTGTTGTAAAGGAATGAAGCTAATAATGAATTGATAGGGAATTTGGCAGTGAAGGTAGAAGGGCAAGGCAGGGAAAAGAACCGGTCGAAGCATTCCGAGACTGAGCAGCGTAGGAGGAGCAAGATTAATGAGAGGCAAGCTCAAAGCCTAAGCCTTTTTTTTTTTCTTTCCTCTTTGCATTAAATCACTCCTTCAATTTTTCCTTTGCAATTCTGCTTTGTATATGTTTCCAGAGCTCGAAAATTATAATTAGAATATGTTATAGTTGCAGTAAAAGGTCTCTGTGTTTTCATTTTCTTTTTTCCTTTCATTTTTCAAACAAAATGGGGCCTCACCAATGCCACAATGTACCTACAGGAAAATTTGGCATTATATTTTCGTAGATGTCGTACTTCAGTTATGTGTTTTGTTGAATTTTGTATTAGGAAGAGAAAAAGAAGAGAGTTCAGGGTGGTAAAGGAGGACTTTTAAGCTGTAGAAAATTCTCTTACAAGAATTAAAAACTTTAAAAGTTCAAAAATTTACAAAATGTTTGACCTTGTGGGTACACAATTTCAAGCCTATTTGGCTATCCAAAATTGAATGTTTATTAGTCATGCAAGTTAGCAAATTTGAGCATCGAATGTTTATTTATTTATTTATATTCAATGAAAGCATTATGTGTTGACTTTTAATTGTTGTCTTTGATCCTTTTCCCCCCCTTTCTTTTTTGGTATTAAGTTAGATTGTTGGCGATATGAAGATTTTATCTTTCTATTACCGTTGTAACTTTGTTTGCTGCTCTTTTATGCTATGCGGGTCTTTCTTTTTAATAGCATGGGCATAAACTCTTCACTCACCTGGGCAATACATATTTCTGAGGCAGATTTCAGATGTTGAGAGATCTCATACCCAAAAATGATCAGAAAAGGGATAAGGCCTCATTCTTGTTGGAGGTACGCATTCCATTTGTGCTCTGCTTATATGTTGATAATACTTTACCCTCATTGTCATATTATTTTGATAGAACTTGCTCCGTATCATATTCAAATACATTGTATCTATATGCAGGTCATAGAGTATATACAATTTTTACAGGAGAAGGTAAATTTGTATGAGGGATACCAAGGATGGAGTCCAGAGCCCACAAAATTGATGCCATGGGTAAAACTCTAATGCTTGGTATCTGTGTCTGTGTGCGAGAGTGTTGGCTTGGTTAGATATGCATGTGTTATGGTCTTGGAGTCATTATCCTTTATCACTTTTGTATGGCATTGTCAATTTCAATAGGTGTTACTTTGACACTTGAAAAAAGTGTAAGTGCTGGGCATGAGTATGTGCATTTTGAATATCTGAATGTGTTAGAGGTACTTCTTATTGGCATGCACTAAGAGGCATGTCCAACTAGAGACAGAAGAACCTTGCCTTTATACCAAGAAAGTTAGTGTCAGACTTTATCTTTTGCTATATGTTTTTTTGTGTGTGTGTATTTTTCAAATTAATAGTTGGAAGGTGCAATTTATGCCCTTTATTTCACCTTATGGGTGGAAAAAGAAAATTGGAAAACTATGAAATTCTGTTGTTCCCTTAAATCATAGCATGTATATGGTACATGAAACCAACACCAAATAGACACCTGCACACAACAGTTGCAACTTGCACCCAAATCCAGGTAGAGAGGATTTGTACTGTTACTGAAGGACAAGATCATACCTGAGACAGCTGCAACCCTATATATTTGTATGTGGACGTATTTAGGATTTTCGGAGGTTACTTCTGATATTAAGAATTAGTATGACTCCTAACTGCCCACCCAGTGGAAACTTACCAACCTCCCATTTATTTGTTTGCCACAGAAAAATCATAATAGGCCTGGAGAAAATTTTGTAGATCAGTCTCAAGTTATGAACAACGGTTCTGGTCATGATAATAATGCAGTTGTCTCTCCAGCAATGCTCCCCAACACCCAGAACTCAGTGGAATCTGACTTGGGCTCTGGCGTTGTTTACAAAGCATTGGATCACATACCTGGGTTAGCTACTCGATCAGTTCCTAATGTGCAACAACAAAACATCTTTGACCCAATTGGGAGTGTTGGAGTACCCACACAACCTCTGCAGGAATCTATTTCTGATGCTGAGAACATGACTTCCAATCCTCCATACCAATTGTGGCAGGGTATAACATCTACAACTGCTTCAGATGATAAACTGAAGAAACAGGATGAAAATAGTGGATCTGGTAGCATCTCAAGTGCCTACTCTCAAGGGTGAGCTTCCACAAAGATCTCTTGATAACTTTATTATACCAGATGCCAAGCTATTGTTCAACATGTTTATTGTGGTGGAGTAAATTTCCCTGATTGTATTCTATAGCAATCATGCTTATCCTAGGTTGAGATTTTGAGTTCAAATTTTGAAAGCGTTACCGGTGGAGACTAGGAATAGGAATTTTATAATTGCCTGAAAATATTGTCAAAATGTTCAAATAAGTTTCCAGGAGAAGCCATATATCATTTCATTCTTCAAAATTGGCTTTAAGATGGGTTAGCTTTTAAAATTTAAGCCATGATGGCTGTTTCTTTTATTTATGTTGTTGTAGGATATGTTGGATTGTGAAATCTGTAATGGTATTACAAACTATTGTTTTCAATGCTTACGTGTTCTATCAATTTTGTATTTTGAAGTACTCGATACACAGAATATAACAGGACTCTTATAATCTACTTTGTTATGGAAAGATATCATTTTGCTGTTACTGAGTTAGCTTTTGTGCTGAGCAGGGTATTGAACAATCTGACACAGGCACTGCAATCTTCTGGTCTGGATTTGTCCCAGGCCAGCATCTCGGTTCAAATTAATGTGGGGAGTCGAGTAGACAGTGGACTGACATCCATGGCATCTAGTTCAAAGGTTGGTTTAGAATCTTCAACCGTTGCGTTAAACCCCATCCTAAATGTGACTGCTGCATCTGCTACTGATGTGTTTTTTTACTATTAAATGTGAAATCCCATAGGCATTTTAGCACATTGGCGGACAGCATGTCTCCCATTTTAGTCTTGCCATATGGTCTAGTGTCCTGGCCTTTGAATTTTTTTTCCCTTATTTTTTTTTATATTTGTTCAGGCACAACTGAACCAATCCTTGAACACTCAAATGACACAGACCCAAGTAAGCAGTTGTGATGAGGACTTTGAACCGGCTCATAAGCGGTTCAGAACAGGAGAAAGCTAGAGTATCTGGGTTCCAGTTTTTCTTAATTTCCTTGTTTTATTGAGGGTGAAAGGGGGGCGCTCTTGGGCAGGTCACTTTTTGTTACAAAATTTCATGGTCCACAGACAACTAGGTCGAAGTTCAAATTGTATATGGTTTGTGCTCCTTGTGCATGAATTTTCCTAGATAGACGTGTTAGATATTCTTTTGTTTGTAGTTTGAAGTTTCAGATGAATGATTCCATGCATGTAACAAGAAGCGGCTCTTATGTTAATGAATTTTTTACATATCAATTTCATCGCCATGTTCTCTTCTCTTGCCTCCTTCAATTAAACCTTAATTGCTTATTAAATGGATAATGTAGTTTTGGAATTAGCAGCAGCTAATTGTGATTTAGAATTTGAGTAATGTAGCAGGGTAAAATTGAGATATTGTCTTGTGATCTGAGATTCTAGCATTTACTTGTTGAAATTCTATATGCTTGGGGAATCTATTTCCAATCCCAATACTCATAATTAAAGCTGCAACGTTATCAACATGTGAATTAATCGAAGAATGAAATGACATCAAGTGGGACAAATGGATGGCTTTTCACCAACTTCCTTCTCCCTAAGTTTAAATGGACATTCATGAGGTTAGAGGACTTTGAGCTTTCAATCTTTCACCTTTTTGGAAATGGTTGTGTGCTGCGAAAGCTAAGTTTAAAGTGCATGAATGGCCACACCCATATTCATTGAGTGGAAGTAGAACACCACCATAAGTGCGTGTCCATGTATTGACTAGAGGCTCAAGTTTCTCAGTGGACGGTAGCTTCTTCTTGGATCACACACCAAGTTTTATTGGATCACTCATTAGTATCATTGCTATGCTGCTATCACTTTTTCAACTAACTGATATGCTTCTTTCATTTTTCTCTTTCTCCCAGTAAACTTAAGGATTAGGATCTAGCCTAATGAAAAAGTGTCTTGATTTGCAAATCATTGGTTTTACGTTCGAACCATCATGACACACATGACATCATGGTAGTGTGTGTGGGAAACCCCCTCCCCCTTGTAGTTTAGACTATCGCTTGTATTTTTTAAAAATATACCTAAAGGATTTTGCTAAGGACAATAGTCCGGTGACTCTCAACCATTGATACAATGAGACCCACATTTACATCAATGGCCGTGGACGAGTGTCCCAAACACTGCTATGGACTAAAACCACTTGCTAAAAGAACCTTGGGATGATGAATAAGTTAATACTATTGTTATTCTGCTTGAGTGCTTAGTGGGCAATAATTTTGGGATCGTATCATTAAGAATGATGTATTCTTTATTCAACTTTTTGGAAGCATGGAGCTGGTGGACTATAAGTTTTATAATACGTATTTTATTTAATGGCAAACTAAACAATGAAGGAGATACAGGGTTTGGTGCAGAGTCCTAGCTAATTGAGGACAGGAAATGATGGGGATTATTTGCCAAACCCCACCATTTTATATGTAGGCTGAAACATCAGCTTTCCAGGTGCAAAGTTGCTGTCAGTTTAAGAGGTCTGGGTTCTGTTTTTATAACCATTTGCGTCATGAGGCTTGACCTCCAGCACTCCAATAGGGAGTTTATTAGTTTAGGCATGCCTAATTCATGTGGTGAAATCTGATTTAGTACCAAAAAGTAATTTAATATTATCTTATGTTAGTATCAGCAGCATCATCCAGATGATATGACCATAATTAGTTCATCAACACTAGATTCATTTACAGAGAGAGAAGCAAGGTGAATATCTTGTTGCAATTACAGAAGTACATGAGAGATTTTGAGGTAACCATCCTAAAACTCCCACCAGGAGAATGCAAAATATTCCCTAATTACAATGAGCTTATTTGGTATTTCACTCCATAAAATCTGATTTATTAGTGAAAATTCTATAAACTCCCAAATGCTTTCTGAAGAGCATCCAAGCAGATGCTCCAAGATCAACCCCAACCCAATTATCTGTACATGACACTATCCTTTGCTGTATTAACTTAAGACCACAGCATAAAGTAGCTACTATCCTTTGCTGTATTAACTTAAGAAAAAGAAAAGATAAAAATCCATGTATTTGGCATGACAAGATCATGTGCTTCTCAATGGCTCATCTAACAGTTGCAAACATTCATGTGGATTTGAGTAGAAATAATCTTCTTCCTTTGGTTTATCTGCAATAGAAACTCGTTTCTTCGGGCTCCCCATCCGATCAGCATGAGCTTCCTTCACAATAGAAGAGAACTCATCCCAGCTCAATGATCCACTACTGAATTGTTCTATTAAACCAATCAGAAGCCTTCTGTCCAATAAAACAGTCTTTTTGAAACCTAAGAATCTGAAATATGAAGAAGCCAAGGAGAAACATTATCTCAGATCAAAATAATTCTAAGACCAAGCAAGGGGCAATTAACAACAAACATCTTATCTGGCTAGAACACTAAATACCAAAAGAACATATTACCTCCGATGGCCTTCAACAACTTTAGCCATATTTCCATCGTATGTAGGAATAAATATATCACTCTCTAGGGAGACAAGATAGTCCAATGCTGCCCTTTGAGAAGAGTGGTTTGGGAAAAGCCTCAAGTCCGAAGGCTCCAGCAGAGTCTCTTTTCTGACCTGTTCCATAAAGTTCAAGCAAATTGTAATGAAAAAGCCCTATGATGTATAATTGTTGAAAAGGTTGCTTCTTCTTCGTTCTACTTACCAAGTTAGGAAAAGCAGATTTCAAACTTTCCATCCTTCTGTTTCCACCATATATTTCTCCAGCAGCAATATAAATTTGGACATTGTGATCAATACCAAGTGCAACCAAAACTAGAGCAGTTTCCTCTGGTGTTAGCGGGCACAAACCTTCTAGCCTTTTCATCTCAGAATTTATGTCTTTTATCTTCCACAAGGGGTTAGCATATCTAACAATGTGTAAGATCCCATAATTAAAAGAGGTTGATAAGCAAAACAACTAAATATGCACAAAAGAACAAAACTAAAAGAGGACCTACCTCATTCTTTTGAGTTCTTCTTCCTCATCATTGTTGCAACCATGACTACAGCCAGAGAATGCCAACATATCCATTTCATATCTGAGATGAAGGGCCAGAAAAGGGCCTTTTTCTCTCAAAATTCTGACAAGCTTTCTGCCAATTTCCTCTATCTGGGAAGTGAATCTCAGAGCATGGAAATTAACTCGGCAGCGCAACTTCTGAACCTCAAGAGGGAGCCCATTATTAGCTAACCGAGCATCGGTTTTATTCAAATGTACTACTTTATACTTCTGCACCAGAGGTAGGATCTGTTGGCAAACACCTCTAGAATTAGTGAGAATGGTCATAAACCGAAAAAGAAAAAAGATGATGCTCAAATACTTGTCTTTTGAACCAACCTGATGAAAGTAGTAGGAAATGTTAGACCAACTAATAGGTGGCAACGAGTATACAGCTCTTTTCCTGACCCTTGGCGGTAGTTCCTTTAATATCCGAACCTCATCTCTCAAGGATGCAATGAAATGATCAACATCAAAGATGTCTTGAAACTCACTGCCACAATAAGGGGAAAGCTTAGAACCTAGATGTTCCTTATTCTCATTAGGGCCTTTACAATGAGAATATCCTTTCCTTATAATTTTAAGGGAAAACTAATTAACCTACCTTGCCGCCCAAAAAGAGTTTTTATCCAGCTCTGGAACAATAAGAGTCACATTTAAGTATCTGGCAATTGCAACCATATCACAGATCTGCAGCAAAGTAAGAAGTGAGAAAAATAACATGATGGTGAAAACAGAATAGCAATAAAACATCCATCTAAGATAAGAATGTTCATAATTGGGATGAAGGAGCTAGCAACTCACGGCGGCTCGCATTTGATTCAGTCCTCCATTGCAAGAAACCATGAGATAACCATTATTCTTGTAAACCCCTGAAATAAATAAAAGCAGTTCAGAACTAACAAACAACATTCGAATTCCGAACTTTTCATTGAAAGAGAGTATCTATAATGGAATAAACCAATTACCAATGAGCCAAACAAATTAAAATCCACATGAACAAGGGAAATACATAAAAGAGGTCAGCATCTTCAAGAAGATTATCATTCTACATCAACTGTTTGGAATGATACTAAAGTATGATCATTACTTCGGTTGCCTGAAACATGAGTTCTCTAAGTAGTAAATTACACACAAAAGCGATCAAGGTTTTTATTAACAAGCTCAAAACTTACTCTTTGGTGGGAGAGCAATTGGGATTGGAAGCTTAGCCAATTCAGCATGCGCAGGCAACTCTAATTGAGTGCAGGGAGGGCAAACCTTGAACAAACTTGGCCCCCTTATCAACCATATTCCAACCAGCTGAACTGCAGAAGCCCACACCAAAGCTGTAACAATCGCCCGAATGATCAACAACCATGCGTTCGTCTTCAATATCGAACTCTTCAATTTTTTAACTCTACCCAAGAACTTAAATCCCATCTTCCCCTCTGATCTATAATCACACTTCTCAAAGTCCTCTGATTTGCACATTGTAATTTGTAACAGATCAAAACACCTTCATTAACCACTGACCATCAGAAAACTCTACTCTTCAAACACCAAACTTATTGCAATTCAACACAATCTTTGATAGATAAGGGTGATGGTGATGCTCCAATGCTATCTATGCACAAGACAAGGTGGTTCTCCAAGAGTTAATAACATAGGCGAAACGCCTCCAAAGAATAAAAGATTTAAACTTTCTTTGATTCTGATGAAGTTGGCACTAAAATAATCAATTGACCAACTCTCAGATATTTACTTCGAACCACCCAAAACTTGTCACCTATGACCCTCCACCAATACTCATCAAAACCCAGAAAGCAAAAATAGAAAATTTCAACTAAAGCTTCTCCAAAGATTTCAAAGAATGCAACTTTACGCTTAATCTTTCCAAACCCAATAATCACTTTGAGTTGCTCTTAATTTGCCGGTAAGATTCCGGCCAATATTCCGGCGAGAGTCGCCGGAAAACTTGTAGAATGTGGTTGGAGAAAGCAAAGAAGCACAGAGAGGATGAGGATCAATGAGAAACAGAAACAGAAAAAAGCCTGCAATCAAGGTTCAAGTGACCGCATTTATAGTGACCGCATTTATAGCAAGCCTGGCCAAACTAGGATTTCTCACCCTATAGAATTAGAACTCTTTTCACCTTTTCCCATTATATTTTGTTTTTATTTACATAATTAAACTTTTATAAACACTGATATCACTATCGTTTCTGCTTTAAACACCAGAATACATACATACATGGTAGTAATAGATACATAGATGAACACAAATACAACTCACCCAAGTTTTTTATATTAGTTTTTTTTTCTTTGATATTAGATTATTGTTTGTTGGGAGGAAGTGGATTTGCAACCATAATCTAATTACAAATTTACAAGTCAGCAGTCATGAGAGATAATACAGTGTAGATAGACCACCATACTTTATTTAGTAATTATTTTCGCACCAAAGTTGATGGATGCACTACACTGCAGTTGTTTTTGCCGTATAACTAAAGTAATTGTTTTGTTTTGTTTTTGTCAAATATGTTTTGACACTTATAAAATTAATAATAAAAGAAAGCAAAAACTGTCATTCTAGATAATATTCCATTGTGGTAAAATGGAGGTATTGAAGTTATACTTGAAAGATTGATTATTTAACCCAACTACTACAACTTTTTTCATTCACATTAGTCTTTCAAATGTGTATAATGTGTTGAATAAGAAAACTGAAATGTATACCATATGAGATCATGGAAGCTTATTCAATATACAATCATTGTGAGCAAGAGTACACATTTTTAACCATCCAAATATTACTAGCTATGAGGTTGCCATTTCTTATAAAATTTGTGCCAAAAGAGTCATAATAGGTTACCATTTGGATAGAAGGTACAGCAAATCTAGATTTGGGCCTTTTTGTTTGCTCATGTCAATGTGGTAATGTTATAGGTAGATAGAATCTAACAATTCTTTACAGCTGACTCTGGTGTGAAATTAAAAAGAAAAAAACAGAGTTTGCATTGCTATTCTATTGTTCAGCATTCCATCAGTGATATGGGCAACTTGCAACTTTCTTTTAGTGACTGGCATGGGCAGAGTCCTACTGACGTCCTCTCACCACTTGTGGACATTATACCAGTAGAGCAATTTCTCCTTTATATGAGATGGAGAGACCAATTATTCTAAAATGAATAAAATACCAACAAATAAATTAAAGAAAACAGAGCATCTGACACTTTTGGCCGTGTCAAAGCAAAATCATGCTCTGTTTTTTCTTTTTGTTTGGAGAAAGATATGCAGTTTTGGAGTTTGCAATTGTGACAAATCCCCCGTGATTGATTGTATCTGTCATTTGACAGAGCAATTTGCGTCCTGCATGAATATCACTTTATTTTGATCTCTCAAATAAGAAAATGCAATAAATAACATGGTATTCAGCAGCAGCAGCAGCATCTTTTGGCCAAAAGTGAAATAATCCTACAACTTTTTTCTTCGTATTTGCTGTGCTTCAACAAACAATTGAGCGGTGCCCTCATCTGAGTCTTGGGCAAACAATAAACTTCACCAAAAAATTAAGCATATAAAGTTTTTTTTTTTTTTTTTATTGTGTCCACGCACATGATGTATTAATAGTCACGGAGTGAAAGCTATAATATTATAATTGCTCATCATCACAATGATTGTGTGAAATAATCAGTAGAGCAATGATGGGGTTATTATTATATTGTGAGGGTAGTGGTGGTCTTTTTAGTTCTTTACTTCCTTGATTCTATCTTCATCAAAGACATAGATAAGTAAAACTGTAAAAGAGCAGCTCTGTACATTAATTACCACAATGTTTATGTCATTCATGGAGAATTTAGCATCTGCTCAAAATCCACTGATGTCAAGTACGAAGATGGCCTTCGTTATTTTGGTGCATTATTTGTGCACTGAGAGAGTGGAATTACTATGCGTGTTTATGGACATGAGTTTCTACTCTCCAATGATAAGTGATAGTCAGATGGTCCAGGCAAATTGACTCAGGAACTGGTTGTTGATCAGTAAATGATCTTTGCAGGGCCTCTCAGCTGTCAAATAAAATGGGCCTCATAGTTTCTTTTGCATTAATTCTTACAGCTATCATCTTCGCTATGATAAATGTTTCTTTAGGCGAATGGAGGTTAGACTAGTTGGTCAAACAAAGGTAGTGTGCCCGTCCCATCATATTTGAATTCGATCAACCTTTTTCGCACATTAGAGTAGTTTAGAATATCGCTCTTGTCGAAAGATAAATATTTCTTCAGAGTAATTATAATTTATAATAAATGAGGGGATTAGACCAATTTGGTAGCAAATATTGAAGTGTACAAGATTAAATTGGTTGTATGTGTGGAATTTTAATGAGTCTTTAGCAAAAATAGCATTTTGGAGTATGGGGAACATTTTAGGGTTCTATGGTATGGGCTTTAATTTTTTGGGCTTACTGAAGTTAGGTCAGAAACATAAAGCCCAAATTCTAAAAGGCCAAACCCAAATTTTAAATCTGAAACTCAAAGTAGTTAAATTTCATGAGTCATGGTATTGTGGGCCCAATTTATTTCTTCCCAAATTAGGGTTTAGTAGCTACTCTTTTCCTCATCCTAGGGTTTTAGCACATCTCTCTCTCTCCCAATTTATTTCTTCCCAAATTAGGGTTTAGTAGCTACTCTTTTCCTCATCCTAGGGTTTTAGCACCTCTCTCTCTCTCTCTCTCTCTGCGTCTCTCTGCGGAAAAACAACCATGAGGAAGCTGAAGTTTCATGAGAAGAAGCTGTTGAAGAAAGTGAACTTCTTGGATTGGAAGAGAGAAGGAGGTCACAGAGAAGCCCAGGTTCTGCAACGTTACCATGTCACCGGTCGCGACGATTATAAAAAGTATATAATATTTATATTTTTTAAATTTAATGTCATTTTTATGGTGTTATTGGTCCCTCAATCTTTGTTTTTTTTCCCGATTGAAAATTGGAAAATAGATATTCGGGTTTATGCCGGATGGTGCAGAAGCTGGTGAACATATTGAAGCAGATGAACCCAAACGACCCCTTTCGGATTGAAATGACCGATATGCTATTGGAAAAGCTGTGAGTTATTTATTTATTTACGTGTTACAGAAATTGTTCTGTTAGGGAGTATACTGCAATTTTTGTTTTTGTTTTTTGATGCTGAATAAACTTGAATTGGTATGTTCACTTAGGAGTATTAATCTTTCAAAGCTGCATAGTAAAAACCCATAACAAGTTACCAGCTTTTTGTTAATTAGCTCTTAAAGTTTTTTTTCTGCTGGACATTATGTGTTATGTGTAGGTGATTGTAGTGTTGATGTCGAAAATGAGAAATTTGAAGCAGTCAAATGTATTTCATTGCTGTTTGATATAAAGAGAGAAGTCTTTGGGATTATTCTCTTGTGTAATTTATTGAGGAACTGAAACCAAAAGTGGTTCTAGTTGCAGATGGCTTGACTTTTGCATGATCCAGATTCAATAGATTTATCTTTGTTTAGAAGCATGATACAAGAATACTGCAGCGGTAATGGTAGATCTAGTATCATCTGTGGTTTTTAAAGTGTGATTCATAGTTGAAGGGTTTGTGTTGATGACAGGTACAATATCGGTGTGATACCATCCAGACAAAGCTTGGCATTGTGTGATCATTTATCCGTGTCATCCTTTTGCAGGTAATTTTCAATTACTCCATTACAGGACTTGCTTGTCATACCTTGACGGTAAAATGCGAGAGTGAATTCTTATAAACTAATGACAAAAAGTTTGCAACAAATTAAAAAAGAGGTTCCCTTTGCAATTGCTATTGGCACTACCTGGAGGGTAATACTAATTTGTTTAAGTTTAGTATGAAAATCCTTACATCTTTCTCGTGAGTCATGATGGCTTACCACACACAAGGAGGAACAAGAACTCTCATCCAAATTTTTGCATGCACCTCTCTTGTTACTTTACTGACGATGTCTGTGTATAGACGTAGGCTTTCAACGGTGGTGGTCCGATTGAAGTTTGCTGAGCACCTGAAGGAGGCTGTCACATACATTGAGCAAGGGCACCTCCGAGTTGGTCCAGAGACTGTTACTGACCCAGCATTCCTAGTGACAAGGAATATGGAAGACTTCGTTACATGGGTGGATTCATCAAAGATTAGGAGAAAGGTTCTGGAGTACAATGACAAGTTGGACGATTATGATGCAATGAACTGAGGAGTCACTTGTGTGCTAATTTCAAGGTTCCTTTGTTACCTTTCGTTGGTGGCAGAAGAGAAGCGAATTCTTATCTTGCATTGTATATCATGTATCAAACACCTCATAGGGTTTGCTGTTGAGCGCCGAATGTGGCATTTTTGTGGCTGAATACTATCAACGTTTTTTTTATCTTCATGTTGAAATGTATAATTTTTTTTTTAAAATTATGATATTTCGGTATGAAAACTGTTTTTTATTGTACATGTAAAATCCTTTATGCTTACAATGCGCTACTGTCATGAAGATGCAGAAAGGTAGAACTAGTTACTCATATATTCTTTCTCGATATGGAAGATCAACTGCCAGCTACTGCTGGTGCTTGATCATAATGTCAACAGGTAGGCCAAGCATTACGTATTATTAAAAATATGTATTTTATATATTTATTTGAACTATAGAAAAATTTGTGGGTTTCAGATCAGCAAGCAACTTCTGACATTAACTCCCAATTCAGGCATGATAAGAGGACGAAATAATTGGAAAATAATAGATTTTTGGGAGAAAAATAATTTTATACCAGGGAGTCATATGTATTGAACAAACTCAGAATAGAGAGTTGCGGAGTTTGAACCCCTTCATACATATGGGGTTATGTAATTCACAGGCATCACTATTTTTACAAAAAAATTAAACCCCGTAGCCAAATACAGCAAGCAACACATACAACGCCCCTAGGTCTAATAAAAATCCTCAGCCTCTCCCTGCATTGATTGCGGCGTGCACAAAGTCCTCACAGTTCGTAATGCCGCCAGAAAGCACATCAGCTAATACACCAATTATATCAAATGCCTCCTGCAAATCACTGGAAGAACTCATCTCATCGAGCCACGACAGCAACTCCATAGAGAAATCCACCATCTCCTTTACATTCAAAAGTCGCTCTTTCATCACTACCTCCCAACCTTCCAAGCTTCCACTGTCATCTTCCCCTTCTGATGCAGTAGAAGTACCTTCTGTTCTGGTCAATGCAAGATTTGCTGATTTTTGTACCTTGAAGAAACATTGCAGCTGCTCAATCAAGCCAGTGTAGACGAGCATTGGTCTAATGACGGACAAAAGCTCATCAGCACCCCCAATTTCTGCACTCGGACTTTGGCTTGTATTTCCCGACTCTATCTTGACTATAGGCGATGAACTGGATGATGTGCGACCTGCTGACCGGCCATGCGTGTGCTGCATGTAGGCATGGTATATTCCACGCTGCAAGAAGGCACGGCGGTGTTGCGCCCAGGATTCATGAGATTCCGAGAGAAGTGAATTCACCATCATAAATTGGACAGTTTCTTCAGATCCCAGAGACGGTTGTTTTTCAGGAGTAGAAGGTTTAGAATCTAAGCTAGAAGATGTCAAATATGTTGACACAGACTTGGCCATTGTATGACGCTGAGATGGGCTTCCCTGATCAAGAAGGTGACGCGCCATTTGGATCATGAAAGGAAGAAATCTGGAGTTGCTTTCCCTTCCACCACCTCTGCTTTCTGCACTAAATGATGCCCCAGTTGCAAATCGAGCTAGCATCTATATAACAAAGGTTCATAGATGTTAGGGTCAGATTTATGATGCCCAATCAATCCATAGTAGAAAGACATGGATGCGGTCACCTCAAGCAACTCATTCATACTCATGGTACTTGAAGCATCATCACAAGTTAATCAGTTCATGTAAGATAGTAAATGAAATTGCTCTTGTGATATCATTATCCTAAATTTAGATTATTCCTAACATCATGCAAAAGGTTTAATCAAGGAAACCATCAGTATACATTAATCATTTTGTTAATGCAATCTTCTAAACATAGAGAAAATGCAATGCACAAGGGAAGAACAAGACTTTCACAACAAAAAGGCTAAATAACAAGACAGAAGAAAATGAAAGTGTTATACCAGAACAATGTCATATGTCAACAGCCGAAGACGACTTCCATCAGCACGACCTAGAGCATTGAGGTTGTCCCAGTACTGGTCAACATAGCGAATATATTGTGCTAAAGGAACAGATGGACCTCTCACAGGGAACAAAGAATTGCAAAGAGATTCATTGTTTCTGAGAGTTGCTCCTTCCCACTCTTTCTTTGGATTTTTCAGAGCAGCGTCTGCTCTCTTTGCCTCCTGGTGGCACTGGAAATGAATAATGTTGAAATAACTAACAGTTGTATAAACACACTCCCCACGAGCATTACCAGAAGTCCCTGCACCTAAATTCACTCGTTTGCTATAAGAGTAAACACCAAGCAAGTCAGTAGGCCTTAAACTGTAACCCTCTCGGCAAACCATGCATGCTAACCCATCCTCCTCCTCCTCCTCCACATCTTCTAAACCTTCAAGCAGTGGTCGAGCAACAATAATACGCTCACCACCATCTGAAGCTAGCTCCTGTCGCATTCCAAGCCCCTGAGTTTATGAAGAAAGAGGTAACTATCAGCTTACAGATAATATTAATGCTAACAGGAAGGTCAAATAAGAAAAGAAATGCAAACACAACTAGATGCTATCCTAATTCTAACAAAATAATCTTCAAACTAACCTTCTACCACCTCTTACAATGTATTATAGCTTCCACTCACTGACTCAAAGAAGATTACACTCAAGTTTTAAGTTATGAATAACAGGGGAGGATACCCCATTTCCCAACATTGTAACGAAACTTTTTTATGTATATTTAACTTAAGAATTACTGTAAGCAACTAAACTAATCGATCTACTAAAACCTTTGATACAGTGGCACCTGCTTTCCTTTAATTTAAAGATAAGCTGGGTAAAAAAAACAAAGTCAATGGTAATTACCAGAAGTAATTCCTCTCTCTTCCTTAAAGCTCTACGTCTCATTTCATCCCTGGTGGCATGTCTCAACATCTGCACCTTCTCCTCCAAAAATCCATCTCCTTTTCCCTCCTTATTTGAAAGCGTGTCCAACAAGTTTTCAGCCCTCGCTCCTATCTCATTTTCCCCTGAGACCCCTTCTAAAGCATGAAGCAAAGGTAATATCCCTCCCTGATCAATACACTTCTGAGTGGCCAAATGTCCTGTTGACAAGCCCCTCAGCATAGACAATATCAGTGGAACAGATGGCAATTTTAAGCCTATTGCCCATTCTGTAGTTGATTTAAAACCAGCCTGCCCCGCTACTGAAAAACTATCCCTCAGATGTCCAACTGCAACACCAGTAATACCCCTCTCAAGAATAATGTCTTTCAATCTCTCTCCACAGGAGCTTGTTTTGAGAGACTCAGAGACCCTTACAAAATTTTCCAGTGTGAATCTTTGTTTTGCAGCTTGCTGGGCGATGTTCTCATCTTTTGGGTTATCTTCATGTTCTTTCTGCAGCCGATCGTATTCTCTCCAGTCTTGCAAGGGTGGGCTGAAGTGCAGGATAAGAGCTTCCATTGCAGCAGGTTCACCATATGTTAAGTACGGCAAGATTCTTGCAACCATCTCAGTGTTCCTCTGCTGTTTGTTTGATTTCTTAAGGCCCAAAGGATGAGACAATCTCTCCAGAAACATGAGGACTATTTTCTTGGCCTGTTCACCTGTCTCTTCACTAGTGACAGTAAGAGCACTCTGTGTGATGTTAATGTTGTCACTTTCATTAGCTTCCAGTGTCAGACTCTCAACAATCAGAAGTATGCCTTCAGCCGGTTCCATGGCATCCACAGAAAAGGCATGTCTTGCAGTTTCAAGAAGTAAACCTAAAGCTCCTAACCTCAGCAAGGCCCGCCTGTTCTCTCTTATTTTGCAACAATGCATGAGGAGATTTAGAACAGCTACCAATTGCTCTTGGTTGGACTTGAAATCATCTCGCAAACGCTGTACATTCATATTATAAGTCATATATTTCAACAATGAGTGGCAAAAGGATTCCCTTACAAAAACAAAGGAATGAAAAACAAAATAGAAAGAAAGGAGTGTAAATCCTGGACATGGAAATCTAACTAAAGGAGTGTTACTATACCCACAGAACAACTGAACATCCAGACTGCCCTTTTCTTTAAATAATAAAAAAATTGAGGATGTAAGGAATCTGACAACTGTTAGATTTAGAATCCATAACCCCCGACCCAAAAAGACAAAAGTAAAGGTTAGTAACGCAAATGTCAGTGATGGTTTATAAAAGCTATTTCCCAAGAAATAATTTTTTCAATCCACATGCTTAGGAGTTCAATATGTATCTTACACAGTTATGTTTTACTGCAACATAAAGGGAATAAATTTGACTCAAAAAAATAAAAAGGAGCTCTTCAAAATCTGGAAAGGACAATAAATGCAAGATGCAACACACCTGGATCATGCTCAATATAATTTCCAGTCCATCATACTCGCGAACAGCACCTGCAATAGCAAACTCGACCTCTGGATCTTGTGACTCCTCTCTATCTTCTTCCAATTCTTTTATCATAGGCTCAGTTGCTTCACCATCTAATCCCTGGCAATTGTAGCCAAAAAGATACATCAAACAGAGATCATGGTAGGAGAAAACAAAGTCAGTAGAAAAACGTCACACTAGAGATACACCATAGATCTGTTAGGAATAAAGGATGTAAGGTTGCATCTGGATGAACAAATTTAAACAAGGGATTTGAATGTAAAAACCAAGATTAAATTGGCTGAAAGATTATGGAGAGTACCTGTCTTTAGATGTTAGCTAAAGTCATGGATTAATTCAGACTTTAACTAGAAAATGAATTTGTAGGTGAATTATATCATCTCAAATTTATGCTTTAAATGATTTGTCAGTGCAAGAACTTCTTTAGTTTTGTATGGAATTTTATACGTCATTGTTAGAATTTGGTTTCTGCAATCTGATTGTAAGTTTAGGACCAAACTCCTATATATCAAAGATTGACATGAATGGAGCAAAAAGGCGATTCCTTCGTCATTTAGAAGGATACAGTAATCAGTGAACACACTTTTATTCGGTAAATAATTAGATAAGAACATATGTAACAAACCTGAAGCCGATATGTCACTGTCATAGGTGGAGAGTCTCTAGCTGATGGAACAGCATTAGGGGATAACAATGTAGTATTAGCCATGGCGTTTGAAGATTGATTTGACTTCTTCCAGACTTGCTCATAGACTTGAGCTATGCTCAAATCAAGAGAAATAATGTTTCCAGCAACTAGCAATTCCATCCCATAGTCATCTTCAAGAAGACCTAATAGATCCAACTGATGGCAGATTTTATTCTTGACATCACGCATCAGAGGACCAATCTCAGAACTAGAATAGGGATTCTTTGTCATCGACCCCCTAATGAACTCTTCTTGCGTATGTGCCTTGTTTAGAACCAGCAGATACACCGGCTCTGGCTTTGAAGGGCAGATGAGATTGCAGAGCTGCTCCAGTATAAACTGTACATATAATTGAAAATAAGTGCTGACACATTTTGGTGAAAACAAAACTGAATCCCATGCTTACAAATAAAAGAAGAGATAAAACAAGATAAATGTTAAAACACACATGCAAAAATGAGAATGGGGAAAACCAGTAGAAGAAACTATGCAGAACCCAAGAAGTATGTGACTTTTATCAATATAGAAGTAAACAAAAAACTAATATGAACTGGATAAATAAGACACTACATTAGTACTTTCATGGGTTATAAAACGATTTAAAATCATCATTTGGAAAATAGTACATAATGCACAACAATAAATTCGTCCATACCAGGCAAGTTCGGCCCTTTCTCTCCTCTCCATGGTTTTGCAAACCACAGATACAGGCTCGAATGAACTGCCGTTTATTTTCACTGCTTTCAAGCAAAAGGCTATCTAAAAGGTCTTTTAGAAGCCGATTGCAATCACTAATTAACTTTGTCTTCTGCACTACCAAGCCACGAATAACAATAAGAGCCTCAAGAATCTCCGACAGCAAATTGTCTCGCATGAATCTGACATCAAGATGAATTAAGTAAGATATCAAGAATGAAATCAGTTAAGCAAAAAAATTAGAAAATAGCAAAGAAATCAATCGTACCTGGATCTAATATTTGGAACCTCCAAAAATTTACCAAGCAACTCTATAAGCTTGTGGAGTATAAATCCCTGTGAAATGTCAATATGCATGCTCCTTTCTAGGGACTCAACATTGCCCACTTCTTGAGTAATTAGTTTACAAATTGTGCCCAGGCATCCACGCACAGTCAAAAACAGACGGGCATCTTCTGAATCTATCATCTTGAACAGTGACTCAAAATATTCTGCAGCACTTTCACCAGCCGAAAGAGTTGCTGGTAACAAGGACACTAGTAAGTTCAATAACCGAAATCGTCTTGATGTACTTTGGGCACAGAGCAGACTTATCAACATGCACATCTCCGACCTTATAGATTGAGAACAAGCACTAAGAACAAGTTCTGTAACCCATGACCCCAGCTCAAATGCTGATAAGTCATTCTTTGCTGTCTTACTAGTACGCCGCTTCCACCTGAGTGCATATTTAAGAGCAAGGAAATCTTGTCTTTGAGGTCGAGTCCTCTGGCTACCACCTTTAGTAGACTGGGACACTTTGTATTGCCTTCTAACAAAATCAAGATATGATGCTCCCTTCTCCCACTCAGCATAGCTTAATAATTGAATATCCTGAGTCTTTTGTGATGCATCCCAGTTTTTATCTAATGATTCTGGAGTAGGCTTGCCCCCACTGCCAAGTCCACCCAAAGATCCAGATATAGAATTACTTTCATCCTTGTTCTGCGAACCAGTAGTAGCTTTTCCCATGCTAGGCTCTTTATCTGGTACATCAGGTTTTGGAGGAGTACATGCCTGAGATATAATCCTCAGACAAGGAAGAATAACGTGCTCAGAAATGGCAGGATGCTTAGCACCCAATTTGATAGAAGAAAATAACAGCTGGAAAACAACACGCAATCTTGATTCCCAAAACTCATCAGCAAGCGAACATACTTCTGACAGCAATGACAACTCTTCACGGGTGGCCAGAGCAATGTCCATGGAGCGATGATGTTCAAGGCAGTACATCACCTTTTTCTGTATTAAGCTATTCAACTCGGTCACTGCATTTATATCACCCTCAGAAAATGCACAAAGAACTGTCCTAGCTTGCACACGAGCCGTTTTAGGACCTTGATGAATGTTATTTTCAAATAGTTCTGTTAAGATGCTAGCAGCAACAAGTTGTCTCTTGGAACTTGGATGCTTTGACAGCACCTGTAATACCTCTAGACACTGTGTCACAAACGTAGTAGCACAGCCGTAGCAATTATTTGGAGACCTGGAAACCACAAATCTTGAAGCAGCCACTCCGCTATCTGCACGTTTCTGGTGCAAATAATTCATCAAAACCCGGCGTAATCCTTGCAGTGTCTGAACACTTTTGCTGACAGAATCAAAAGCTGCTTTGCACTTCTCACCGTATAGGACACCAAGAAGAGCTATTTTTCGGTTAATCTTACATGCAGGCCCAGGTAAGGAGACCATCATTTGCTGAACAGAATCCTTCTGTTGCGAATCTATTTCATTCTCGCCAACACTTGAAACAATCTTAAGGAGGGGCTTCTTGAATCCTAAAAGTTGCTGATATCTCCTATGAGCATTTTCTGATTCAGTTTCTATAGCAGCCAACCCTCTCTTCATATCTTCATCATTTTCCATGTCATCAAAAGTAAAACTTGGCTTCGCCATGAAATTGAACTCAAATCTACCATATTTACTATAGCCACACTCGTTGCAGAGAAAGGAATCCAGATTTTCATAATTAATGTTGCGGCATTGCCTGCATTGATATGCATTCTCGTGGCAATTGCTGCATATACCATGCTTATCAGTGACCGGTCGACTGCAACGTGGGCATTGCAATGGTTCAAGAGACAAAGCCTGAAGATTTTCGTAAAAGGAATCCAGCTCAATCATGAAGTTACAAGCTGTTATTGGAATGGGAAACTCCACTTTAAGCTCAGTCTGATTGAAAGCAAGATGACAACTCTTGGCCCGTTTCCACAGAGACCAATTATTCTTCAATTCTGACAAGTCAGCCACAGGTCGATTATTGTAATACAGGTTCAAAACTTTCACTGATTTAGATTTCCGTGCATCATGAACATTCATGGTCACAGTCTGGATGGTGTAACTCCCAGTACATTTCACTATGATGCGGTTGTCAGTGAATTTTGTTTCAGATTTCAGACTTTCTAGCTTCATCCTGCTGTATGGTACCTCGGGAGAGCTGCAGGCAACACAAGGCTCACTCTCAAGATAGTACCCATCAAATTCAACTAATCCACTTAAAGTGTTGTATATGCGGGAATTTGGATGATTAGCTAAAAGCTCATTTTGTGAATGAAGTGTTTCAAAGATGCATCTGATTACATCAGGTGTTAAGCATCGATCAACAAGTTCACTGCTCTGTTGCTTTGAGCTGATATCTGGTACTTTACCCAGCAACCATGTGACAAGTTCAGTATACTCAACAATATTTTGACCATACATTGGTAGACATTTTACTTTCTGCAAGAGCGCCATCATCATAGTTTCCTTGAATGATTGCTTAGCATGATGCCAAACACCAAAAAGAACACACTTGGCCTCTGCACGCACGGAGCTAGAATTCCATTCCAGCAAAAAGCAATCAATGAATTGCTTCAAGACATCTCCACCCTTGTCACTGAAGATATCTATCACCGACTCCATATCCAAATAGGACTTGTCCAAACCAGATTCTGTTCCTTCCTCACCTTTCTTCTTCTTTTTGGGATCCTGAGATTGTGACCCTGATTTGTTTGAATTAATACCTGAATCCACAGCTTCATTTTTCTGTAATGAATGACCAATATCCTTTCCGGCGTAGAAGGAAAGATTCAACAGCTTCAAAATCTGAATAACTGACTCTTCTCCGAGATAGAACACTCCGTTTATCAAGAATGGCAAAAAATCTGAATGCCTCAAACAGTACTTCTGCCAGTTCCGAGGTCGTGCCGCAGCTACTTCAGCCATAGTAGAGAGACATTTAACTATCTTAACACTTCTCTCATATGACAAAGGATTTTGAAACCCACCAGATTTGTTCACATGTTTGAAAAGTTTTTTCATCTCACTTGAAAACTGCCAAGAGTCTCGCACACTATAATAATGAGTTTTGCTTCCACAGAGATGGAGGAAAAGCCGCCTTGCATATCTTCTCACAAAAGTCGTGTGAGGATTGTTAATGTAACTGCACAGGACATCTTGATATCCATCGAGCTTCAGATCCTTGCCAGAGGAGATCTTTGACACCTTCTCTTTCTCTCCAGTCTTGTCTTGCTTTTCAGGTCTGACCAAAGTGTATACCAGCCGAAAGGTATTCTCCAACAACAACCTATGGTAGTCCATAAAAATATCTGTACGGTGGGCTTTTGCATATGAGTCTGAAAAGAAAGGAGAAAAATTACCAGCCACAACATCCCTTCGAACTGTTAACAGAGCTCCACAGCCAGAACCAGGTCCTGCATTTTCATAATTAACAGAAGGGGACTTAAAAACATGCATTAGCTGCTGCAATATGTCCATTAAGTAATTCACAACAGACTGCTGCCTAAGGGAATTGCAAGCTCGAAGCAGCTGGGATGCAAAGTCATTTTTCTCTTGATCATCCAAGGAAGATGAAGCAGCAACTGAGGTGGACGGCGAGATCTGGATGATGCTTTTATCATGCGTTTCTGCTGTCCCACTAGGTTTTGGCATGGAACTATCACTGCCAGGCTGGTGCCAGTTTCGTAGCATCAGGGTAAAGAACATGAATATAAGTATTGCAACTTCCCCAAATGAACAGCGGGCTTTCGCAACCAAGGGTTGGTTAAGATTAAGCTCATCCAGAAACCACCTAATTAATTTCTCTAAATCTAAGCTTTCAGGCTTTGAGATGTCTATAAACGGTCCACCAACAGCAGAAGATAATCTGTAGAAGAGCTGCATAATAGGAATTGCCCGGACCCCTGATGTTGACTGCATCCATCCCTTTAATTGTTCAAGAAGCTCAGAGAGAATCAAGGAATTCAAAGCTCGTTTCGAAGCAGAAATTGAAACCGGGTCATTCACTGAAGCAGAAAACTCCCCAGACTCATTGGGCTCGAGGACATGAATTGATGGAGCAGAATTCTGGGTCCTCGAATTTGCAGTTACTGGCAATATGCTTGAATCACTTGCATCATCTGGTGTGAAGTGGAACTCATTGCCATCTCCCCCTAGTGATTCCACTTCAATGGGTATTGCTGTCATAGGATGATCTCTAGAGTGAGGTGGAGGGAGACGGTCTGCATCCAAAACTTCATAGCATGCCTCACACAGATCAAAATCGGGGCAAACAGTACAATGCCATCGCCGTCTAAGTATAGGAACAGTGGTGCAACCATCACAACAGTATTGAACAGATGAAGTGATGGAATCTTCTTCAATCATTACTTGGGCATTTCCGCCAGTTGTGTCAGCATGCACAGGGGCAGATACTGCATTTTCTGCAGCATCATCTGTGGCCAACATAGTTTGCTTGGGAAATGGAACCTGAAGCAACCTTGATGATATAGCCAAGCTGGAAAGAAAATGGTAGTACATGTGAATAACTGAAAAAACTAAAAAATAAGTTGAACTCGCCATGAAGTAATAATAACAATTTACTACCTGGTTGAGGTCTGAACAGCCTCATTGGGCGAAAAGAGAAGCTTTTTAAATAGTACAACAGCAGGTCCAACAGATTGTACCCCTGTATCCTTTCCATGCAAAGCCAGGCATTCAGCATAACAATAAATGAGTTCTACAGAAGATATGACAATGTTGTTCATTGTTTGTGTGTCAAGCTGCTCTAATTCCAAAATTCCCCACAGAACTTGAATAAGCCCATCCACAACTTCAGAACCTACATCAGGGATGGGAAGAAAGATCCTTTAATTTAAAAGGATGAGTGGAGCAAGCAACCCAAGATAACAAAATGGTTAAAGAAAAATAAAAAAGACAGTAAATGATCTGAAGAAAAGAAAAAACCATTACGTATGTATAAACTTGCAACACCACTTAAAGAATTGTGTATATGGATAAAATCACTTAAGGGTCAAGCTGTACAAGTTAACAAAATGGCAGCAATATGGATAAAATCATAATACTTTCTAAAAGATCATCTCCTTTTTCCCCTTTTAAATAACTACTTCAAAGACAACAACAATCAGCCCATGTCTGTACAAAAATTAACAAAGCTCAAGCCACAGCTCAAGCCACAGTAACATTCCAACAAAACCCAGTCAGGCATAGGAAAAAATCAAAATATTATTAACATGAAAAAGAACTGCTGTTTTAGAATGTCAGAAAAGTACCTAATAATACAGCGTAAAACCGATATAGGTAGGCATTACAATAGAACATCAAGTAAGTTGATTCAACCCTCTATATGATTCATGCACAAGAAGAAACTACAAATGAAATAATGCAAAATGTACTTGATCAAATCTTATGGGAAGTACTGTATCATAAAATTGTGTACAAATAACTAAAAGGAAAAACAATAATCTGTATATAAATTGGATATTCATACATTATAACTAGGCTGCAAGAAGAACAAAAAATAAACTGTACCACCAATGCCATGTAAATATGGCATGAATAAGCTACAGCTAGTTATCACCAATCTCAAAGAAATCAGTGAACAGGTAAGACACATTAATTTGATAAGTTAATATACAGCAAGGAAAAGAACCTCAGCATTATCAGAGCTCACTAAGTTGAGGAATTTAGGCAACGAGATTCACTCAGTTTCTATTCCCGTAATAGGTTGAGGTACCATCTACGACACATACTTTTATGATGTGGTTACTACTTAAGGAACATATACTACATCCACCACAAGAGAATGTGAAGTCTTAAACATGTAAACAACTTGGGGCATCAGAGAATGTGTGGAATACCATTTTTCTCTAAGAAAGTAGCCAGATTTGAGCGACGGTGCAATGCAATCTTAGATACTGCCCGCATCTGGGCTGTAAACTCTTCAACTATCCATGCCCCTGCAGTACCACCAACCCCAAGCCTTGAAGAGAGTACAGAGGTCGACTTCACCACCCCAAGAAGCCGCATGGTGTCCTTAACCTGAAGGAGGAGATGTCAATTACTGATTAAACAACACATTTCTTCATTTACTAATGCACAAATAAGGACGATCATGCATTGCAAGAAAAAATGTTATGTATCGTATGGATCAAAAGTGGGTAATTACATGATAGTAGGTATCTTTTTTGGGGAACACAGCCTGCAAGACATGGCAAGCAGCAGCCTGCAACAAGGGCTCTCGGTCACTCTCAAATATTTTTTCTAATAACTGCTTGCACCTCAGTTTCATTAGCTCCGGATTAACTTCCTCAGCTCTAGAGCAACCCTGAGACCTGCTCAATGAATAAATCCTGGATAGAAGCTTAAGACCATCTGCTATGACCTGCTCCTGTATAGGAGCAGACTGCATTGATCGGCGTTTTTTCCCAGATCCTGAAAGCAAGGAATTACAACCAAGCACACGAGCTTCCATATCAAGTACAGCATCCATCTTTTCTTTCCAACCAAATTCATCTTTGGCTCTACCATATACTTCAAGGCAGTCAATTCTAGGCAGAGCAGATCCATTGAAGGTTGGTCCAACAGAGATTGTAAATTCTTCATCAGCAAGGAGCGACTCAGCAACTGTAAATGGTATATCATACCAAGACCGCATGCCTTCATCTAATTTAATGACCCGGTGGAAAATAGTAATGTCTGAAGGTATATGGTTTGCCGATGTACTACCAACATGCACGCGAAACCCAACCATGATGATATCAGGGTTTGAATTGAAGACAGATATCTGAGGCAGAAAAAGAAACAATGTTAGAACCATAGTATTTTAAGTTAAATATGAAAGCAAGTTTCATTACAATAGATACAACTGAAAACAGAGAGTATTAGGAACAAGCGGAAGAAAGGAGATGAAACCAGAAACAAGAAAGGAGATGAATACCAGAAACTAGACTAAGCATGCCATGTAAGAAAGGAGAAAGGAGATGAACACCAGAAACTAGACTAAGCATGCATGCCATGTACGCCAGGTCACTAGACCCTTTTGCAACAATTACCTTAAATCCCGTAGGGCTTGGACTTTCTAGAAAGCCATCCTCAGAGGCCAAGCTTTGCTTAGCCCCTTCAGAATCACCATTTCTGATGGCATCACCACCCAATTTCACATCTGCTGTTATGCACACTGTTTTCTCAAAAAAATCAAGTGGAAATTCAGGGTTAACACCAGCATAAGCCTTATTACTGAGAATGCCGGAACCCAATTTTTTGACTTTCTCTGCTGTTACACTAGCACCAGCATCGACTCCCATTGGAACATGTGAGTATATCTGAAGGCTACCATCATCGTGCAAAACAAGACAGTGAATCTTATCTTTGGATAAAGGCTTATAAGCTGTTACTCCAACAAGAGGTGAAGTCGAACCCACTGCATGTCTCAAGTTCTGTGCGAATAACTCCTGTGATCCCATCGATACTGCAATGGCAGAGTTTAATTTTATACTTGAGAAGCAAACGAATAACCCACTGCCAGCAAGCAATTCCTTCCAACGATGAAGTCCAGCAGACCGCAGTTTACCATCTTGTTCCTCCTCGTATATAGTAGATATCTCACTTAGAGATGTGGCATTGGGGCTTAGCCGACCAACCAAAGCAGTGCCATCTTGATAGGATAGGAAAAGTAATTTGTACGCTGATGAAAAGTACAAAGATGAACCCTTCGCATTTATCTCTTTATCCTGTATCTGGATTACTTCCTTCAAAGGTGTAGCCCCAACATTACCATCCACTGACAACTCTAGCCTGAATAGCCTTCCATTTTCTGAAAGAACAATAAGAAACATCCTCCCTAGAGTTGCCAAAAGAAGTGTTGCATCCACAATCATATCATCTGGCAGTGTGAAGTAGTGTATGGGACTGATGTTGTCCTGAGATAGATCATATATTTTGACAAACCTGTTGGTAACCACCATTAATTGAACCTGAGAACCTGGAACCCAATCAACCCGTCTGATATATGCACCTTGCAGTGCCAGTTCAATGGCAAGACGATCAGTCACTTCACCACGAGGATTCAAGGTGAGGACCTGACAATCTTCATAGCCTGCTACTGCAAGATAATTCTCCACCACTGGATTGAAAGTAAGCTGCACAATTTCAAATCGAACAACATTCTTGGAGAGGGGCTTAACATTGGTTTTGTCTGCTGTCACCGGTGCAATGGTGGCCTGTCCAATCAACTGCCCAACATCAAATATAGCAACTTTATCACCTTCACCAACAGCAAGTCGACCTCGAATACTGACACTGAGCAAGGATTTGACAAGAGAACCACTAGCTAAATGTGATTTAAGTTCCTTGGCATTGGAATAGTCTGCCTTTATTTTCAGGTCTAAGGACCCGCTTTTATATGCCTTCTTCAATTGCAAGAGGTCAACACCAAAAGAAAGCACCTTGTCTTTACCAAGAATGATCTTGTTATCTTTTGACAAGTTGGACTCTCTTCTACTAGTTATATAGGGGAACAATGAAGAGCAAAGCTCGAGCACCTGACCTTCAACATCAAGTTCTTCAAGCAACGGTGTGATCCCATCCTGAAGCTCTCTTGGGATGGATAGTCTGAGAGAGTTATCTACATCGGTACTAGTATCCTCATCAAGATCTGAATCACTTTCTGGCAGCTGCTCTCCATCCTCTGTGAAAGGTAAAAAGGACTGGAAATTACTAGTACTACGGATGGGGGTGCTACTACTTCCAGTGTACTTGCGTGGCTTTAGGCATTGACAATTGCTGCCTCTAACACCCCCAGCTCCACAATCACAAAAGAAACGACTAGAGCGAGAATAAACAACACGATGACCACGATGACAAACTTTTGCACACACAGAGCAACAGCCTTTTGAGACAGTCAGATCACATGTATAACAGAAGTACCAGTGTTGTTCCATGAAATTGCTACCGCTAGAAGTAAATGTGCAAACTTTAGAAGCAAGGGCCCTTTCACTGTTAGTATCGTCTTCGTCATCCTTATCCAGGCTAGCCACCTCACCATCAGAAGTTCCATCATCCTCATCCTCGTCTACAGAAGTTGCATCACACTCAAGAGCGATGGACCCACCTTCTTCATTAGTAGAAAGGACCAATGTCTCGGAGTTCTTCCTTGAACCTACTGGCCTTGAAACCATAGGTCCCATACCAAAAGTATTTCCAGGCAGAGATTTTCCTGACGACTTTTCTGGGGTATTCTTCCCAGACCCACAATCACTTAAGACACTTCCCAAAAAGTCAAATAGAAACTTCAGGCCTGGTAGCAGGCAATCATTGCCAGTCAGCTTCTGCATCAGCATTATGGTCCTCTTTAAAAGTAATTTCACTGAAGCATCACCCTTTGATAGCTGAACAACAAAATGGAAAAATGATTTGGCAACATGAATATCAAATTTCAAAAATGCAGGATCAAGGGAGACCAGCACAGCTTCAAAAATATGACTCTGCAGTTCTGTTGATTTCAAATCAGAAGGTGGCGATACAATGCATAAAATAAAGTTCATGGTCGACTCCCTGAGAGAGAGAGAACTTCCTTTTGCACTGTTAACTCCACCTGAAGCTTCCATAACACAACCTAAGAGCCTCTTCTCCAACCACTTGGAAAGCAAAAGTAAGTCCATGCTGAGAAATTTGTTTTGAATCTTGTGTTTAAGATCAGGACACAGCTCTCCAGTTAACAGATCAACAAAAAAGCTAAGAACCTTTATGTTAACTGTCTCAGAGTAACAATTATGTAGAGCGTCAATTAGAACCAGTAAATCACCACGCTGCACGCCGAAAAGCGTCTTCACCTGCTCTGGGACATCTTCTACTCCAAGATAGAACTTAAAAATATCAACCTTTGTAGGGTCTTTTCTAAGGCTATCCATCATATCAATAGCCTTGGTGATTATGCACTCATAAATGCTGTTGTCGCTTACTCCTCTGGCATTAATGTCCTTTAGAAAACCCTCCAAGTGAGCTAATAGAATTAAATTGGCATAGTCTGACCCTCCCAAGCCTGCACTCAAGCTTTCATAAATGGTTTCACATTTCCCGTGAATGCTTTCAAAGATCCTATCAAACTTGATTGTCACAACTGTATCAAGAATTTGACGAAGTACCTCAATATCCACGCCGACATTTCCCATCACATCTTTTATTTTAAGCAAACCAACAAGAATGGAAATTATCCCTCTTATGTTAAAAATGCAAGAAAGAAGAATTCCACTATGAGTCGGAAGATTAAATGGGAAACCATGTAACATACATTCCCAGGAGACCCTGCACAAAATTCCTGAAGCTCTTTTATCAATAATAGCATCAAACTTTACCAACAGGTCAAGAACAGACTCCAGACGAAAAGAATAAGTGCCAGTCTTTTCAAGCTCATCCTGAAGGCATCTGTCAAATCCTGAATGTTTAAAGAGCAAGAGTGGTGAAAACCCATCAGCATCCTTCTGGCTATTACCAAACGTAGCAACAAAAGCTTTCTGATAAGCCTGTAAATATCTTTTCAACAAAGATGAAAATATCTTAAACAACATTGAAACTTGACCAGCATCCATCAAAGAAGAAATCATCCCTTCAGCAACAGCAATATACTCATTGTCCTTAGACGTGTTCTCTATCCAATTTGAACCCACTCCTGTGACTCTATTCTTCACACCATACCTCCAGATGCCAACATCAAGCAAGGAAAGTGCCAAAGACAACCACATTGCATTTCTCAAAAAACCCCAGCCTAATTCCTCAATGTATTCAGGTACAAGTTCAGCGTCTAAGTGCTGAAGCAAATGAACTATAACTTCAGAAAAATTATTTTTCACACCAACACTATGATGACCTAATATTGAATGGCTGAAGTAAAAGAAATTTGCTATTTCAGAAGTGTCAAGAGTCTGTGGATCACTCCCTAAAGGAAGCTGATGGTCCGTTGCAGTGCCGATAGTTGGAAAGTCCCAACAAAGTACGAAAATGTATCTTTCAATAATGAGATCCTCCACCACTGCAGCCTGTTTACCTTTCCAGAACCCCAGAATTGATGACATGGTTGAACAGATGTCATCCCAACTCAAGCATAATCTGTCAATATTAAGACTGTCTGTGGACAGCGAAGCAGGAAGGGCAGACATATCAATCAGTTGATGAATCAAGGGACTGATGTCAGGCTCTTCTTCACACCATGTGGTCATTACATTTTTAAATACAATTGAGACCCAAGATGACAAATGATCGTTCACCCCAGGCTGTGAACTGGAGTATGGAGCTTCCCTCAACTTGGATCGTAGATGCACAAGCAAAGATGAAGGACAAGTCTGTGGGTAAAATATCATATGGCGAAGCACTAAAATCAACCTTGAAACCAGTAAAGCCCAGCAAGACAAATGTGTACTGTTGGAACCCGAAGCTGGAGCACCAATTGTTCTGAGAGCAGAAAATATTAACTTTGCATGTGATGCCTTTTCCTCTTCAGACGATAAGTGAAATGCCACAAGAAGAATCTCAATATGAAAAGCAGATGGAAGGGCCTCAAGAAGCTCCTTAAAGCTAGGGCATTTTAAAGAAATAGCTTTTGTCTTCTCAGTGACAAAATCCACAAACCCCCTGAAAATTTGGTTTCTCAACCGGCTGCCAGCCAAACCCACCCTACAGAAAAGGGTGTGAGCTAGCAAGGTAAGGGTCTGATTATTGTAAACAAAAGTATCATTCTCAACATTCAAAACTTTCTCAACAAAGTACTCTTCCAGTGAATCAGATAAAGCATGGCGTGTGACAAGGTCCTGAAACAAATCAAAACAAAGTTCATGGGCATGCCCAATCTTTCTCTCTTCATGTGATAGAGAATAGCCCTCAGCACTCCTCTCCTCAGCACATCCCTGACTGTGGAGTAAGGACAATAAAATATCAATATGGCTTTTGCTAAGCTTTGAGCAGCCATCCTCAAAAACAGATGGATGCCATTCAGGGGAGAAGATGCACACTTTAAAAAACCTCAACAGTTCTGTAGCAGCTTCCATCGGCATATTACTCTGGCTAGAGCTAGAGTTAGCAACAACTGGTGGCTGATCATATCCGTCTGTAGATCCACGGCCACTTTCAGAGAAAAGGTCACCAAAAAGGGCTTCGTCTTCATGGCAAACAACATTTTCCAATTCAGAGCTGCAAGTAGTTTTTGCACAACTAGAATATGACCTCTCCACTTTTGGCCTCAGTTTCACTCCCTCCGAATGAAGGAACAAGATAAGATGCATTAGATCATCCATCCATTGTTTTGAGGAAGGGAATATCATCTGTACTAGATGTTCAAATGTGTACCTGTGAAGTAAAGGAACTTTCTCAGAATGAACAAGGCATGAAGGGGAATCAAGAAAATTGACGCTACCGCCAACAAGTTCTGTGTCTAACTCCTTCCAATTGACAGCCCGACTAGTCTGTCTCTTAAGGTCGTGAATGAGCATCAATATGTAAACAACAATTCGTGGAGAATAAGCCAGTGGGGGCTTCAGGTTAGCAGCAGACTTGTTATATCTCCATACAGAAGAGTCTAAATTATCTAGTATGGAAGCTACCACACAGACTTGAACATTCAAGAAAACACTGCTGTTGCAGAAAGTAACCCGGACGAGTTCAAGGAAGTCTTCCAGTAGCAACAGAGTGAGGCTCTCAAAACTACCATCGGCTGCAACAGTGCTATTTACAAACTCAAATCCAGATCTAAACAACACAGGCACTGCATCAGCAAAAGTACCAACTGCTTGCACCAATGAGGCATCATATTCAATATATGGGATGTCCTTTGTGAGACTTCCAAGTAGCTTTATAATCCTCAAACTGAAAGACAGCCTCTTACAGAAGTTTGTCCCAGCCATCTTCTCATCAAACATATCTGGGAGCACAATGATTTCCTTACAGAGCAAGATCAAACGTTGAATACACCCCACGTGAGCAACTGCCCAATGTTGAGATAGAAAAACCAATTTGTTCAAATCCTGGTGGACAGTAGGCCCACCAAACCCACTGGCCTGCCTATCAGATTGTATGCACTCAGAAGCTAAAGACATAAACAGACGATCCACCGGTTTCTCTGACCTTGAGCAATTGACACCTTCTCATACGCATAAAAAGTATAACATCAGTACCAGTAAGACATGAGGCAACAACACTAGAAGAAATCAAGTTTTACAACCAAAACAATCACCTTGAGGGCCACATTTAATGTGGTTATCAAACTCATTACCACAAGAACTACTGGTAACAGATGGTAACAAGTCCACCAGACTATCAACAGAGCAAGGTTGCAGTGTGTCAGGTGCTTTATCCGTTTCATCAACCAACGCTATCTCCAAAAGCTGCACCATAATACTCTGCAAAACCAACAAGAATTGAACTATCAAAACAAGATAGAGCCACTACTCACCTCCCCAAACATGTGTAAACAGGTAGCAATGCAGAACACTAAATACATAAAAATTAAAATATTTATTTATTAAAGAAAAAAAAAGGGATTTTTGGAACAATCAGAAACCAACCCAACAAAAGAGGACCCAATCCATAAATCCAAAAAAATCTGGGTACAGGGGGCAGAGAGAAAATAAAAATTATCTCCCTCTCTCCCTCCTTCACACAAGACACAAGAGAACAGAGCAAATTGATGTTTGCTGTTAATGCGGCTAAGCAGAGGTAACATTCAAACTAAACTAGTCATATCATATGGAAAGAAGAACCACTAACCTGAATGCTCATATCTTCGCTGTTAAATTCTGATCTCTCCAAATAACATACAGCAAATTCCAACGACAGTTGCACAATGGCAACAATTATTGCTTCCGCTTGCTCCACTACAAAGAAATTAAGTACATTTATTACCACTAGCAAAAAGTACAACCACTTAGATGTAAAAGCAAAAAACAGCTAGAAGCTACAGGCATACAGAGAAAACTAGCACCAACCCACAATCAAGTACTTGTAATTTGATATACTCTACTTCTATATTCAAAAGATAGCACCAGAAACTCAAGCGGAAAGAGTAGGCCACTAATTTCACGTAGAAAAAAATGAAATGAAGCCAAGTACCCAATAGAGATCGAGAGGCGGAAGCGATGGCATGGGCAATCGAATAAACTGCTTGAATTTGAGAATCGGCCCATGATTGGAACCCTAGCTTCCCGTCTCCGGCGGCCTCAACGCCGCGTTTAAGAATCAGAAAAAGGTTCTCGAGGCCAGGTCTGATGGAGTCGGAGTCGGAGCGCAGCCTCTGCAAGAGATCAGCAGAGGAGATGGGCTTGCTTTCCGAGTAGAGAGACTCGGCGAGTTTGGCGAAGGCCTCGGCCATGAGGAACGAGACGATCGGGTGAAAGACAAGTGAGAATTAGTGCATCGGAGAAAAGGCGAGAAAGAGAGAAGAAGAAGAAGAGTGTTTGGGTCGGTAGTGAGGTTGAAAAATGAAAGGGGTCTATGGAATAAAAATGTTTTAAGGCGGTCGCAAGGAATTTAGCAACAAATTAGTAAAAAAGCAAATTAAGGAGAGCTTTTGCTTTTACTATTTACTTATTATGGAAAAGAGTTTGCTTTTTTCCCAAGCAAATGTGATTCTTGGGAATACTTTTTTTAATAATTGATATGCATTGTAATTCAAATGTTCGTGGTTTAGATAGAGAAAGTGCAATACCAATTCATTATTAATGTAGTGATATTTATCTTCTCGATAGAGAAAAGTAATATCGGCTATCAACAACAAATGAGTAAAATTATTAATTGAATTTATTTGTAACACATGATTGGAGTACGAAATGAATGAAGGAATTAACTATTAGTTTTAGTTGAAGTGGCATGAGATGAATAAATGGATGAGAATAAACATAGTTTTTTTATTTTTTTTTTATTTTTTTATTATTTATATATTTGACCCAAAAAAAAACATAGTGTGTTCAAATCATTATGTAAGAAGAAGAAAAAAAAATTATTTTCTTTTAATCTAGTATGGATTGACAAAAAGAAATCTCAAGGAAGATGGATGTCTTATCATCCAAGAAAGATGAAGGAGACAAAATAAACTTTTGACGAAGACCATAAAATTAAAATAAAGTAAATAGATAACATTCGAACACTCATGACAGCTACTACCACCTTGGGCGAATCGGGTGTAAATAAGCTCAACAATAGGCCTTATAATACGCAGCATAAATTAGGCTTCTTGCTCATTGTAAATGTGCAGCACAATTAGTAATTATAAGAGCATGTCTAGTGGGGTGTTTAGCCCAGGCCATGGCTGGTTTAAGCCTAAAATGGTAATAGTATTGGAATGCTAATGGGAGGATTTGGCCTAGGTCAAGAAACCGAGGCTCCCCATGGTTTGGTCAATTTGAGATTCTTACAACTTTGTTCCATGGAGATATATTCTAATTATGCAAAATGAAATTTGATATTGATTGAATAATGAGTTTTTACATGTCAATACATATAAAAAGGTTATTTATAATTGGACACGAAAACGAAATATACGGGAAGAAGAGTTCGAACTTTATATTGTGGAACATGGTGAAGACAAAATTGGTGTGGCAAATAGCTTGTCATGCGCATAAATATTTTGCTCACCATAGTTTATCAATGAAGAAAAGGAAGAAGAAGAAGAATAAGACAAGACAAAGTATCTTAATTTGATGTCACTAGAGTTCTTGAGAGTAGAAGAGATGAGTACTATCACAAACCTAAGCTCGCTAATCAAAAATAAAATATGACACACTTTCAGATTAAATGAATTTTGTTTGATTGTTTTTGATAAATTTGAAAATGGGGTTTGATTTTTGCAAAGCACATTGTTGGTGGATTTGGTTGTGTTATACCATCTTGTACATTGTCTGAGTGTTGTTTGTCGGTTTTGTTTCCTTATGTTGTTCTTCATTCATAGCCAAAAGAAAAAGCCAACAAACAAAAGAGTTAGCATGAATCTCATCCAACTTTTGCAAGTACCAAGTAGGCATGCTTAAAGCTTTCACCTAATGTTTCAAATATGGAGTTTATTAAATTCATATATGGAAAACAACAGAGAATCGTAATTCATGTGTGACTTTCAAACACTTTAAACAAATGAAAAGCTAGAGCTTAGAAGATAAGAAGACAAGAAGCAAGACCCAAAGATCAAACACTTGAAACAAATGAAAATGATCTCTTTTGTAGACAAACCTGTTTAATATTGATGACGATAATTAAGAGTGACTAGTACAAACATACAACTCCTTCTAGACTGACTTTGCTGCTGTACCCCAAAAAAAAAGAAGAAAGGAAGGAAAAACAGTTTATCAGGGAAAATGAGACGTTCTTGTTTTTTTGTGGCGGTTTTTTAACTTTCAACGGCGGTTTTTATACTTTAGCTCCGGTTTTTGAACTTTTAGTGACGATTTAATTGTCCTCTAAATGCAAAACTACTTTAGCTCCGGAAAAAACCGTCGCTAACTGCAGCAATAGGAGTTTTTATCTACGACTCAGAAAACCGCCGCTAAAAATTGGGAAGACTTTAAATTCGCCTCCCCTTCCTAAAACAACGACATTTTTTTATGCCAAAAAAAACCAAAAACCTTCCTTTTTAATCTCTTTTAACGTTTATACACATATTACATGGCAATTCTATTTGAAGTCTCGTCCAATTAACTACAATTGGATACATGAAGCAGACGAACAATGACTTCAGGAAAATTATTTTTCAAATCAACACCACGATGACCTCGAATTGAACGGCTGAAGTAAAAGATATTTGCTATTTCAGAAGTGCCAGGAGTCTGTTTTAGGAAGCTGAAGGTCCTTTGCAGTGCTAATAGTTGGTAAGTCCCAACAAAGTACGAAAATGTATCTTTCAATAACAGGATCCTCCACAACTGCAGCCTTTTTAGCTTTCCAGAACCCCAGAATTGATGACAATGACATGATTGAACATATGTCATCCCAACTCAAGCATAATCTGTCAATATTACAACCGTCTGTGGACAACGAAGCAGGGAGGGCAGATATATCAATCAGTTGATGAATCAAGGACTGATGTCAGGCTGTTCTTCAAACAATGCAGTCATTATATTTTCAAATACAATTGAGACCCAAGATGACAAATGATCGTTCACCCCAAGCTGTGAGCTGGAGTATGGAGTGTCCCTCAACTTGGATCGTAGGTGGACAAGCAAAGATGAAGGACAAGTCTGTGGGTAAAATATCATATGACGACCCACTAAAATCAAACTTTAAACCAGTAAAGCCCAGCAAGACAATGTGTACTGTTGGAAACCGAAATTGGACCACAAATTGTTCTGCGAGCAGAAAATATTAACTTTGCATGTAATGCTTTTTCCTCTTCTGATGATAAGTGAAATGACATGAGAAGAATCTCAATATGAAAACCAGATGGAGCTAGAGTTAGCAACAACTGCTGGATAGCAACAACTGCTGGATGATCATATCCATCTGTAGATACACGACCACCTTCATAGAAAAGGTCTCCAAAAAAGGCTTCGTCTTCATGGCAAACAACATTTTCAATTCAGAGCTGCAAGTAGTTTTTGCACAACTAGAATATGACCTCTCCACCTTTGGCCTCAGTTTTACTCACAGAAAAAGATAAGATGCATCAGATCATCCATCCATTGTTATATCATCTGCACTCAATGTTCAAATGTGTAGCTATGAGGTAAAGGACTTTCTCAGAATGAACAAGGCATCTAGGGGAATCAAGAATATTGACGCTACTGCCATCAAGTTCTGTGTCTAACTCCTTCCAAATGACAGCCAGACTAATCTGTCTCTTAAGGTCGTGAATGAGCATCAATATTGAAACAACCAATTGTGGAAAATAAGCTAGTGGGGGCTTCAGGTTAGCAGCAGACTTTGTTCTATCTCAATACAGATGAGTCTAAATTGTCTAGTATGGAAGCTACCACGCAAAACACTGTTGTTGCCGAAAGTACCCCGAATGAGTTCAAGAAAGTCTTCTAGTAGCAACAGAATGAGGGTCTCAAAACTACCCTCAACTGCAACATTGCTATTTACAAACTCAAATCCAGGTCTAAACAACCCAGGCACTACATCAGCAAAAAAAACCAACTGCTTGCACCAATGAGGCATCATATTCAATATATAGATTTCCTTTGTGAGACTTCGAAGTAGCTTTATAAATCCTCAAACTGAAGGACAGTCTCTTACAGAAGTTTGTCCCACCATCTTCTCATCAAACATATCTGGGAGCACAATGAGTTCCTTACAGAACAAGATCAAACATTTACTGAACCCCACGTGAGCAACTGCCCAGCCTGTGATAGAAAAACTTATTTGTTCAAATCCTGATGGATAGTAGGCCCGCCAAACCTACTGGTCTGACTATCCGATTGTATTCACTCAGAAGCTAAAGACATAACTAGACGATCTACCGGTTTCTCAGACCTTGAGCAATTGACACCTTCTCATACACAAAAAAAAGTATATCATCAGTACCAGTAGGCCATGAGGCAACAACACTAGAAGAAATCAAATCTTACAACCAAAACAAATACCTTGTGGACCACATTTAGTGTGGTTATCAAACTCATTACAACAAGAACGACTGGTAACAGATGGTAACAATTCCACCAGACTGTCAACAGAGCAAGGTTGCAGTGTGTCAGGTGCTTTATCCATTTCATGAACCAACGCTATCTCCAAAAGCTGCACCGTATTACTCTGCAAAACCAAACAAAAAGTGGACTACCAAAACGAAAATAGAGCAACTACTCACCCCCTCCCCAAGCATGCACAAACAGGTAGCAATGCAGAACACTGAACACACAAAAATTAAAAAATAATAATAATAATAATAATAAATAAAATCAGAAACCAACACAACAAAAAAAGACTCATCCACATCCCTCTCCCTCCTTCAATTCACAAAAAATCTATAATAAAAAATGGCAACATATATACACCATGCAAGAAGCAATTCATACTATACACATATTATCCGTCTTCCTTGTTTGATTAAGAAAAAAAAAAACATCACATCCGAAATTACTTGCCAATTCTAGAATGCACATTTAGACAGTGAACCGTCAGTAAAATGATATCCAACTCCTAGTATTGTAACTAAACGCAAGAACATGGAGCTCACCAACCAAAAAGTAGTCAAATCCCTTAAAACTACGAACTTTATATAATTTTTCAAATACTTAAATAAAAAACAAAAATTCAAGTGGAAAAGAGAAGGTCACTAATTTCACGTAGAAAAAAAAAATGAAGCCAAGTACCCAATAGAGATCGAGAGGGGGAAGCGGTGGCATAGGCAATCGAATAAACTGCTTGAATTTGAAAATCGGCCCACGATTAGAGCCCTAGCTTCCGGTCTCCGACGACCTCAACGCAGCGTTTTGGTATCAGAGCGTAGCGCAGCCTCTGCAAGAGATCAGTGGACGAATGGACGAGTAGGGGTGTTTAGCCCAAAATGCTCAAATTGTGCTCCATTGGGGCTTTTTTTATTCTTATTTTTTAACAAGTGCATGGAGATGGAGCCCGCATGCAGTGTTTAAAAAACAAAAAAAGAAATGGTCAGTTGGATGACGAATAAAAAGTTGACACGTGGGATAAACTACAGTAACAACACTTGTTATTGTAGGAAAATGTTCAAATTAACATAAGAAATATCTTGGGTAACGGTAGGGATAGAAATTAAAATTTGTTCTCTATGAAAAACTCATTGCTTCCAACTTTTTTTTTTTTTTTTTTTTTCTAAAATCAAATTTAAATATTCATCACAGAAGACAATTAATTTTTTTTTTCCTTCATACAAACACAAGAAAGTTTATTTTTGCCACCCTAAGTAAATGATAACTTTTGAATTCTAGCTAACCTCTTAGAACAACAAAAATTTTGAGGGGTTAGATTTCATGAATAGTGTCATTTTATGAGTTCAAAATCCAACCCTAATTTCATGCTCTAAGGGTTTGGCGGAACAATAGGAAATATGAATTTAAAGATAATAATAATTCTCAACAGAATTGTAATAATCAAATACAATAACAAATTTACATGAAATTAATATAAATCAACAAACATGAATAGAAATACTGACAACTTTAGCTATTGAGGCTTACAAAAATTGCAAAGTCCTAAAATCAAATTCCTCCCCTACCCTTGTGCTCGCAGTTTTATAGTCGTCCATCTTCCATGTGAGTTCAAAAGCCTTCAATCTGAGTGTGCACAAGTTCCAAAAAGTAGCTAGACGTTGCATCATTCCTTTTGCCTTTATGGTCAGTGCTATGCTCGAGGTAGGTCACATGATGCCCTTGCAAAGTTAGTTCCTGCAAATTTATTCGTTCGAGATTTTGTAGGCCGAGGAACAAATTGCTGAGCTTTGAGCTTGGTCGACAGTGAAATCAAGTTGGACCAAAACCTTGGGCTGTTGTAATTCTTGGGCCTAGTATTCGGCCCCATGCTTATGGATCATAGATATGATATTGGGCTTGACAATCTTATTCTTTGAGGCGAACCCGCAACTTAGGTCGAGCCCACTATGATACGGCTGTTGATTTTGGGCTCAATTTCTAATTTTGTTTTGACTTTGGGCCTTTCTTCCTTTTGGGCCCAATCATCACCCTAATGTGTTATTGCCACGTCATTTTCCTTTTGTGGGTCAAAGGGGAATCGTTTCAGGTATAAACTCAAACCTTAAGGACAAAATGTGATAATTTCGTGAATCTCAGGGACAATGTATGATAAAAAGTCTTAATTTTGTAAGGACAAACTATAGCAAACCCCCCAACCTATAGGGTCATTTACGATTCCATACCCGATTTTGGGGACATTTACGAGTACATACATAACGTCGAGGAAAATCTACAGATTGCCCTCTCCATTAGCGAGATCGTCAGAAAATCCGTTATCTAACTACTTGGCATTTGTGGGACCCATTTTTAATTGACGTGGGGTTCCACGTGGACAAAAAAACTAATAAAAAATTTGCCTTTTAAATTATTTTAAAAAATTAAACATATTAAATTAAAAAAATTTATTAAAAAAATGAAAAACCCTACCCAAATTCTCTTTCTCCCCCAATTTCTTCCCCATTCCTCCTGATTTATTTTCCCCCCTCTCCAAGATTTCTTCAACCCCAGATCTCTCCTGACCTCTCTCTCTCTCTCTCTCTCTCTTTCTCTCTCTCTCTTTATCTGTGAGAACCCAGACCCAGAACACTCTCTCTCTTCCTCCATAGCCTCTACCACCAAACCCTGAATTCCAATTGCTTCTACGGATGGCAATAAACAATGATAGCTAACCGATATCACAGACCCAAGCTGCAGAGAAGGATTGAGAAGAAGAGGTGTGGAGATTGGAGCGAGAAGCGGCATAGAAGGCCATGGTTTAACTCTGGAGCACCTCAGGGCTCTGCCATCACCACTAGATTGATTTATGATATGAGCCAGCGATTATCCATTTGAATCAAATATTTGGGTTTAAACCAAAACAAATTAATTTCCGACCAAAAAATCAAACGCAGAGAATCTAAAGAAGGAGAGGGACTGAAGCTTCCGGAGCGAAACACAAGGGCTCTACAGTCTCACGTTAGCATCCACCAGAGAGAGAGAGTTCTGGGTTTGGGTTCTCTGGTCTCACCTCCCTCTATATCCATATGAAACGACGTTGCACCACTGTTTGTCAGCGACGATGATACCGCCACCACTTCCTCCACTCTGTTCACGTTTTCTTATGAGCCCTCTCCTCCTCCTACTATCCCAACCCCAACCCAATTATTTCCCAGAAAAATAATTAAAATTTGTCACAAATTATATTAACTAAAATTGTAAAACAGAAAGAAAAAACATACACATACACACAAGATCATATTGGTAAAGGTGGGATTGTATTAAAGTCTCTCATCGTTTTGATCTGAAGGAGTGGGCCAAGGGAAGCCATGGCTGCTGCTTGGAGAGAGAGATATATATATATATATATATATATATATATATATATATATATATATATTTAAATAATTTAAAAAGTAAAATAATTTATTATTAATTTTTGGTCCATGTGGAAGTTCACGTCATCAAAAAAAGGAGTCCCACTGTTGACACGTCAGCATTTGACAGACTGACTAACAATTTGGCTAACGGAGGGGGCAATCTGTAGGTTTTTCGCGACATTGTGTATGTACTCGTAAATGTCCCCAAAATCGGGTATGGAATCGTAAATGACCCTATAAGTTGGGGGGTTTACTGTAGTTTGTCCATTTTTAATGTCTTCAATATTTTTTGCATTATGATTCAATTATATGTATTCACCAACTATCTTTTGATTTCATTGTTATTTTTTGTTCTTAATTTTGGAGAGCATTTGATGGTGAGTGAGGATTACCATCTCATTCATTGATATTAGATGAGTGTGATTTAATATACAGCACACATCTCAAAATCAAATTCATCTTTTGATAATGCTTAGGGGTGGTGACCAAAAATACTTGCTCCCTTAATTTTTAAAGTGATCACAAGTTTGAATCCCCTCACCCCTGAGATTAAAAACAATGCTCTATTGAGCGTTAATATTGGATCAGATGGTGTTGAACTCCAAGTATATTAAATTTAAGGCTTAATATCACAAAACGTCCCTAAGGTTTACGAAACTATCATATTGCATCCTCATTGTTTTTTTGTGTCATTCGTGGTCCTCAAGGTTTGTATATGTGCTCACAAATGGTCTCTGCCGTTAGGTTCCGTCAAAAACTCTGTTAGTTTGCTGACATGGCATATATATATCACAAAACATCTCTGAGGTTCACGAACCTATTACAAATGGTTCTTGTGAATTTTTTTAATTTTTTCACTTAAAGTTCATAAAATTTTGGTTTTCTTTTTTAAATTATTAAAAATATATATTGTATTTTAAATACACATGACACTATATTATTGGAGATGTGGGATCCACATATATGCCACATCAACAAACTAATGGAGTTTTTAAAAAACAATTTAAAATTTAAAAATGGAAAAAAAACATTTATGGAAGGATTTTAATCTTGAGGACCATTTATGAACCCTAAACCCTTGGTTTTTTTATTTTTAAATTTTATGAATTTTAAATTGTTTTTTAAAAACTCCCATTAGTTTGTTGATGTGACATATATGTGGAGCTCACATCTTCAATAATATAGTGTCACGTGTATTTAAAATACAATATATATTTTTAAATAATTTAAAATTCATAAAATTTAAAAAAAGAAAACCAAAATTTTATGAATTTTAAATTAAAAAATCAAAAAATTTAACAAGGACCATTTGTGAAAGGTACATGAACCTCAAGGATGTTTTGTGATATATATATATATATATATATATATATATGTCAAGTCAGCAAACTAACGGAGTTTTTGACAGAACCTAACGGCAAGGACCATTTGTAAACACACATCACTCGGAAAGAAAGTAAGGTATTCATAAGAATATCAGAGATGTTTCCTTACCAGCTACTATGCTCGAGAGCATCTTCAGTAGCAGCATCAAGCATCTCAATCATTGAGGGGTGAACAAATGTAGTAACCAAAGGCATACCTTCCGGATATCTGGACTACATTGGAGTGCATAACCAAAAATTTAATTACATAAAACAAGAGAAGACAAATATATTTCACAAATAAATTCTATGAGCTCCAGAATAGTTTTGTAAACCTTAGGGACGTTTTGTGATATTAAGCCTAAATTTAATTAAAAATATATAAGAAATTTGTAGCTTAAGTGATTAAGTAGTTACCCCCGCATCTAAGGTCTTGTATTCGAATATCCCTCCCCCAATAGCGCACACTACTACAAAAAACGAAATAGACGACAGGGATCCACCGTCGTTGTAATGCTTTGAAAACCGTCGTTAAATCGACCACCATCTTTTTGGGTGTCAAACTACGACGGCTTTTCACCGTCGTTGTTTATCTGTAAAGACGACGATTTTTAAAGAAAATCGTCGTTGTTTAGAGGTAAAGATCGTTAATTATAGGAGGAAAGACGACGGTTTTATTAAAACCGTTGTGAATTGTAGGTTAAGATGACGGTTTTTTATGAAAACCGTCATGGATTGTAGGTTAAGACGACAGATGTTTTATAAAAACCGTCGTTAATTATCTATAAAGCCAACGGTTGGTTTATAAAAACCGTTGTCAATTATCTGTAAAGACTATGATTTATTATGAAAAACGTCATCTAATAAGTTCCCAAACTGCTACATTTTAGTTCTTTTTGATTTCATATGATGCTATACAACGATTTTAACTGGAAAACCAACCATAATGCTTTATTAATGAATATATACACTCAAAAATAGTTTCTTTCATAAAACTTGAAGATTCAATAGTTATTACATAGTTAACCAATCTTTATTCTACAACAAACATAATTCCTACCAATTAAGTAGTACAATCTTTTCCTAACAAGACCTACGTACTCCTAATCCAAGCCTTCCTCATCCAAACATACAAATGATGCACAACTGAAGTCTCCTACATCATCCCTGTAAAAAAATCAAAATGACAGAGAGAGAAAAAAAGCTAAGATTATAAACATATAAAATTAAGTGGAAGAGAAATTTTACCATTGGACCATATTTTCATAGAAAACTTGTAAAATAAGCATAAAAAAGACCATCGAGAACCTGCAAAAGGAAAAATATATAAATAAAACGATGGTGAAAAGAGAAGGTAACAAATTTTCAACAACAAAAAAACATACGACTCACATAGAAAACCTACAAAAGAAAAAGTTATAAATCTGCAAGCTTCCTCCTCATCTCCTGAGAACAAAATCAGAAAATCTAAAAAGAAACCAGAAATTAAAAAAAAAATATGTAAACAAACCAGACAAATCAAGAGAGACAGAAAATATGAAATCATGGAGACAAAGAACATACCAGAAACGCAAAGAGACTAATCCAGAATTCATTAGCAAGATATAAAAGGGTATTGAGAGATTATGTGACTTTCAAATCAAACCTTTCATGAGGGTGTTTTAGAAAGCTCAGGAGGGTTTCAAGGAGGAAGAGATAAGGTTTTTAGAGACGGAGGAAAATCTGAAAATTTGTCGAGCGCGAATTCACTTAAGCGGCCTTTTTTTAGCGTGTTTTAAAAGATGACGCTTGTTAATGAGAGATAAGGTTTTCAAAGACGGGGGAAAATTTGAAAATTTGTCGAGCGCGAATTCACTTAAGCGGCCTTTTTTTAGCGTGTTTTAAAAGACGACGCTTTTAAAAAAAAAACCGTCATCTTTACATATAATAGACGACAGTTCTTTCAAAAAAACCGTCGTCTTTACATATAATAGACGACGGCTTTTTTAAAAAACAGTCGTCTTTCCATATAATAGACTATAGTTTTTTTTTTAAAAACCGTCATCTTTACTTCATAATAGACGACCCTATTTTAAAATAAAACCGTCATCTTTACATATAATAGACGACTCTTTTAAAAAAAAAACCGTCATCTTTACTTCATAATAAACGACCATGTTTTAAAACAAACTGTCATCTTTAGATATAATAGACGACTTTTTTTTTAAAACAACCGTCATCTTTACTTCATAATAGATGATCCTGTTTTAAAAAAAAACCGTCATCTTTAGATATAATAGACGACTCTTTTTTTTTAAAAAAACCGTCATCTTTACTTCATAATAGACGACCCTGTTTTAAAACAAACCGTCATCTTTAGATATAATAGACGACCCTTTTTTTAAAATAACCGTCATCTTTACTTCATAATAGATGTCCCTGTTTAAAAAAAAAACCCGTCATCTTTAAATATAATAGACGACACTTTTTTTTAAAAAAACCGTCATCTTTACTTCATAATAGACGACCCTGTTTTAAAAAAAATGGTCATCTTTACATATAATATACGACAATTCTTTCAAAAAAATCGTGTCTTTACCAAAAAAAGGCCACTTGATTTTTAAAAGACGATGCTTGTCACTAACAAGCGTCGTCTTTTAAAAATCAAGTGGCCTTTTTTTTGTTCAGCGTGTTTTAAAAGACGCTTGTTAGTGACAAGCGTCGTCTTTTAAAAATCAATCTAACACTAGTAGTGTATAAAATGATATATCATGACGGTTTTAAAAATACTGTTGTCTTTTAAAACATAACGATGGTTTTAAGATGCACCGTCGTCTAGTTTGTGTCGTGGTTTAACTATTTTGTAGTAGTGGCATGTGTAAAAAATAATAATATATAAAATAAAATTTAAAAAAAAAAAAAGTTCAAGAAGATGCTTCTCAGCATGTTTTTCGGCCAATTTCAAAATTACATATATGCCCTCTATTATCTCCATGCAAAAATGCATTAATGGGTATATATTAATATTATGGTAATTGCCATGGATGCAGGTGGCTCTAGATAGAGCTGTATCTCCTTTTATGAAAGGAATCTCCTTAAGAAGGGGTGGACATGGATGACAACTCTGACAGAGCAACTACCTTGAAGAGATACTCAACGTGGCTAAATATGCCTGTGAAATTTTAAAAAAGAACAGAAAACAAGAAAAAGAAAAGAAAAGCGTTTCCCTTCATGCATTCATGACTCATGATTCATGAATGAGAGACTACCCAACCCTATTTTCAGTAATGACAAAACACAAATTGCAAAACACAAATTTCTTCAAATGTTATATAGTGGTATATATATATTCGTTAATTGCCAGATATTAGAATATATTAGCTCCTTCTTGGAAAATGATATGGGATCCAATATAATTTAGGAAAAATATCCTGTCAAATTTTTTCTAAATTTATATATCAATATATATATTCTTTTGGAAGAAATGTGTAGATATATGGTAAATTGGCAACCATAAGTCATGGTAATATTTTTTATTTTATTTTATCAAAACTCTCAAAATACAATACATAATTTTCAGACTGTTTATGCTTGTCTGTATTTGCAACAACTTAGAAGACACATGCAGAATATAGAGTTGAGGAATTGGTTGGAATTCATGAATTTGCTGACTGACATCAACAAAAGAGAGAAAGGTCAGCCATGCATGATGAGAATATAAACTGTCAAAATTATGACAGATTCTAGCATCCAACAAAGAGACACCGAAAGCATTAAGGCCAGTATTTGCAGATAAGAATGGCCTCACACTGTATTTCATTTCTGGTTTTGGAAATTTGGCCAAAAAGGAAAAAAGAAAAAAGAAATATATATATATGGACAGATAATACGCGGCGCCTAGACTCAGACTATATTCCTTTAATTTTATTTATTTATTTATTTATTCTTTAATAATGCATAAAAAATAATTGGAGCTTCGTTGTCAAAAATCTGAGGGAGTGTATGAGAGAATCTGCCATTATGTAATCTAAGTTGTCTTGTTGGGATTTCTATTTGCACTCTTTTTTTTTGTTAGAACATTAAAATTGAATTCTGTGGATTCTGCTCTTCACTTTTGTCTCCTCCCTATACTCTCACTCTCTCTTTATATACCAACCCTCACTGTCCTCTTGTCTCCACCAAACAACCAAGATCTGAGAGAAAGATACAAAGCTAGCTAGCTAAGCTTGGAGAGACAAAAATGGGTTCAACTTCAAATCCTCTTGAGCTAAATTCTCTTGATCTTGCACTGAGTCTAAAGCCCTCTTATGTCCCAAAATCACTCAATCACTTATTCAGTGATCTGGAAAGTATAGATAATGTTCCACACAAATTGTCTGTTTTGAATGAGTATCTTCTAAAACACCAAGAAGAGCTTCACAGAGTAGAGGAATTTAAAAGAGACGTACCTCAGTGTGTTCTTCTGTTGTTGGATGGTGAGCTATAGCTACCCCCATTTATTTATTTTTCCCTTTTTATCTCTAAGAAAATTGTTGAAGGGTTTGATCTATGTTGATTTACCTCTAATGGGTTTATTTTATTTTTTATTTTTGACTGATGTTTTTTCTTGGTTGTGATCATATTTATATAGCTATACAAACACTCAATAACGAAATTGAGAAGTTGAGTGGCCAAGATCAGTTCGATGCATGTAAGAATAGAGGCTCATGTGAGGATCCAGTGGAACGACGAAGTGCGTTCCGGAAATATAAGAGCTCATCACCTCCGTTTAACCCTAGGCCTCGCAACCAAGATCATACAAGTCATGACCATGAGGTAGGTGGCATAGACATGCAAAAATTCAGTTTCCCTTATTTTTAAAAATATTTTTCCCTCTTGTGTTTTGATAAATAATTATTTGATTTGACACATTTTGGTGATCTTGTTGAAGGTGAAGGGAAAGGAGCCGATCCGCAATGAGCCAAGTCCCAGGACACCTTTCCCTTGTGATCTGAACATGGAGGCAAGCGGTTCAGAGCTGGAGCTGGAGCCAGAACCAGATCCACAGCCACAGCCGCCAGAGGTACCTCCGCCTATGTGGAAACACGGCAGGTTAAGCTGGACGCAAGAGCTCCACACAAAGTTTGTGGAGGTCTTGAGCATGCTGGGAGGTCCTGCAGGTGAGAATATTTGAATCATTTTGGGTGGGATCTAGGTTTTTGGGTATATATTTTCAACACATTTCAAATATAATATTATTTGAGGCTTGATAGAAAAAATATTGTTTGTTTATTACATTTGCCTTTTTGAGCAGAAGCAACTCCAAAACAAATTAGGGAGGCCATGCAGGTCGAGGGGCTTACTAACGACCAAGTGAAGAGTCACCTGCAGGTTGGCTTTGAATTGTAATTTGTGAATCATAAGAATATTACCTTACAAAGACAGACTTGTTATTATCCGAACTGATGAGAATCTATATATTTGGTTGGCTGCTTTATTCCGAACTGTACATATTTTTATGAGATTATTTAGCATATTTATATTAAGGGAAAGGCGATAAACTCATGTTAGTCTTTAGTTGTTAATTTTTGGTCATTGCGTGCATAACAGAATCTTTAGATTGGATCAATTTAGTTGCAATGAAATCTTAATGATAGATCCTCCTATATACACATTAAAAATGAGATATTTCTCATGCGTTGGATCACTTTAGTAGCAATGATGTCTTAATATACAGGGGATCTTTCTCAAGCGCACGAGAAAATCTATTCACTCGATCATTTTAAAAGCAATGATATCTTAATAGTAGATTTTCTAATGTTGAAGTTATATTTTTCTCATTGATCATTTTAGTAGCAGTGATAACTACTTAATAGTAGATTTTCCAATGCTCAAATTCTATACAAGATATTTATGCTCAACATATACATGTGAGATCTTTCTCAAGCGCATGGATCATTTTAGTAGCAATGATATCTTAATAGTAGATCTTCCAATGCTCAAGTTACATACAGGGTATATTTTTTCTCATGGGTCATTTTAGTAGCAGTGATAATTATATGTCTTCCAATGCTCAAATTATATACAGGGGATCTTTCTTAAGCGCATGAGAAAATCTAGTTCATTTTAGTAGCAATGATATGTTAATAGTAGATCTTCCAGCTCAAGTTACATAGATGGTATTTTTCTCATCGGTCATTTCCAATGCTCAAATTAGATACAGGGATTTGCGCTCAACATATACAAGGGATTTTTCTCAAGCCATGAGAAAATCTAGTCATTGGATCATTTTAGTAACAAGAAATCTTAATAGTAGATCTTTCATTACTCAAGTTACATACATGGTGTTTTTCTCATGGATCATTTTACTAGTAGTGATAACTTAACGGTATATCTTCCAATGCTCAAAATATATTAAGGGGATTTTTCTCATGCGCACATACGCATGAGAGATTTTAGGCATCGTATTAGTTTAGTGACAATGATATCTTGATTGAACATCCTCACATGTGCAATTTATGTGCATTTTCTCAGGCTCATGAAAGATTTTGATGACTAAATTACTTAATGGGCCAATGATCTTATGATAAATTTAGCCATGCGTATACATGCGCGCATGAGGGTATTGTCATAGTATCGATACATGCCCCCTTATGATCATCTTCCCTAAAATATTCGTATAGTTTCATAGTGATGATATTTGTTCCAAGTGCTATAGGTATGGCAATTCTGAATTAATGCTAAGCTTAATGAATGTACGTAATATATTTGCTAAATATATATGCGCTCAAGAAACTTGAAATTATGGCGCCGCACCAAATACCTTTAGAATATTACAAAAGGGACCAACAAAACTTAACAGGCCTCATGAAACAGTGTGACTGCAAAACAAACCAACAAGGTCATTTAGGCCCAATCCCCAAACAAAGTTATTTCCCTGCTCATATTATGAATGAAAGTTGAAACCACTCATTTATTTCACATGCAATTTAATTTGAGCTCTTATATTAATTATTTAAGCACTAATTTTATGAGTATTTGCTAGAATTTGATTTGATGTTGATGATTTAGTGGTGCTGATGGACAAGTCTTAACTGTGTGTGTGTGTTGCAGAAGTACAGGCTCAACAGCGTGGGCGTCCAACCAGCAGCTTCTGCCAAAAGTTCTAAGAGGAAAGTCCCGTTTTACTTCAGGGACTTTTGGAACCCTAGCGCTTCTCAGCAGCAGCTAGAAAGTGCAGGGAATGGTGGAGGTGGCTCTAGCAGCAGGGGAAATGCAGAGCCAGAAATGAGAAAATCAAAGAGAAGCTGGTTAGGTGATGCTTAGTTATGCATCTATGAGGGCATGTATATAGCATGATTAGGATTCAGGAAATAATAAGAGCTTCAGAGTTGTTTATAATTTCTTCTTCTTATTTTTCTTTTTGTGTCTCAAAAGTGGTTTAATTTCATGTGCATTGTAGCTGTATAATTCTACAAAGGGAGCTCATAATTAATGCAAACAGTAGCACAAAATCTCATAATACATTGGGGTTTTTTACAAAGTAAATAAAGTTTGTCAGATGATGAGAACCATAGCTTTATTCCAAGTACAATAATTCTGTGTCGACTGCATTTTCCTTACAAAGTACAAACTTACAATCCCTACTACATATGCTTCTGATAATTGCACAACCCATACAAGAATTTATACATACAAACTTAACCAACATGTGAAAGACATTATTTGAGAGTTAATTAAACATGATTTATATAGTTAATCATTTCTGTTTAATATCAAGGAGAAGTAGTTTGCTTTGAAGAAGAAGAATAAGCAGGTGGGATTCCAGGGATGCGAGGTGTAGGTGGGAGTGGGAGTGGGAATGGGAATGGAGGGAGGAATGGGAAAGATGGTGGTGGAGGTGATGGTGATGGAGTAAAACCAGGTATAGGTGGCAAGTTGGGAATCAATGGTGCTGCGCCTGCTGGTGGAGTAAAACCTGGTATTGGGGGCAAGTTGGGAATCAATGGTGCTGCGCCTGCTGGTGGAGTAAAACCTGGTATTGGGGGCAAATTGGGAATTAATGGTGCTGGTGGAGGCTGAAATGGATTGGGGATAAGTGGAGTTGGCTGTGGCACAAGTGGATTTGGAGGCAAAATTGATGGTGGCTGAAATGGGTTTGGTGGGAAGAAAGTATCTGGGTGGGCTACTTTTTTATCAGTTAGTTGCCCTGCCTCTGTAGTTTTACCAGGAAAGGGGGGTAAAACTGGAATTCCTGGAATTCCAGGAATTCCTGGAAGGGGAGGGAGAGGAGGAAGTTGTGGCAATGGTGGAAGAGGGAGTGTAGGAAGAGGGAGTGTAGGAAGAGGAGGAAGATCATCTATTGTGGGGTTTTGAGTTGGTGGTGGAAATGTGAGCTCATCAGTTGGAGGAAATGAGAATTTCTGAGAACTGAATTCCTCGGAGGTTTGAATGCTTGGTTTTTGGTTACATAGGCTTGGCTGCTTTAGAGGCTTAAAGGTGAAGAACCCAGCTGAGAAAATGTGTGTTCCTTGCTTTCTTGACTTGAGATGCAGTGAAGATGAAGTGGCTGTTGAGGCCACAGCACAATATGGTTCACTGCTGCTGATTAATTTCACAGAACACCCTTCAATTTTCTTGACATGCTTGCTCAAAGAGAAAGGCAACTGGACTCTGAACACTCCATGGCTATCAGTTTTCACTTCTGTCTGGAAACTTGGTTTTGAACTCCCATCTTTGCATTCTACACCAACAGAAGCCCCTGCAGAAAAAATAAGTTGAAAAATAAGTTAACTGAACCCAAAATTTACAGTATAAAAAGTACTTTTTGATTGAGTTGTTGTTGGAAAATTTGAAATGAACCTGAAATGAAGTGGCTGGCATGTGAGAATTCTGCTTGGAAACATGTGTCACAGTAGACGGTACCTATAACAACTGCAGATGGGTGCTTCTTCTCATGGCTAGCTTCTGAGGGAGTACTTAATGAGAGAGTACTGATAAAAAAGAGTAGTGTAAAAAACCAAGACATTTTAGAGCCTCTATTGCCTCTGAGCAACTCTAACTCTACGAATGAGTAGATGTAGGTTGCCTTTTTATATAAATTCCTGAGGCTTATAGCTAATATAAATATTCTCTACAGCATTCATTATACACTTTTTTGTTTCTTTCTGGTTGTTTTGAGGAATGAAAAATGAACTTTTTTCTTCAAATTTTATAGCCTGCTGGGCCATCAAGCTAATTTATTTCACTCATGCAAAAACCAGTCAACTGCAAACTAGAAGAAGTGAATGTAGGTTCATTTCCTACCATCAAACAATCCAAAAAAGAAGGTTAATATTGTGATTGTGAGGTAGATAAAAAGAGGCCCCTAACTTTTGCCTTGTTTACTTACATTTATTGAGTTCGTTTCTTTGTTTGGTGTAAGAATACTAAAGAGAATAGTTGGGTCCCCGTTGGTTCACGAGACAAGTGGAGTAACCACAAATTTCATGAGTCTGAAGCTGTACACTGTCAACAACACAGGTTGAAGATGTTGTTGCGTTTATTTATGTATGTTCTTCACACAGAAAAAAAAATGATGGGCGCCTACTATGAGCTGCTCTCAGTACATATGTATCTGAGCAAATTGAAAAACTCCCCAAGTCCCAAACAAAGTTTACAACTCAATGTATGGATCAGAATCTTATTAATAAGGCTTTTTGGTTCAGAATGTTATGATAATCATTAGATTCATTGATTACAATATGCTTTAAATTTTCTAACTGTTTTTAACAAGTCTTTCAGTGCAGGTGGTCCATAAATAGGTAAAGTAAACAGTCAAGTGATTGCAACCAAAGAGTCTTTTCCTCAGTCATGTGACCCAAAGTTTAGAAAACTTGTCACATCATCAGCAATTATAAGTCAGTTGAGCACAGATGTATATTCAATAATTGGTTTGGTTAAAAAACTACTAATCTACATAGTACAATGATTTTGGGAGTGATTATTTGGAATTTGTGAGACTTATTTTAGCAGAAAATGGACAAGAAGCTACAACTTCCAAGTATTTGAGCAGTTTCAAGCCAACTCAGAAATCTCTGTACTCTGTAGGCTTATAAGACACTCTCCCATGTGTTGATGTTGCATCCAGATTCCTTTTGCATCAATATCCTTCCATCCCAACAGTATGTTTTTTTTCTTTTTTTAATTCAATTTTCCACATTTTTTACTGTCCATCAAATGCATAGCATTTTGGATGAAAAAGAAAAACAAGAACTTCTACTACTGACAAAAGAGACACCAGTCACACCACAAAGGCACAAACTATAGAATTATGATAATTAGATCCTGCATTGGAAATTGACAGATTTTCTTCACCTTCACCACAGTTTTGCATTGAGCTGCAAACCATCCCACAAACTTGCACCGCTTCATTCTTTGTCCGTGGGCCACAATTTTTGACAAATTTGACAATCTAATAAGGCGGTTCCTGACAATCCAAGGTTATCTCCATGACAACCACAAGCCACTGTTTCACTGTTATCTTGTGAGGAAATTGAAATGTAACACCAAATTTTCTTTTACACAGTGCAAGAGATAATGCATGTTAAAAGTTAAAAAAGAAAAGGGGATGGTTTTGTCTAATTCTATGATGTACAAAACATCTCTTTGTCCTTCACGGGTTCCGAAACACAAAGTCATGTGTCTTCACTTCACGGGCGACCTTAAGCCTGTGGGCTGAGGGCCTTCATGTCTGCTTGTTGAATGTGGAGTTTTTCAGCCGATGGATACCAATTCCCAAATGGATACGTCAAGCTGGAAACATAAGATGAGATTCTTGATTAGATATTTGATGGCTGGTCCATTATTATTGAATTGAAACAATAATAATATCCATAGTTTGATTGGTAACAATGTTTGCCAACTCAAAGGGTAAGAATGTAGCCAATCGACTGAACTTTTGTTTAGTGCCAGGTGTATCCACTGAATGTAAGGTCTCATGTTGTTTAGTGCCAGGTGTATCCACTGAATGTAAGGTCTCATGTTTGACTTACACATAAATACGAGAATGATACATATTTGTGACGGGTGCAGAACTTTGTTGTGGGTACGCTTCCCATTGTAAAAGTATATTTGTAAACATCAGTAATTTTTTCTTTTTTATTAAATAACATTAGACACCTCATTCATGCGGAAGTTCTTTTATCACATTGAATGTATAATTTATAGCAGAAATTTTCATCCGTACAATAATGTAATCATCAACATGTGATATTTCTGTTTGTTCTTCCATCTGAGTTTGTATTTATTCCAGTCGGCATGCTTCATATGGAGAAAGAAAGTACTTGATGAGCCATCTGTCCATGAAATCATTGGTTTCTAAAACCGCCTAATATTTGTAGAACAAAACCATAGATTAAATAAACCCAACTGCAAGTTTTTGGACTGGAGTGGTACCATTTGCAGAACAAACCAATGTGATACAGCGCAAACTATATTGGCCAGTTGCAGATTCGAAGAAAAAAATGCAAAATAATCACAGCCATCATCTGTATGTGTATCTGTATCTGTATGCAAAAACAAAAAAAACAAAAAAAAGAAGAGGAAAGAGAGAACAATCAACGAGGCTTGTCATAAAAAACAACTGCAGATGGGTGCTTCTTCTCATGGCTAGCTTCTGAGGGAGTACTTAATGAGTGAGTACTGATAAAAAAGAGTCTGTAAAAAACCAAGACATTTTAAAGCCTCTATTGCCTCTGAACAACTCTAACTCTAAGAATGAGTTGATGTAAGTTGCCTTTTATATCAATTGCTGAGGCTTATAACTAAAACTAATATAAATATTCTCCACAGCATTCATTATAATTTTGTTTCTTTCTGGTTGTTTTGAGGAATGAAAAAACCAGTCAACTGTAAACTAGAAGAAGTGAATGTAGGTTCATTTCCTACCACCAAACAATCCAAAAATAAGGTAAATATTGTGATTGTGACTGTGAGGTAGATAAAAAGAGGCCCCTTAATTTTTGCTTTGCTGGTTATTTGTTTACTTACATTTATTGAGTTTGTTTCTTTGTTGGTGTAAGAATACTAAAGAGAATAGTTGGTTCACAAGACAAGTGGAGTAACCACAAATTTCATGAGTCTGAAGGTGTACATTATCAACAACACAGGTTGAAGATGTTGTGTTTATTTATGTATGTGCTTCACACAGAACCAAAATGATGGGCGCCTACTATATTGGTTAGAAGTATTGATATATATCATCTTTACAAAAAGACACTTGAATCCGATATCATTTGACCACTCAATTAAATTATTGAAATTTAAGTACTTTCTTGAATCACCGTGTTTATTTTGTTGGTCTTAATTAGATGTCTTAATGATTTTCAATTTGCAAGGATGATCTTTGAATGAAGATGTGAAAAATAGATCATTTGGATTGTTGAAAAAAATTTCGCAGGAGACCCTAATGGGTGTCCCTTTGAGGAATATATATATAATCTGTGAAAATTGAAAAACTCCCAAGTCCGAAACAAAGTTTACAACTTTCCATGGTGTCAGAATATGTGGTTTGAGCAGAGCATGGGATCTTCTCCTGACCTAATTTGGCATATTAATAGGATTTTTTGCTTGGGTTAAAATAATAGCAATGTGAGACCTCCAAATCTCATGGAGGTCTTCTACTTCTATGAGCATAGAACAACCCCTGAATCATTAGATTCATCGATTACAATTTGCTCTAAATTTTCTAACTGTTTTTAACTGCATAAAAAACCAGACTTTTTGTGCAGGTAGTCCATAAATAGGTAAAGTAATTCCGGCCAAATTAAAAGTGTCATGTGATTACAACCAAAGAGCCTTTTCCTCAGTTATTTGGCACAAAGTTTTGAACCTTGTATCACCACCATCAGCAATTATGAGTAATTTGAGCACAGCTGGGACAACAATAATACAATGTATATTCAATAATGCATCAGTGAAAATTGACTGCTATGGATAATGGTGGTGATACAACAATGATTTTGGGATTTGATTATTTGGAATTTGAGAGACTTACATTTAGCAGAAAATGGACAAGCATATGTGCGTTTACCCTAAAAATGTTCAAACCTCGGAGATAGGCTTTAGATTGTGTGAATTGCGAACGTGCCACTATTAGTGGTGTAAACCCTAATAGACTTGAAAGAGAATTAAGTAAACTTGTGCACCAAGAAAACTCACTTAAATCAAATGATTGTGAATTGAAATAGTAAACTAAATCAATGGAGTTTCTTTTCTATGCCTCAAGACAAATGACGACTTTATAATTTCTCTAAAACAATAAGGGTAATAATCGACAAATAAACAAGTAAACAAAAGGGATCCAGATCAAGGGATCTTATCAGATAATAAATTGCCACCACCTTGGATCACTTCTGATTTAATTCAGAGGTTAAGGGTCTAGTGGCAATGTGCACTGCTAACAAGAAAATCACCTTCAATTGATGAAGATCAATTGGAAATCAACACCAGAGACAGATCCGGCAGAGCAATTATCAAGAAAGATGTAGCCTTCGAGAAGGAATTAGTGTTTGTACTGAGTTTATTGTTGAAAAGTTGTGTGTGTTATTGTGAGCTATCTATTCCCTTTTATATGAATTTTGACTTGGTAGAGAGATTACAACCCATTAGGCCACACCATCATGAGCATCAAATCATAATCGATTAGAATTAATTATTTAGTTAATTGCCTTAATCGCCAAGTAATCTCATGATTTATCCTTGATTTTCTAGGTAATTTTCTGGCCCAAGGAATCTTAACCGGATTGCAATACTAAATCCCCAGCCATGACTTGGCCCAAATTGGCTTAAATCTCATACGTATAAAAACTAAGCCCAAACATTACCCCATAAGCCCAATACACTTTATTAGAGGGATTTGGGGTTACATGCATGTGCGTGACACGATTTGACCGTTACCTGCAACATCCATGCGTCGTCTTCATTTCAATCACTTAAATCGCGCCATTTCGACTTCTACTTTAGTCTTTCGAACCTTTCCATCTTCTTCTCACTACGAAGCCTAATTTGTTCAGAGATTCTTAGCGATTATCATTACCTTCAACTTTTCCAAACTTTTGTTACCGAAAGTCCCAAGTTTCACCACCCTCTAACCAATTCTGGTTTCAGAATCCATTTCTTTGTCTCAATGGCCACCTCTGACTCCAACGTCCCAAAGCCTATCTCTGAAAAAGATGCTACTGCTACTATGCATGCCCAAGACATTTGTGCATAATTGGGTAAAGTTGCTGATGATGGTCTAAGGCTCGTACAATTCAGCTGAGGGTCCAGACTTCAACACTTGGTCCATAAAGAACAGTCCAGTGCAATGGTTTGAGTGGATTGGCGATCTTCATGACCAGTATCCGGAGCTTTGGGAAAAGCATGGCATTTATGATGCCATTGTGCTTTTTCGTTTTGACACTCCGAGGTATATTAGTCTTCAACATATACAGGGGATCTTTCGCAAGTGCATGAGGATCATTTTAGTAGCAATAATATCTTAATAGTAGATATTTCATTGCTCAAGTTACATACAAGTTTTTTTCCTTTTCACATGGGTCATTTTAGTAGTTGTGATAACTTAATAGTATATCTTCCAATGTTAAAATTATGTACAGGGGATTTTTCTCATGCACATGAGAGATTTAGGCCCCATATCAGTTTAGTGTGATATCTTTATTGAATATCCTCCAATTCGCAATTTATGCGCATTTTCTCAGGCTCGTGAAAGATTCTGGTGATTAGATTACTTAATGGAACAATGATCTTATGATAAAATTTGTCATGCATATACATGTGTGCATGAGAGTATTGTCATAGTATCTATACATGCCCCGTTATGATCATATTCTCTGCTTGACCTGGAAATATTATCTACGATTCGCTAACACGGCACGAATTCGCACGAACAAATCAATATTTGGGTTTAGCTTGAACCAGTTAGCCACCTATTAAGCTAACAGGTCATGTCAGTATCATTCGCGAATATTTTGTGTTGGTCATTCACGAATTTAAACGGGTCGTACGTTCGTGTTCGGTATTTTCCACCCGTTAACTTAACGGGTCGTGTTCGTATCAACCTATTAAGAAGCGGGTGAGCACAAACATAACAATATATTTGGTCCAGGCGCTATAGGTATAGCAATGTTGAATTGATCCTAAGCTTTTTTTTGAGTTTTTATAAAAAATAACCATAATTTACCCCCTACTTTCATAAATGTTAGTTTTGTAAAACACTTTAAAAAATAGCCAAAAATCCACTTAAATAGACTCAAATGCCCTCAAAACTAAAACCACATAAATCTAAAATGCAAAACCCTAGTAGATAAAAATTTAGAATTTAGTAGGCACATTTGCAGCACCAGTCGAACTCCCTGTACGGTAAGTGCCTTTTTTTTTTTTTTTGGTGTGGGTTTCCCTTGCTTCTTTGTTCGGTCTACCATTTTTTTTAATAAACATATGCAGGCCCAAGCATGCTCGTGCTCATGGGATCTTAACAGTCCACAACATATATATATATATATATATATATATATATATATATATATAGAGTTTTTCTCTAATGCGGACGTCTGCATTATGTTAAAGTCCAGTCGTCTCCTTTGCAGCTTCTTTTTTGCAAGTGGATTTGATTGCATACATATATATAAAGCAAAAACATGGTAAGCACTCCATATATAAATATACATGGTAAGCACTCCATATATATATATATATATATATATATATATATATAGAGGTTTTGATCCTTAACTATCTCGTTATATGCTTATAATCATTTGAACCTGTTTATGAAGTGAGTCATGCATACATGATATGATACTGCATAGTGTCATCTTAAATATTGTAGTATCAGATCCGTATTTGTTCATCCCTTTACTGGACAACATGGTTCTTTTTTTGGTTTTTACTGGAATCCATCATGCTTCTTTAATGTTCATGATGGAAGAATTTTTATTTATTAAAAAAAAAATTATATAGTATTCTCTCAGAAACTTTGCACAACCCAGATGACCTTGAGGAATTAGTTACTTGGACTTGAATATAAAAGTGTGTATTGTATGTGATCAGTGCTCTACATGGAGATGAAGGAGGGGACTGCCTCTGGGCTAAGGACGTGAGTAATGGAATGGATAGTTAGAAGATGGAAGCGGGATCCACAAGTGCGATTTCCTTTTCCTAATGTTTCCTGAATTTGTCAAAAATATATATATATAATCAACAGTCCCATTCTCTTGGACCACAGGAGTCCAAGAGACTTGTGGTCACCTACCCTTAGATTTAATCCAAATGCTGAGAAAAATTTACTTTAAAATATCTTTTTTCTTTTACCTTTTAAATTTCACTTAACAAAAAGGGAAAAAACTAAAAACTAAAAACCCAAAATCAGAACCTGAAAGTTGTTTATAATCTTCTTTCTTTTTTGGGTCTCAAAAGTTGTTTAATTTCATGTTGAATTGTAGCTGTGAGGCATTTTTTGTTTTTGTTTTTGCTTTTTGGGTTTCAATTTCTGCCCAAAATGTTGCAGCTTAAGTGCTAAAATTTCCATTTTCATCGACTTATGTTTCCCAAGCAAACTGGTCTAGAAGAACAATTCAATTTTAGCATGGAGAAGCAATTTTTTCTTTTTCTTCTCAAAGGGTCTTTTTGATTGGACAATGTTGAAATGCAGCTTCAAATTCAGCAATTCAGGTATAATTCTACAGAGGGAGTTCATAATTAATGCAAACAGTAGCACAAAATCTCAGAATATATTGGGATTTTTTACAAAGTAAATAAGTCTGTCAGATGATGAGAAAACCATAGCTTTATTCCAAGTACAATAAGTAACTTACATCTTACCCAAAAAAAAAAAAGTAACTTACATACTCCTTACAAAGTATAAACTTACAAGCCCTACTACATATATGCTTCTGATAATTGCATACCCCATACAAACTTAACATGATTTATTTAGTTAATCATTTCAGTTTAATATCAAGGAGAAGTAGTTTGCTTTGAAGAAGCACGTGGGATTCCAGGGATGCGAGATGTTGGTGGTGAACTTGTTTTTGGAATTTGTGGTGTTGTGAAGGAAGTATCTGGGTGAGCTACTTTTTTATCAGTTCGTTGCCCTGCCTTTGTAGTTTTACCAGAAGAAGGGGGTAAAAGTGGAATTCCAAGTCCTGGAAGTCCAGGAAGTCCTGGAAGTCCCGGGAGTCCCGGGAGTCCTGGAAGTCCCGGAAGTCCTGGGAGTCCCGGAAGTCCTACTTTTTTATCAGTTACTTGCCCTCCCTTTGTATTTTTAGCAGTAAAGGGCGTTAATTGTGGAATTCCTGGAAGTCCTGGGAGTCCTGGGAGTCCTGGAAGTCCTGGAAGTCCTACTTTTTTATCAGTTAGTTGCCCTGCCTTTGTATGTGGAATTCCTGGAAGTCCTGGGAGTCCTGGGAGTCCTGGAAGTCCTGGAAGTCCTGGAAGTCCTGGTAGTCCTGGCAGTCCTGGCAGTCCTGGAAGTCCTGGGAGTCCTGGGAGTCCTGGAAGCCCTAATAATTTTTTATCAGTTAGTTGCCCTGCCTTTGTAGTTTTACCTGGAAAGGGGGGTGTAACTGGAATTCCTGGAAATGAGGATTTCTGAGAACTGAATTCATTGGAGTTTGGAATGCTTGGTTTTTGGTTACAGAGGCTTGGCTGCTTTAGAGGCTTGAAGGTGAAGAAACCAGCTGAGAATATGTGTGTTCCTTGCTCACTTGACTTGAGATGCAGTGAAGATGAAGTGGCTGTTGAGGACACAGCACAATATGGTTCACTGCTGCTGATTAATTTCACAGAACACCCTTCAATTTTCTTGACATGCTTTCTCACAGAGAAAGGCAAAGGGACTCTGAACACTCCATGGCTATCTGTTTTCACTTCTGTCTGGAAACTTGGTTTTGAACTCCCATCTTTGCATTCTACACCAACAGAAGCCCCTGCAGAAAAATAAGTTGAAATTAAGTTAACTGAACCCAAAATTCACAATATAAAAAGCACTTTTGATTGAGGAGTTGTAGGAAATTTGAAATGAACCTGAAATGAAGTGGCTGGCATGTGAGAATTCTGCTTGGAAACATGTGTCACAGTAGACAGTGCCTACAACAACTGCAGATGGGGGCTGCTTCTCATGGCTAGCTTCTGAGGGAGTAGTCAATGAGAGAGAACTGATAAAAAAGAGTAGTGTAAAAAACCAAGACATTTTAGAGCCTCTATTGCCTATGAGCAACTCTAATATTCTTGACTCTGAGAATGAGTTGATATAGGCTGCCTTTTATATCAATTGCTGAGGCTTATAATGAATATAAATACTCTCTACAGTATTCACTATACACTTTCTGAAAAATGAAACTTTTTCTTCAAATTTTACAGCCTGACGCATTAAGCTTCCTTATTTCACCCATGCAAAAAGCCAGTCAACCGCAAAGTAGAAGAAGTGAATGTAGGTTCATATCTCCTACCACCAAACAATCCAAAAAGAAGGTTAATATTGTGATGGAGAGGTAGATAGGAAGAAATTTTTGCTTTGCTGGTTCATTTGTTTACTTACATTTATTGAGTTTGTTTCTTTGTTGGTGGTGTTGAGTTGTGGAGATACAATTCAACTAGGAAAAGGACTCAATCTTTCATTTCAACATAAAACGGAGTCATTTGAGAAGATTTGACCCCTAAAATTGACTCTCTTGCATTTACCTTGGATTTTATGTCCCACTATGACTCAAACAAGCTCGTCGTTACAACTTAAAGGATCTTATAGTAAGTGGTTGATTCTATTTCAAAATAAAACTGAGTCATTTTGATAAGATTTGACCCCTAAAATTGATTGAAAAATAGATTTTTTTTTTGTCATATAGAAACATATAGATATATATGTGAAAATTGAAAAACTCCCCAGCCCCAAACAAAGTTTACAACTTTCCATGGTGTCAGAATATATATGTTGTTTGAGCAGAGCATGGCATTTCTCAAGACCTAATGTGGCATATTAATACCCTAATAAGGGTTAATTTTAATTTAGTATCCTAAATTTTTACCTTTAAGGCACGTTTGCTCCTACACTCTCAATTTTAATGATTAAATACCCTAAGTTTTTGAATTTTGCAATCTAGTTTCGACGTTAACTTCATCATCAAAATTTCCATTAATTGCTTGCATGGCAGGCATGGGTCTCACCTATTCGCTTATTTCGATGTCAGTTGAAGAGTGTTTTCAGGTAATTGGTGTCTTCCCGCCCATGAAGAACACATTACATGCATTAATACCAAACCATTTTTGAACAAAATACCCGAAAATACCCTTCAATTGACATTCAAATGAGTGAATAGGTGGAACCCAGGCTTGCCAAGCAAGCAATTAACGGAAATTTTGACAGTGAAGTTAAAGACGGATCTAGATTGCAAAAATTGAAAAAATTAGGGTATGTAATTGTTAAAATTGAGAGTACATAGGTAAACGTGCCTTTAGGATAAGAGTTCAAAGTACTAAATTGAAATTAACCCTATTAATAAGGCTTGTGTTAAAGTAATAGTAATGTGAGACCTCCAAATCTCATGGAGGTCTTCTACTTCTATGAGGAGGACACTCTCCCTGAATCATTAGATTCATTAATTACAATTTGCTTTAAATTTTCTTACAAAACAAGTCTTTTTGTGCAGGGCGTCCATAAATAGGTAAAGTAATTCCGGCCAAATTAAAGAGTCATGTGACTGCAACCAAAGAGTCTTTTCCTCAGTTATTGACAGTCTAGAAAACTTGCATCATCTCATCAGCAAACAGATGAACATTCAATAATTCATCAGTGAAAATTGGGTGCTATGATAATGGGTTTGGTTCAGAAACTACCAATCTACATAGAACAATGATTTTGGGATTTGATTATTTGGAATTTGGAAGACTTATTTTTTAGCAGAAAATGGACAAGCATATGCATCCAATTATCCAAACTTGAAACGAAAGGAAGCTACAACTTCCAAGTATTTGAGCACTTTCCAGCCAACTAAAGAATCTCTGTACTCGATCCCAGGCGCTTGCGAATAGAGCAGACTTTGTTGGGAGAGGTCCCCGCTTTGCGCCCGACAATACCTCGAGGGTTAGTCCCCGCAATCGCGCGGGGATACCTTGGTTTTCAACAAAAAAAAAAAGAATCTCTGTACTCTGTACGCTCATAAGATAAGACACTCCCATGTGTTGATGTTACATCCAGATTCCTTTTGCAGCAATGTACATATCCTTTCATCCCAACAGTCGGTTTTTTTTTTTCCCTTTCTTTTTTTAAGTCAATTTTCAACAGTTTTTAGTGTACAACTGCATAGCATCCTGGGTGAAAAAGAGAAAAAAAAAATTAACTTCGACTGACAAAAGATACTCCAGTCACACCACAAAACAAAGGCACAAACTCCAGATTATGATAATTAGATCCTGTAATTAAAATTGACAGATTGCCTTCACCAATTGATTACCTTGTGACCAAGGCAATCCCACAAACTTACACCGTTTCATTCTTTGTCCGTGGGCCACAATTTTTGACAAATTTGACAATCTAATAAGGCGGTTACTGACGGTTCAAGGTTATCATGTGAGGGAATTGAAATGTAACACCAAATTTTCTTTTACACAGTGCAAGAGATAATTAATGCATGTTAAAACTTAAAAGTTAAAAAAAAATGATTGTTTTTTCGAATTCTATGATGTAGGGTTTGCCCTAGGGTTTAGGGTTCCAAAAGACCTGTCATGTCTACACTTCACGGGCGAGCTTAAGCCTGTCAAGTGTCGACAGGACTTTCATGGCTGCTTGTTGAATGTTCTATAGTGGAGTTTGCCAGCTGATGGATACCAATTCCCAATATATGCCAAGCTTGAAACATAAGATAACATTGTTTATTAGATTTTATCTCTGATATCTGGTCCATTATTATTGAAACAATAATAATCCTTAGTTTAGATAGGTAAACTATCCCAAACAAGGTTGCCGACTCAAACGTTAAGATTGTAGTCGATGAACTAGACTTTGGTTTAGTGTTAGGTATATCCCTTGAGTGTGAGGTGGACATTAATTTGGGCGAATTGATAAAACCGACTAAATCAAACTGTAATTATCAGTTTGGTTTGGTTTGATTTTAATTAAGAAAAAGTTAAATGGTTTAAAAATTAAACCAGATCGTATATGGTTTGATTTGGTTTGATTTTGAACTTTTGTAAACTGACCTAAACTAAACCGGACTGTTTATATGTATATTTATTTACTTAGATTTTACATGTGTAATACTCTAATTAGGTAATACCTATATAGTTACTGAAATTTGAAGTTTTATGTCATCTGTCCATCAAGTACTTTCTTTCTCCATATGAGCATTATGATTACATATGAATTGAGCTATATTAGTTATTAAAATTTGAAGTTTTATGGCATTGAAATTCCCAAATGGATATGCCAAGCTTGAAACATAAGATAACATTGTTTATTAGATTTTATCTTTGATGCCTGGTCAATTATTATTGAAACAATAATAATCCATAGTTTAGATAGGTAAACTATCCCCAAACAAGGTTGCCGACTCAAACGTTAAGATTGCAGCCGATGCACTAGACTTTGGTTTAGTGTTAGGTGTATCCATTGACTGTAAGGTGTGCATCAATCCGGCCGAATTGATAAAACTGATTGAATCAAATTGTAATTATCGGTTTAGTTTGGTTTTGATTAAGAAAAAGTTAAATGGTTTAAATTGGTTTGGTTTGATTTGATTTGATTTCCTTCATGACTTTTGTCAAAATCAAACAAAACCAAATGGTTATATTGTAATTGGTTCAGTCATGGTTTTGAGGTGAAACCGATTCAATCCAGATCGTGCCCACCCCTCAGGTGTGACTTACATAAATACGATAATGATATATATTTGTGACGGGTGCATAGCTTTGTTGTGGGTATATTACTTGTCGTAAAAATATATTTGTAAACATCATTTTTATTACACCTCATTCATGCAGGGAACTTTTTGATCACGTCGAATTTATAATGTACATCAGCAATTTTCATACAACGTAATCATCAGCATGTGATATTTCTGTTTGTTCTTCCATCTGAGTTTGTATTTATTCTAGTCTGCATGCTCATATGGAGAAAGAAAGTACTTGATGAGTCATCTTTCCATGCAATTATTGGTTTCTAGATCAGCATAATAATAGTACCAAACAATAGATTAAACCCAACTGCAAGTATGTATATTGGACTGGAGTGGCACCATTTGCAGAACAAAACAATGTGATACAGCGCAAACTATATTGAGAGATCAGTTGCAGATTCGGAGAAATCATGCAAAACAATCACAACCACCATCTGTATGTGCATCTGTAAGAAGAAGAAAAACAAAAAACAAAAAAACAAAAAAACAAAAAAACAAAAAAACAAAAAAAAAACAAAAAACAAAGAAGAAGAAAGAACTATCAACGATGCTTGTCATCAAGCTGCCCTTTCATTCAATAGGACCAAGTCACATTCGGACTACAAATCAAATCTCTACATTTTAAAACACCCTTCCCTTTTCCCAGATCAATCAAGCCTCGAGAGAATACCCACCAAAAAACCAAGCTACAAAGTTTATGATACAACACATCCTTGCTATTCTGTACAAAAAGTTATTTGGAAAAGTTTAAAAAATATGGTCTTCCAGTATATAACAAACTTAAAAGCAACTAAAATCAGGACCAGATCCTTCCCGCCTGGCTACCCTCTTCTCTTCTCTTCTCCTCAACCAGTAATATAGAAGTGATACCCTCAGTATATGCCTCCGTTTGCTAACTGTACCCCGTACACGTATTGCCTGCAGGTTATGTTGGTTATTTATATGGTCATTGAAGTGGCAAATGACATGGGAAAACCAGGGAGATCCCAAGAAAATCTTGCTTGCTGAGTACTCGAATAATATTCACAAGTGCTCTTGATCATAAAATGCAAGGAGCTGCTTCACATGATTATGCCAAGCAGCAACATTTAATCCATCAACTAGGACCCAGTCAACAACAGTTGCTGCTGGTTGCTCCCACCATTCATCAAGCTGCAGAAACATATTGCAGTTCAGACAATTAAAGAGTGCAAAAGCAAAACAAAACTATTAAGAATTTATACAGCTAAAGTAGAAAGATGATGGTGGTCACTCACCAATCCCCTAACATAGTTGCAATCCTCCAAGCACTTCTGAGCACTCAAAATTGCAACCTTAAGTTCGGGCAACCATTTCTCCATGACAGTTTTCTCTTGCTCCGCAGCCAAATTTAAACAATAACTTGTTGTCCTGCAAGGAGTAAATAAAAATTAAGAAAAGCACATTCATTACGAACATTAACATTTAAAAACAGAGAGTAGCAGAGCTATAAGAGGCTTGAGTATTGGCAGGAGATTAGAAGAAAGAAAAAAAATGTAAATGTATTCAGAATTTGGATGAAGAAAAAAAATCATAACATCTACCCCAACAAAACATATGAATCTCAAAAGAAAAAAGAAAAAATCGCTCCAATAGAAAGGCATGGTTCTGTAGTCAAAGAAACTTTGTCAGTTACCCATCGGACACAGATATTGGAATTTTCCTCATCTCTTGCTCAAAATGGAATTCCAGTTCATATTGTTTGACTGAGGTCTACTTACTGAAACTTTGGGGTTTGGAGGATTACATAATCTAGATTCCTGTTAAAACACGGCCAAGAGAAGTTATACCTTTCATATTCTTGTTGAGCTCTATAGGCATGGTTCAACAACACATGACCACTTTCAACAAGATCCTGCCGTGTATGGACCAAATTGATTGCCTTTGCTAAGTCCTCTAACACACTAGCCTCAGAACCACGAAGTTTCAAGCAGAACTCCAGGGACTCTAGGATTGATGCTAAAGCAGCATCTGAACCCTCCAAACCTGTTCGTGTTAAATAAGATATAAAAAAAGAATTGAAAACACCCATTAAGCAGGCACAAAATGGCATCCAAATAATCCAAAAGTAAACAATGAGATAATAAAAAATACCATATGAAAAAAACGCATATGGTAGCATTTGTTGAACTCAAGCTAGACAAACTTGAAATTAAGAAGCAAATGTAGAAAGACAAACTGATAGCTTTACATTATAGAGTTACAAGTGACATGTATAGATAATGAGAGAGCACGATATCATGATTCATGAGACGCCAATTTAATTAGAGTTCTATTTTCATTCTCAAACCCAAACTCCTTCATACCAGGAAAGAGTGGCTACTAAAGATGATTTCTTATCATGACGCGAGATTTTCATGCACCATAGGGAAGAGAGATCAATTTTCAGTGTCCTACTTGGGATTAAAATTAAACAGAACAAAAATCTTCCAGGCCATCATGTAACAGCACCTCCACCCCAGCAGAAAATCTAACCTTTCAGTGGACTTCACCAATTGATTGCTATACTGACGTTTTTTGTTTTTCTTGGAAGTGTAATTGACAAACCATTACATACACAACTAAAAAATGAAGGCAAAAGAGATCTTCTGTTGCCAATAGAGAGAAGCTTTCTAGCAGAAACTGGCCAAATGGAGAGGATGTAGTTCTTCCAAAACCAAGCCTCAAATGGAGGCAGTGGCATCTAATCTTACACATGCTTCTAATGTTGTACCAGATGAACGAAGACTCACCAGCAGGATACTGAAGGGCAGCAGATATTCGACATATGGACGGTATTGCTGATGGATCCCTGGCACCTGCTTTTGCAGTTAATATAGCAGCATTCTTTTCTGCAGCAGCAACAGCTTCAGGTCCAGTAGACCCACTTGCACCCATGGACTCCAGTAGTGCCTGATAAAAAATTCATTAACAGTTAGATACACAGAAGAGTGCATATGGGATAACGAAATCAAGGGTAGGAGTGCACTGAGGATAATTAAATCAAGGGTACTTAGGTAGCTCCCCAGTGAAATCAGTATTTCCCTGGTGGTCTAATCCTACTTTACCACCAGACTAGTCCATTTCTGCTCAACATAAAGCACCTCTTAATTTGTTTTCCTTTATAAGTATACAATTCAAAATATAGTGTAGGTTTCTTTTTACTTCTTTTGGGGCAAACCCAAGCTTGACATTCAAACTTCAAGATCTCTCTCTCTCTCTCTCTCTCCATTATGTTCCAATGCCTTTTCCCACCATACACAGGATCCAGAAAACAGATCCAGAAGGTGAACAAGAAAAGATAAACAATCAGAAAAACTTCTGAATAACCAAGACCTTAAACATATTACAGCAGTCATATATGTTGAATATCATAGTCAAATTAACTAATGAAAACTCGATAATGGAAAGAAACAGATTTATTAACTTTTACTTTTATTTTTTGAACCAAACATATTGATCAGTAGAACAATCAATAACCAAGAATATTTAATAACAATAAAGCCACAAATTGTAGTAGACAAACCTGTGGAGTTGCTGGAAGCATGTAGAGGCTATTATCAGGACTTTGATCAAAAGCAGAAACTTCTCTTTCAATAAGATCTTTTGCACTATTTGAAAGATCCATAACTATTGTGCATGCTGGAATAATAGTGGTTGATGCATACTCCCGTGCGGCTAATGGCTGCTGATTCCAGAACGCAGCGGCATCCTGCCAAGTTGACAATATAATATTAGAAAGTATCTATGACAAAAGGAGATGGAGAAGTAGTATCCTAGGTGCCTTTATTGAAGTATATATGAATACCAACTGAAAACTATGCCACTGGTGATATCATTTGTATATCAGTTCCAAGGAAATTGAAGTGCCTCATGGTGAGGTAAAAGCCCAGACCTATAGGCATAAATAGGGTCTTGGGCATCATGATAAATATGGCACAAAAGTGGATATTGACATTTTATTAAATAAAAAGGAAAGTCAATCAACTTGTTGGGGTGACATGAAAAAATTTCTTTGATATTTTATATGATATATATGAACTTTCATATGGAACTCAAAACAGAATGAGCCGACAAATTCATGGAATGACCAGAAATGGCCAATACAGTACCATTATATGAAGTGACTTGCAGTTTTACAGGCATTAATGAAGCTGAGATAGCTTACCATGTTTACTTTTAGTAGAGCAGTGTATATGATTTCAAGTTCCGATCTGCGGGAATCAAATTCTTCAATCTTTTTCCACTTCTTTTTCAATGAATCTTCAGCTTCTTTCCTTTCTGCACATAATTTATTCAAGCGTTGTATTTCAGACATCAGCGTATTCAAGCTAGCCCTCAAGCCAGCAACTTCTCTTTCCTTGGTCCAAACCTCCAGCTACACAAAGAATAGGGAAGAATGGTAAAAACAACACACCAAATGATAATTAACTAGAGACCAGAAATAAGCTACCATAGAGTACCTAAATGACTTTTTATGACATTCAAATCAACAAGGATCAAAATACTGAAACTAATCACACCTCTCACCATTGGCACTATTTGCACCTAAAGTATTGCTAATTTAGCCATTTAATATCCAAGAAAGGTTTACCTCAAGTTGCCTAAGACTGCCCACGTTTTGTGATGTGCCTGAAGAAACTGCGTCACTATTTCCATGCAAGCGTTTTATAAGTTTTTGACACAGATCCCTAGCTTCTGCAGCTTTGTTCAGTGCATCTTCAGTAGCCAAAAATTGCTGAACATGTGCTTTCTGTGAACAACATATGCAAAATAACAATTTTAAACTCCTGCAACAATGCATGATTCGTAAGACAAAACAAAAGCAGAAAATGTAGGGCGAAAATAGAACCCAACTATGATTTCGTTTATTGACCAAAAAATCTATGCTTCAGTATAAAAAAAAAGAATGGTCTTAATGGAATTAGGGTTTCGGCCGACTATTCTTTATAGGGGAAAACACATTAAAGCAAAAGCAAGACCAATGTATATCCATGTAGTGAAAAAATGAGAATATTAAGATGAATGGCATAAGTGACTAGATCATAATTAAAAATCAATATTAAGATGAATGGCATAAGTAACTAGATCATAATTAAAAATCAATGTAAAGGCTACTATCTAGAAAAGAACATAACCTGTCGTTCAAGAAGTTGAGTTCCTCTAGAAGGTGCATCAACTCCTATCTTTCCGTTACCATAAAGTTGATAGTGTAACGGTGAACTCACATCAGGAGAAGAAACATCGATAACTCGGTTGTTCTCATACTTGTACCTGATTAAGGAATTGAAGAAACGTGAGTCAAGGATATGGAGAAGATATGAGAATTCAAATACAAGAATGATCAAATTTGAAAATACAGCATGCAATTATTATTTAATCAAGCACTGCAAGTATTCCTGATAAGAGAGGGAGGGGAGACCATATTATCCACAAGTATTGACTCAGGAAATATTAAATTAAAGAACCAAGAAGGAATATCGTAGTTGAATAGCCCTGTCTGTAGAAGCTTAGGGAAACATTGACAGCACATAAGAAATGTGAAGGACAAAATGAAATAAGCTTTATGTCCCCAACAGAAGTGATAAGAAAGTGTTTACCTTAAAGTTTCTGCATCAGCTCTAACATCAATTTTCTCTATTTCTCTGGAAATTAGAGATTTCAAACGTGATGTGTATGAAGTAATTGCCTGAAGCAATTGAGGAGGACTCTTTAACCCATTCACAATCGCAGCTCTAACCTCATCAGGTAATTCCCCATCAAAATCAAAGCCTAACTTGGCTGTTTCTAATTGAGGATTCAAATGAACACCACTTCCTTCATATGCAGGAAAAGAATTGCGAATCTTTTCAATCATATGTGCTGCAAGAGATTCACAGGCCTTCCGGATGTTTCTTTCCCGAGTGGTTTCAATAAGAAGTACATCATCTGCTGCTTTACTGCCCTTAAGAGTTGAATAAACAGCTTCCTTTTCACTGTTTGAACTAAAGCTGTTAACCAATTCAAGAGATGAATCAACACCAGACCTTTGAGCATCCCTTGCTTGATTAACATAATAACGAAGACGTTTATGATACTCTGCAAATATCTTTTCCGCTTCATCACACTGTTGATAGTAAGCATCCAACATTACCTGCTTATGCCTGCATTATGATCAAGCATATATCAATAGAGTCCACCTTGAATAACTCGGAACAAGTGTTAGTCTCATCAGAACATGTTCACATCATTTTTAGTTTATGAAACTAATTCTCAAACAAACCTTGCAAAGAGGAATAACATAGCGCCTACACTCTAAACCAGTCTTATAGTTCATGTCTTTCTGATAACGATGATGATCACATAAAAGAATTTTGCATACTTTCTTTCAGAAAGAAAACAAAACAAGTTTTCAACTCAATTAAGTTATATACTCAGGATTATGCCAATGATCCACAAAAGCCCAAACCTTTTTTTAGAGCGTTCATCAAGCATCCTCTTCCGTTCGGCCTCTGCCCTTGAAACCTCCAACATTCTGGCCTTCAAATCCTTCCTTTGCCTCTTCACAATGTTCCTCAACTTCTCCACTTCCTTTGCCGCCAAGTCCCTCTCTTGCAGCGCAGCCTCCCTAGTTTCTGCCGCACTCGAACCCTCCCCAAGCTTCTCCTTTCTCCTACCTCCTTTACTCCTTACGCCCTCCTCCTTCCCCGATTTTACCAATGCACCACTATCGCCGCCACCGCTGCCGCCGCCATGAACCGTTATATTCCTCCGAATATTCTTCACCGTATTCTCCGACTTCACGCGGGTAATCAAGAAATTCCAAATGGGTATCATATTCCCCCGGCAAATCTTCCTCAGCGAGTCGATTGAGGGCAATTGAGATTTGCTAGCAGCACTGTACGGACCCAAGGGCCGGTACCCCATTTCCTTCTGAAGCCATTGCAATATGGCTTCCGGCTGAGCCACAGAGCTCTGCGACGAGCCCTGCATTATTTTGGAAAAAATCTAGGCTTTTAGGTCTCTTCAGAAAGAGAAGAGTTTTGGGAACTAAATCACCATCCTGCAGTGAATAATAAAAACCCTAATTTCTGCACTAACGGACTGAGATTGGAGCTCAAACTACTTCAAAAGCCTAACACTGACACTGAGGTCTGCTCCGAGTGTGAGAATTTAGGGTTTCGAATTGCGAAAATTGGAGAGGAACAACTAGATCTGATAGGTCGCCGGCGAAGAAATATATTCAAATTGAGAAATGCAATGCAAAGTAATACAAATTGTACAACGGTAATTTGATCTTAAGAGGCAAGCAAGGCAACCAGAAAACTCTGTCGTTTATTCAAATCGAATTTACGACAAAGCGTACGGTGGCACTGCAATTTATTAACCGGTTTAATGCTTCAAAACGACATGCGGTGATGTGTGAAGATTTGGAAATAGATTAATTAAGCTGGGACACTTAACTGAAAATATTAAAAAATAAAAGTTTGGTGTTTGGTGTTTGGTGCTTGTCGGGGGTAGTTTTGTGTTTGTCCATTTCTATTTCCTGTGAATATTTCTGGTTGAAACTATCATTCGTATAATTTATGACCAATTTTGCAGTGGGTTTGTTGTATAAAACATAAATTAAAGATTTCGTAATAACTTGTAGCTCAAGCGATTAAAATTAATTTTTAATTTATGTTTTTTTTAATATCTTTTGCACCAAAAAAAATATGTTTTTTCTTCCTTCTCAGCCGTCTGTCGGCAGTATACTAGTTGTAGGAAGAATGCCATACAAGGCCGACATGACAATCAAATCTGATCATCTTTTATAGACCATCACAATAGGTTCCACTATGGTCATCAAGAACTATTGCCCCCAACCCTACTAAAAAGGGAAATTGCCATAATTGGCACTGTAGCATTCTTCATACCATTGTCGTTTTCATCGGTTTTCGATGAGTTTTTATATTTATTTTTGTCAAAATTAAGAAAGAGAGGGATAAACTCACACACACGGTTACTATAGGAAGTTTTTATGTTTATTTTTATACAAGAAATATTGAAAGAATAAAACTAAACACAAGATTTAACACAACTAATAAAAAGGATGATTTAATATCACATGTTTGAATCCTCACGTCATCATAATTGCGTGTGTGTGAGAAATCCTCTCCCTTGTAGTTTTTTGAAAAGAAAGCGATCAAATTGCATTCAAGTAGAATAATGGATGACACGGCACATGCATGCCTAAGGTGGCCTCATTAAAACCTTCCTGGGAAAAACCCCAAGGGACAAAATCTTGAAGTAAGAAAGAGTACCACACATGCCAAAAATACAACAAGACCACAAGATCGAAGAGAATCTTGAATAAGAGTATCAAGGAGCCAAACAAGAGGAGACTCCATCCTTTCAGACTCAAGAGCACCTTCAGAAGAGGATAGAGCGTAATGAGCTAAACGGTCAGCCACACTATTCGTCTCTTGAAAAAGATGCTCAACACAGACAAGTGCATTATCATGCAAAAGCGGTTTACAGTCGTCGATCAAGCAACCAAGGGAGTAGAGATCCACATCGCGAAGGAGAATGGAAAGAATCATCCCCTGTGTGCGTCACTCTCAAAAAAAAAATTTGATATATGATAATTGTACTGAGAACTCACTCTCGTAGTTTAGACTATGACTTGTACTAAAAAAATTGATATATGATAATAATATCATTAAGAATTTCTTTTTTAAAATATAGAATTACTAACATCCTTAATTAGGGTTTGTCGAATAAAAAGCCAACGTCAATATAGAATTTATAATTTATGAGTAATGCTATTTGGACACACAATATTGACACACTTAGTGACACCTGCTGATATGTCAATGTATCATTTGATCTTCTTTTCTCCTCGTTTTTTGTTCAGCGAATGATACATTAACACATCAACGGGTGTCAACTAAGTGTATCAATATTGTGTGTCGAATAGCATTACTCATAATTTATATATATTTTGTTCGGGATTGGGTTGCGACATCATCATTAAAGTTAAATTCGATTGTTTATGGAATTAAAATAGGATAGATTCTTCCACCCACTGTCAGGAGAAAGATTAAAGTGTGACTTTAAAATTCCGCGCATTCATAGCTTTTATCACCGCAAAATCCAAGAGCTGAAATCAATTTGCAAATTCGAAATCCCCCATATTTAGTATCCGATTTTCGAAGCATATATTTATCCAAACATCCAATCCAAAATTCTACTCAATTTCCGATTCCTCGGCGTCCCTGTCTTTGTCCATCCACCAAGAACAATCTCCATCTCTCTCTCCTTCCACTTTTGTCCCACCTATCTCAGGTACTTTTTCTTTTCTTTCTCTTTCTTATGTGATTGTTTGAATTATTTGCTTTTTGCAGTATTTTGAATCTTCTGATTGCATCAGAATTGAATTGATATCTACAAAGCGGTTAGATTTTATTTATTTGTTTTTGCTGATGATGGGTTTTTTTCTTTGAACATTCTGGTTGCAGCAAAATTTGATATTTGCAACAGGGTTTTGTTTTGTGAACCTTCTGATGATCCAAAATTTGATATTTTCAAAAGGGTCTGTTTTATTACATTGATTTATGTGTTTTTCTAGATTGATCTATTACTTTTGATCTTTAAAATTGAGATAATTGCATGTTTTCCTTTCCCAATTCTGTTATTTTATTTTCTGGAAATTTTGAATGGACTGACTTGACCTTCAATCTCTAGGCAGCTTGTCAACAAAGTAGCATATTACGATAACCACCAGTAATTTCTATGGATTTTATGCTGGTTGATATGCCTTTCTTCCTCACCACCATTCGGGAGGAAGGGTGAGAATAAGGGGAAATTTAAATTTACTAGCTTTTATAACGGATGAGGGGAAATTGAATCTTAAAACATCTCTGTTGTGAAACTTCATAATCACAATTACTTTCTCAAATTTTTCATGTTTCTCTTAATATTTTGAAGACATATTCAACTCCATAGGAGTCATGGTATTACAGCTGCAACTGGTGAGGTGCCTACATCTTTCCCAGGGAGTATGACAATGATAATTGAATCGCTTCAAAACTATGATCTCTCTGTACCATTAAAGTAGTTGACACGCATTGCATGTGTGCATGTGTTTTCTGCTTTAGTTCTAGTAAATTTGTTTAGAGGACAACTCTCTTGAGTATTAGCCTTTTCCCTTGTCAATATTGTTGTTTGAAACTTACACGTGACTGTCTTCTATTTCACAGGTGAAGAATATAACCCAAAGTTATATCAGAGCCACAAAGGCGTCCAACATTGTTAGATAAAAGAGGGAGGGTACTGGTCCGCGGAGGCAGTGGGACTTCTGCGAGCTTTGTGTCCTCTCTCGTACTTGTCAAAGTACAATAATTGCTCCTAGAGATCTTTTGCTTAATGCACAAGTGGAGCTTGATTGGTTTCGGCTGATGAGAGTGGAGAACTGTTGTGGAGGTTTATTTTTAAGCTGACATAATGGGTTCTGTTTGTTGTTGTTTGAATGCTGAGGATTTTGAAGACTACGTGAATCCAAACAGTTCTGCATATAGGAACTGTATCTGTCTTAGTTGCTTTATTGAGAACTTTGTAAATGTGGTATGCCTTCATCATCCTTGCTACTGAACTAGTTCCATTTTTTTTTTCAAATCATTTTTAATTCCTAAGTGCCATATAGAATGCATAATGCGTTCATCTTAGTTGTTATGATGTGGGACTTAATTCTATGTTTCCTGTTTGTTAGATGATCTTGATGTTCTACTTCTCTTGTCACACTGTCAAGCTGATTGCTTTTATGTATGAAATTGAATTTTCTTTTCAACCTCATTGCTAATATCTTATGGAACTGTATGCCAAAGAGCATTATTATTGGTAATTTTGCTGGGACAGTGCTGCTTTTGTGCCCTCACTTGTCTGCTTTTGTCTTGTAAGTCTTCATTGAGAGTATCTTATATAGGTTGTGAGACAATGAGAGAGAAGAATTTCTTGTTTTTTCTGTATTTTAAGTGAAGAGTTTTCATTATTAAGTTGACTGTTGGAACTTTAAAAAGTGTTTGCATGATTGGGGTTTGAATGTGGGCACTTATGAGTCTTCCTTTAAAGGTTAGTGATTTGGTTATATTCTTCTGGGAAGCAAAGGTTCATGCAGTCGCTTTGAGTAAGAGATTTGGCCTGTAAAACAGTTCAGCAAGAGATTGAGTTAATTCCATAACTTACAATTTAATATTAATCGTGAAAACTTAAACTTTACGATGGAAGTATAACCCTTTATCTTCTCTTATTTTGTAGTATACATCATTATTCAGAAGAGGAGAAGTGCATTCGATCCCGTCATCCATTCAGGGGGCTGCATCGATGACTTCCTCAGCATCACTAGACAACTCTATATCTGACATGTATCGTTCTCCTCCAAGGCCCTTGCCTTATGATGCTGACCCCAGATACATCCGCTTGCAACGGGATGGGTTGATTTCTAGGCGCGAGAAAGGCTCAAGTCATTCTCATGAGGAGGCCGAGCCTCTAAGAAGTGATACTGATGCAGATTCTGACTGTTTGAGTACAGGAGAAAAATGGAATGGGTCTGCTTGTGAAGATGGAGTAAAAGAACATCGTTCCAAGTCCTCAATGAAGTTCTCATCGGCAAAAGCTACAACTGTAGTTGGGAACTTTTATATATCATCAGAGGACGAGGATGTCTGTCCAACATGTCTTGAAGGTATTTTTATTGGTGTTTCTTCTTCTTTCTCACCTTGTGTGTCTGATGGTCATTTCCACTTCACACTACTCAACATGAATGATGACCCAGTCCTGTTTTCATTCTGTTAATTGCAAATGTTTGTTTGCTGAATTGAATCAACTGTCCTGTTCATGTTATCTTTGCTTTGCTCCCCCAAAAATATTGTGCCCCTTCAGTAAACTGGACCTGAAGCTAGGAGGGAAGGGTCGGGTAGTGAGATGCAGCATTCACGCTTAGGAAATAAGACTTGAACACTTACGTCAATTTGTAACGTTTGTGGCAACTTTGATTGGTTTATGATTCTGAAAATGTACCTTGATGGTTTATAACGTCTGAAATATGAATTCTCATGTTTTTTTTGTTGCCCTTGTGTGCAGAATATACTCCAGAAAACCCCAAAATAATGACAAAATGCTCTCATCATTTTCACCTTGGTTGTATATATGAGTGGATGGAGAGAAGTGAAAGCTGCCCTGTTTGTGGCAAGGTAAAAATAATTCTCTTACTTTTTATGTTTTCTTAGTTAATATTTTGTTTATAGTGATGATAATCTTTAGGTAGGCTCGGCTTTTAGTTTTATGTCCCAATATTTTTGAAATTTTAGATTAGTGTTATTTTGTTATTATTATTATTATTGGAATAGTTCTTCCTTTGTCTTTACTATAGTCCTATACACGTTTGGTATTTTACAACTAATGGATTGATAATTTTTCTGATCTACATTCAAGTGAAGATTAGTTTAATTTAAAGCAAGACTCTTTTCTCCTGCAATGTGGATTTTGACTCTGGATTTTATTTGTTTGGCTTTTGTAGGTGATGGTATTCGATGAAACGACTTAATCACGATTGAAAGGTTTGTGTCGTTGATGAAGCCAAAAACAGCTGAAGATATAGCATACTAAAGAAGTGATGCCATTGTGAATACCACATGTCAAAAACTGTCATTGATCATAGTACATATAAACTTCATTTCTGATGACCATTGTTGTAAGTTCATTTTATTCCATATAATTTTTCTATGAAAAGAAATTTATGTGGTAGTTCTTGCATTGCTATGTTCTCTGAACAGCAATCGCCTTTTGTAATGTAGAAAAGTGATTTATAGTTAATTTTTTTTTTTTGGTAAAAAAGGGGGCTAAACGCCCAAACAAAACAAACTACAAACCAAAAGAACGGGGCCTCACAGCACCCCTAGCATCCTCAGCAAGAATAAATTCAAGGAAGTCAGGAACCTCATCGTAGACATGGAGACCAGGTTCAAGAGTATAACTTCTGGTAGCCAAAGCATCAGCAGCTACATTTTGTTCACGGTAGATATGCTTAACTGCACAATACCAGGAATCATGGATCTTCATTTTACAGCAGGAAATGATGCTGTAGAGAGGGATTTATAGTTAATTTTTCACTTCCCTCAGAACCCATCAAACTCTCACACCTCTCATCTCTTCTTTGCACATTCACCCCCTTCATGGTCTCTCTTGAAGATATGCTATGAGCCCAAATTTTACAACGTTATAAATGTCGTATTAGAAGGGAAAGACTGAACAACATTGTCCTAATTATTTGTCTCAATAACACAAGGATTGAGATATGTCTGTATATTTGCCCATACAAAATATGTAAAAGCAGGATAAAAAGTGATACACATTAGGATGGTTGTATCGAGATGAATGTTCTCTTGCCGGATATCTAATATGTCACTAGACTGTGAATCAAGATCGCATATTCAAAAATGATTTCACTTAATCAGTGATTCCGATTACACTCTAATAACACAACATACAAAATTGTTTAACAAAAGGAAATCACTCTGCATTTAAAACATATTTCCAAGGTTTGCATTCTTATTGGAGCTAGAGAGTGAATGCTTTAAGATGTGAAGTTGTATCATTTTGTAGCTGCTTCAAAAGCAGCTAGGAAGACTTCAGTTGGTTGGGCACCAGCAAACTCTTCCTTTCCATTAATCTGCCAAAAGAACCACATGATTAGTAGTGATGGATTTATTTGGCTAATCAAACAAAACCCAAATTTTGACAAGAAAAAAAGAAGTGAGTTTTCATCACCCACCACAAAATATGGGATTCCTTTTACTTCTGAGTACTTCTTAAGCTCTTCCTTGACCTTCATTGTATCATGATGAGCTAGGTCAGTTCCATTCAAAAATATATAGAAGAAAGTTTGGGGTTTGGTTTATTTCTGAGAAAGGAATGACTGTTGCAGGATTCTAGTTTTAATTTGGCCTGTTTTGGAACCAAAGGATCATAACAAAAATTCCACAATCCTCTATCTGGTTTTTGCTGTCCTTCAACATGTTAGCTTGGCTTGGAAAATAATAGAAACATGAAGGAATTGGTGAAGAACAGACCTCAGTGAGCCCCTTGTTGGGGTCATCAAGAAACTCTTCTGCCCCTTCTATTTCAATCTTTTCAGCACATTCCAGAAGATAATCCCTGCACCCAAATTGCAAATGTTTGTGCCTCTTTTAAGTTTTAAATTAGATTAAGGATGTAAAAGTACTTAACCCAGAACATATCTTTGCATCCATGGCCATTGCTTGAAAATTAAGAATAGATTAATCAATCCTCCCCATGTTAAACAAGAGAATAACCATATGCAATCTTACCTGTCCCCAATGAATCTCCCATCTGTGAAATATCCAAGACAGATCTCATCCACAAGATCATGCTGCTTATCACGATCCTGCAGCCCAGCAAAATATATAAGCCTGTGACTCTCAATACTATTTCCCCTGCACATGTTTTACACAACATTTTTTAACACATTAGACCACCACCGAAAAAATCCTTGTTTCCATGCTTTCCCTCTATGTGAAATTGTTTGTTTACACACACAAACACACAATCAGCCTGAAAAATGAAAGAAAGAAAAATCAATGTCTGCACTTACGTGAGTCCATCGATCTTATAGGTCATGTCATGGCTTGAAAAGATCTGCAAATTGTGAAAAGGAAACATAAGAATGAATACCACTTAAAACTCGCAACCAAATCAAGGAGAAAAACTTCCCTATCCCCGTTTCATTGCCCCCATTTCTCTATTTCTCTCCTCATGTCACCTATCAGATGAGGAGAGAGATAGAAAGAGGGGGGCGATGAAACTGAGATAGGGAAGTACTTTATGTATATATTACATACATCTGCCATACGGGTATTGAACACATCAGCTACATCAGCGCCCATCTTTGTATCATAAAACTCTCTCTTGTAAGTGCCTTCTTTAGGGACTTCAGGATCAATTTGAAATGGATGCCATCTGAGCTCAAACTCGTATCGATCATTACCTTCCTCCAGAGCTTTGTCAAGGTTTCTTTTGCCCACAAAGCACCATGGACACACAGTGTCTGCAATTATATCAATTTCCACAAACTTTTTCTTGGTTCCAGCCATCTCTGCAACTGTATCCCAACAATATTTAACACTCAAACTAGATGGTGAAACTGGCACTTAAACAATTGCTGCCAATATGGCAACCATGACATCAGAGCCACCAAATTCATCAAATCATATATATATATATATATTAACTGTTTTAATGACAACCCAAATGTGCATGTAAAGATGGATTTGAAGTTCTATGTTTTTGTTTCATGAAAGTTTGCTTACAGGTCATTACTTACACGTCCATAAATGAGTGCAGGCTGCCTGCCACTTGGAGGAGAGAGGGTTACGGATACCTTGTGGCCTTCAACGTTTTCAATTGTTTTTTTTATTTTCTTTTCCCTTTCCCACTTGAAGGCTTTACCGCCTACCACGTAGCGCAAAGTCAAAATAGAAAAAGTCCACAAAGCCTTGGCTCAATGTTACCTCAAACACGAATGGGATTTTTGTTGTTTTAGGTTTCGACCCATGTAACCTTGACCATGAATGTTGCTGGATGTCTTTCTTTATTTTTAGGAACAGTATTGTTGGATCTCAACTATTATTGGGATCAGAGACCATAATTTCAACAATTAATTGAAAGGAAAAAGAAAACAAGGAGATAGTATTAGTAAAGATTGGAAAATGAATTTCAAGCAATTCTTTTTAATAACATTGTCTACGATATATAAATCCAACAAAGTAAAGACCGAGTGACAGCATGAGTTGCACAAGTTATATAAGCAAACCCATTGATGCACATTACACTCCGCAGAACTATTGGCATTGTCAGGCAACAGCCATAAAAATCCCAACTATTTGTTTAACTCGCTCACACCTTTTGGACCATATACAATATCACAACTCTCACACCATGTGAGAAGATTCACACTCAACATTAGTTACATTACCCAAAACAAAGAAAAAAACCAGTGTGTCTCAACAAAGAAAACTACTAGTTATATGCATTCAATACATGTTTTCAAGGTTGCATTCTTATTGGAGATGGAGAGAATGTTTTTAGATGTGAGGCTGCATCACTTTGTGGCAGTTTCAAAAGCTCTCAAGAACACCTCAGGAGGTTGACCGCCACTTAGTTCCTGCTTTCCATTATTAATCTGCCAAAACAGTCACATGATTCATTAGTAATGGATCTATTAATTGGGCTAATCAAACAAAAGTTCAATTTTCATAATGTGAGTTTTCATCACCCACCAGAAAATGTGGGACTCCATTTATGTTTTTTGTGTACTTCTTGAGCTCTTCATTGACCTTCATTTTACATAACGAACAAGGTCAGTTCTATCAAAGATATAGAAGAAATTCTAGTTTTAGGAAAAGGAGCACAGTAAATCTAAACAATGCTCAATTTGGTTGCAAGAAAACAGAATCTTATGATTTGAATCAGTAAGCTCAACAGTTCAACTCCAATCTTCAAATACTCGGCCAAAAATAGTGACACAAAGGAATCAGTGAACAGACCTCATTGAGTCCATTGTTGGGGTCTTCAAGAAACTCTGCCGCTCCTTCTACTCCAATCTTTCTAGCAC